>NW_024070202.1:86728464-87129666 GCF_014754425.2 Oryx dammah
ATCCTAGAAGCTACACAGGTATGGATATAGTTTAAATGATAAACTTTTCATCTTTTTAAATATATGCCAGTTTAAAGATCTCTCCTAGAAATTAAAAGAAGGAATCTGATTTCTTATAAATTGAGGCAAATTACCCAAATAATAAATTTTACCTTACATGTTATTTTCATTTTTTAAAATCTTATAGAATCATTAAACAATTAGCCATCACTAAACTCCACCATCCTTGATTTCTACACACACAGGAAGTCAAAAATTTCTCCTTTATTCCAAAGCAGTTGCTGATAGAAGTTAAGTTGAAAATAGAGTAAAAACAAATAATTTTATTAATCCTAATTCTCATGTTTTAAGGCCAGTGTTTACCTTGTCTTCTGAGTAGAATGGGAAAAATATTACCTACCAGTAAAAACAAGTTTACTGTCCTCTACTGATGTATAGGGGGTTGTTCAGTGAAGAACTGCTTTGAAAACATGCAGTGCAATGAATTAGGGTTGTTTTACTAAACGCTTGATTATCTACAGTTTGAATTCTTTGTCAATAATTATTTCTGTAATTACAGCATAGTTCATAAATTATTGTACGGCTCCTGTAAAAGACTAAAAGATGCTAATAATGATGAGTAAGGTATGTGAAATTCAGAGGACTTGCTCAATAAGAAAAAAATTAAATCATATTTTAGATGGTTTAAATGTTTCACTTTAATTTTGAAACTGGTAAAACATATAGCATATATAAGAAGATTCAGTATTCGCTAGACTATTTGGTTGACCAACACTTATAAAATTGATGATGCAAATACATTGTTTTCTAAATGTTTTATAGTTCTGCCTGAAATTGATGTTTCATATTATATTTTGTGAGTTGAGTCCAGTTTTATTGTTTCATGTGAATAGCCATTGTTCCAGCATCATGTATAGATCAACAATACCAGTTCAGTCATAAATCAGATTCCTGTATATGTATAAGCCACTTTAGGAAACTGAGGATCAGAAGTTTAAGAGCGTTAAAGTCATGCAGCCTGGTTTGGTCATTTAAGCAAGGATCCGAACTGGGGCTAGAATGGAACCCATGTCTCCATCCTCCTTGCCAGCACTTCCCACACTGTGTCATGCAATCATATTCTTCCCTTAGTTGAACCTGAATAATGCTGCTATTTGAAGAAGTCTATGCTATCTTTTTCTTTTTTACTACAAATACAGATGATTTACAACATTATGTGTTACAGGTATACAATATAATGATTCATGCAGGTCAGGAAGCAACAGTTAGGACTGGACATGGAACAACAGACTGGTTCCAAATAGGAAAAGGAGTACGTCAAGGCTGTATACCGTCACCCTGCTTTATTTAACTTATATGCAGAGTACATCATGAGAAACGCTGGACTGGAAGAAGCACAAGCTGAATCAAGATTGCTGGGAGAAATATCAATAACGTCAGATATGCAGGTGACACCACCCTTATGGCAGAAAGTGAAGAGGAACTAAAAAGCCTCTTGATGAAAGTGAAAGAGGGCAGTGAAAAAGTTGGCTTAAAACTCAACATTCAGAAAACGAAGATCATGGCATCCAGTCCCATCACTTCATGGCAAATAGATGGGGAAACAGTGGAAACAGTGTCAGATTTTATTTTTGGGGGGCTCCAAAATCACTGCAGATGGTGATTGAGGCCATGAAATTAAAAGACGCTTACTCCTTGGGAGGAAAGTTATGACCAACCTAGAGAGTATATTCAAAAGCAGAGACATTACTTTGCCAACAAAGGTCCATCTAGTCAAGGCTATGGTTTTTCCAGTGGTCATGTATGGATGTGAGAGTTGGACTGTGAAGAAAGCTGAGCCCCAAAGAATTGATTCTTTTGAACTGTGGTGTTGGAGAAGACTCTTGAGAGTCCCTTGGACTGCAAGGAGATCCAACCAGTCCATTCTAAAGGAGATCAGCCCTGCATATTCCTTGGAAGGACTGATGCTAAAGCTGAAACTCCAGTACTCTGGCCACCTGATGCAAAGAGTTGACTCATTGGAAAAGACTCTGATGCTGGGAAGGATTGGGGGCAGGCGGAAAAGGGGACGACAGAGGATGAGATGGCTGGATGGCATCACCGACTCAATGGACATGAGTTTGAGTGGACTCCGGGAGTTGGTGATGGACAGGGAGGCCTGGCGTGCTGCAATTCATGGGGTCACCAAGAGTCGGACACAACTGAGCAACTGAATTGAACTGATGCAATTTTTCCAGCAAATTTTAAAACAGAAGATTTCTCTTTGTAAGTTTAATTTTATGGACACAGCCACATCTCTGTTCATGATTTGATTGGAAATATAAAGTCCACCAACAAGGATTATTTTAGAATAAAAGAGGCCATGTCTGTACACAGCAAATGTGGTGTCATGGCGATTTCTCCCTTCCATGATGACAGATGGGCTACAACGACTGCTACACTCCGTGTGTGACTTGGTTTCATCGCCTCCTGCAATTCCTGATTTTCATATAAATAATTATTGACAAAGAATTCAATTGGTGTCTTGTAGATAGTCAGGAGTTTAGTAAAAAAAAAAAAAAAACTAACCCTAGTTCATCGCACTATGATGCAATGAATTTGCTGTAACGACTCCTGCACTCAGCATGTGATTTGATTTTATTGTATTCCTGTAGTTACTGATTTTCCTCAATTCATCTTCTCACCACCCAATATGACACTTTTTAAAACACTGATTTTACCTCTTCTTGTAGGATGATTATGTACTTGAAGTGCGGCACTTTCAGTGTCCCAAATGGCCAAATCCTGACAGCCCCATTAGTAAAACTTTTGAACTTATAAGTATTATCAAAGAAGAAGCTGCCACCAGGGATGGGCCCATGATTGTTCATGATGAGTAAGTGCCACACCTTAAATCTCTTCACACCTGACATGCTCTGGGTGTGTGCATATTTCTGTTATCTTTGTACTAACCTGATATTTTGGACCCATGGTGAATTATTCAGCCAGAGTAGATTATTGCTTCTCATGGACATGATTAACACAGAATAGTTTGGGTTTTTTTTTTTCCACTTAGAGCTCCTGTTGAAGACAGAAGATGGGTGCAGGGTCACAGGCATTTGCTTTTGCATTCTACGCTGAGTCAGTGTTTTAGAACCTGGATTTTTACAGGTTCTAACCAGGGAGACATTCCTCAGCCACTGACTTCATGGGATTGGAGTAAAATTGATATCATGATATCATTTTTATTTACCAGAAATAGAAATTTGTATCCAATTGATCTTTCCAGGTTTCTGTTGTAAACCAAAATGCATGTGCATATTATATATGATACTTAGATACTCATTTTATAATATATATTATTATATAACCTCAGTCAGATTATTTTGATTTATTGCCAACCCATTCCATAGTATAACAAAATGGAATGTGTAACCAAATACTTAATTTCTATAAAGTATCTCATTACTAATATTGTGAACAGTCCACAATGTTTCAGATTAAACCATAGTTCCATGGACAATAAAGTGATGAGACAATATATTAAAAATTTCAGTGTTCTTACTGCCAAATTGTCAAGGCCATATGCTCTGTGAGTTCCAAATGTGAATGTTTGATGCATCTGAATGGAGTCTTTGTCCCTTCCATTTGCCTCCAGGCATGGAGGAGTGACAGCTGGAACTTTCTGTGCTCTGACGACCCTTATGCACCAACTTGAAAAAGAAAATTCCATGGATGTGTACCAGGTAGCCAAGATGATCAATTTGATGAGGCCAGGAGTCTTTGCCGACATTGTAAGTAACAAGACAGCAACTCAAGCTTTTCCTGTTAGAGCACCTGTTACTTTCTAGGGGCTACCAAAATCATTTTGTTGTGTATCAAAAAGAACACATTGATAACATTAACATGAAGTTTTCAAGCTGAATTATATTCCATCTGTAATCCATAGAAATGGAACTATAAACAATAAACATTTAAAGTTTATCTTCCAGAAGATTGATGGATCAAAAATTTTCAATTTCATTGTGTGCCTTTTTGTGAGACTTAGTATAATTCTGAAAAAAATATCTTTAGTAGAAGCACCAAGTAATCTGATTTATCCAGCAAAACAAACATTTTATTCCAGCATTCAAGTTCTGCATACCCTCAAAGAGCAGTCAGAAGATAGAATTCAATTGTTTGCTTTTTTATCAAGCCAAATTCATTTTCTAAACTTAAGAAGTAGCTAATTCTGAGAGTACTTTTTAAAAAATAGGGAGAAAAAGAAAGAGCATAACATATCTGGAAAGATAAATCTCAATGTTGAGAATAATTTGGAAGCTTTTATTATAGAAACAAGGGCTAGAAAGACAATAGGGAACTTTGTGCATGCCCTAGTGGGAGAAGTTTAGGTGAATGCAGAAATCATAGGCTCCCTTCTAACTTTCTGGTCTGTATATGGAAGGGCCTTATAAAGGGTCCATCTTCAAAGCTCCAGCCCACAACAGCCGGTCAGAGAGCAGGGAAACCCTTGTGCACACACACTTCAGAGGAGCCCTTGTTAAAAGTCTTATTCAGGCAAGGTGAGTTGTATGTACCAAGCCTGTCATTTGAAATTGCTTTCTGGAGACTAAAGCTACACCCAAGTTTCACAAATGCATTTACTAAGACATGTGGTCCTAATGGTTTTCTACTGTGGTGCCAGCCATTAGCTCACAGACTTTGCAACTGCCTTGCCCCACCTCACCATCCCCAAGTTGGCGTCTGAAAGAGAGCAACTCTTTATTCTTCTGTGTGTCTCTGAAACCAGAGCAGGACACATGCTCTCCTTTGCACAAAGCAGGACATAGGACTGCCCGGACTGGTAGAATGTGAAGAATACTGGGTCACCAATGGGTCCTGTGAAAGGCCTGCATTCCCCTTGAATTCTTGTGCTGAGAGTGCGGTCCTGAGGTTTCGTAACAACTGGAGAATGGAGAATGAATAACTCAGTGGGATACAAGAGTCGAGTGCCAAAGGGCTTACACACAAGTTGATAAATCAGTATTAGAACCTTATCACATCACCTTCTGATTGATTCCATGACATTTGGGTAGGAATGGAGTGCTTACCATTGGCAAATGTATATGGGCCAATATTCTAGGTCCGTAAGGGTTGGCCAATTGTAGAGCTACTTTAAAATTTAATCAGAAGGAGACGTTAATATGGATGGTGTACCTCCGCCAGTTATAACAGAGCCCGTCACACAGTGAGCTTCGCTTCCTTGGACGGTGGCAAAGGATGACTGCAAACATGCCTTCTTTTTACAAATGTATGCCTTCACTGAGTTTCCTGTTTCTTACCACCTCTCTTCTCCAGGAGCAGTATCAGTTTCTCTACAAAGCAGTCCTCAGCCTTGTGAGCACAAGGCAGGAAGAGAACCCGTCCACCTCTCTGGACAGTAATGGCGCGGCATTGGCTGATGGAAACATAGCCGAGAGTTTAGAGTCTTTAGTTTGACATGGAAAGGGGTGAGAAGAGTCCACATGTGAGCACTGCTTTCCTCTTTCTAAAATTAGACTGGAAAATCAGTTCACTTCTGTTATCTGTTGACTTCACATCACCTGACAGTTACTACCATGACATAGGATTCTGCTGCCAAATTTACATCATTAACAATGTGTGCCTTTTTTGCGAAACTTCTTGTAATTCACTTATTGTGTTTAAACTAAAATGATTGAAATTTACAGTATTTCTAAGAATGGAATTGTGGTATCTTTTTTTCATATTGATTTTAACAGAAAATTTCAATTTACAGATACTAGGAATTCCCAACTAGAATCCCAAACAGAAAACACGTTTGTTTTTAGTGTCAAATTTTTAGCTGTATTTGTAGCAATCATCAGGTTTGCTAGAAATATAACTTTTAATATAGTATACTGTAAATAAAACACCCTGTTCCCTATGATATTCAACATTTTACAACTGCAGTATTCACCTAATGTAGAAATAATCTAATACTTACTGTAAATACTGCTCTAGTGTCTCCATGGACCAAATTTATATTTATAATTGTAGATTTTTATATTTTACTACTGAGTCAGTTTTCTAGTTCTGTGTAATTAGTTTAATGATACAGCTCATTATCTGGTCTTACTCTGTGAGTCTTCTTGATATTGTTTTGTGTTGTGATTAACTGTTTTAGCATGTAATTTTAACTTTTATGGAAAATAAAAATACATTTGTTTTGAACAAAGATGTTTTTATGAGAATAACACCTTACTTGACATTGTTTAAATGGTTTTTATCCAAGGCATTGCAAAAATAAATATAAGTATCACCATCAGTTTGTGTTTGCTTGTGGAGTACTGAGGCATGTGTAGAAAAAAATTATGGATATGTTCCCTCTGAAATGATGGACGTAAAAAAAGGTTGATGGGATGGGACAGTGTATAGAGTTGATTCCCAAACTGTGCAGTAAGGCCCACAGGAAACAGAATTGAACATCTGAGCACCGCAGAGCAGTGTGTACTTATTTGGTTCTTGTTATTCAGTCACTCAGTCGTGTCTGACTCTTTGTGACCCCATAGACTGTAGCCCACCTGGCTCCTCTGTCCATGAGATTCTCCAGGCAAGAATACTGCAGTGGGTACCCATTCACTTCTCCAGGCGATATTCCCGACCCAGGGATCTCCTGCATAGCAGGCAGATTCTTTACTATTTGAGCCACCAGGAAGCTTCAAGTTAGGACTTAACTCTGTGTTTTGTATTTCCTGTTAATTAAGTAAAATTAAGAATGAGTGTTAGGACTAAAAGAAAATTGGAAATAGGAAGTTATTAGATTAGCTGCCAGTGACTAACAAATATTTCTTCAGAACAGGCAGCTTTTCTCACTGGATCCTTTCCAGTAGAATTCAAGTCTGGTCAATATATTTCCAATACAATCACCAAATGTAAACCATTGTAAAGAAGACTAATCTATACAAAAGATAAGACTAGCTACCTGCATGGCTATGCAAATTGTGCATTGCATCTGCTGAGGAGCTAATCAAAGCACAAACATTGAATATGTATTAGGATATGTATTTAATACAGTTAATATTTATTATAATGTTATGATTAATATGACTTTTTCCATTAGACGATAAGTATATTGTTCTAATTTACATATTTGATGACAGTTTTTTCACAGAAGTACCTATGAGTACTTTTCTCTAATTCTCAAAAAGGCCTCATTTGGGCTAGTGGTAACCCTAACAACCCATGGTAAGGGAGGTTTTATAAACAGAGATCTTCCCAAATTTTATAAAGTATCCTGGGTTTTTGAATGCTGATCAAATTTCGGTAGTACATCTTGTCACTTTAGGCAAGTCATTTATCTTCGTGAGACATATTTTCTCTTCTGTAAAGTCAGAGCTGGCTTAATGATAATTTTGGTCTCTTCTCTATAACCACTTTACAACTCTCCTTATGGAGCAGATACATCTGTGACTTGCCTGAGAGGCATGGATCCTTGAGGAGTCTTCCAAATGTATCCAAAACATTGAAAAATATCTCAGAGCTAAAATATCATTATCTTTAATGTAAATTTCAAGCAAATTATTATTGAAAAGAGTATTGCGAAAAAAAAGAAAAACTAGTATTTTTTAACATCTGCATAAATCAGGCTCTTACATTCTCTCAGACCCTTTATAACCATGCTGTGGGTTATTGTTGTCCTCAGTTTGTGGAAAAGGAAAGAGCTAGTATGTGGTAGAAGCAATCACACTGCTTCTCAGAGGAACTTCTAGTGTCTCATGAGTCTAGGACAAGGATAACTGGAAATACCAGTTTTGTCTGGAGGAGGCCAAAAATGGTAGAAAAATCTGGAAGATGTGAGCATTAAGCCTATCAAAAGATTTAGACCAGGGATTCACAAATGTAGCTCTAGGGCTAAATACTTGTAATTGTAATCTATCCATCCATACCCAGATCCTACCACCACCACCTTTACTACTGAAATCCTTGCTGGACAGCTTTAATTGGAGGATAATTGCTTTACAATGTTGTGTTGGTTTCTGCTGTACAACACGGATCAGTCATATATATATATATCCACTTCCTCTTGAACCTCCCCCCATCCCACCTCTTAGTCATCACAAAGCACTGAGCTGAGCTCCCTGTGCTATACAGTAACTTCCCACTAGCTATCAATTTTACACACACATATATATATATGTCAATACTACTCTCTCAATTTGTCCCATCCTCTCCTTCCCCCACTGTGTCCCCACAACTGTTCTCTACATTTGCGTCTCTATTCCTGTCTTGCAGATAGGTTCGTCAGTACCATTTTTCTAGACTCCACCGGTATGCTTTAGTATATGACTTGTTATTGAGAGCCAATGCAGTGTTTCTATCTACCTTTACTCAAGCTTACTGACATTTCCTTTTCTAGCACTAGATCCTCCTCTTCAATCCTACCCCTTTATCACTTAAAGCCCAAACCATGTTATCTTAGTGGGTTCCCCTCCCATGCTAGTTCCCTAGTTCCCATGTTATCTGAGTGCTCTTCCAGACTGCAAGTGGAATCAATGCAACACAACGTTGTTGATGTTCGGTTGCTCAGTCGTGTCCGACTCTCTGTGACCCCATGGACTGCAGCATGCCAGGCTTCCCTGTCCTTCACCATCTGCCAGAGCTTGCTCAAACTCATTGAGTCAGTGATGTCATCCAGTCATCTTGTCCTCTGCTGTCTCCTTGTCTTCCTGTCTCTGTCTTTCCCAGCATCACAGTCTTTTCCAATGAGTCAGCTCTTCACATCAGGTGGCCAAAGTATTGAAGCTTCAGTTTCAGCATCAGTCCTTCCAATGAATATTCAACACAAGCGTTATCTCCTAACTGATTATTAAAATCAATGTTGTAATTTAAAAAAAAAAACTGCCATAACAGATATGTTTTTACTTACTTATAGATTATTGATCTCTACATAATTATTTTTGACAAGTGGGACCAGGCCTTAATCAACTTTGATCCTTTTCAAATAGCGTAGATATTTTCTCAACTGCCCTATGTCCCAAGTATCATACCTGCTTATTTTGACAGCAGAATTAGTTTCATATGCCAGAATATGAGCACAGTCTCCCAGAAGGTTTAATTTATATCCCTCAAGGAGGGATATAAATTATCTCCTTCAAGGAGGGATATAAATTATCTCCTTCAAGGAGAAAAATAAAATTTTATTTGTACAACTTGATAAATAATTCTCACCCCATGCAATTCACACAAAGTGCACAATTCTGTAGTTTTTAGTATAGTCACAGAGTAGTACCTCCATGACCACAACATCAGTTCTATAACATTTTCATCATCTCCCTCCCCAAAACCCCAAATTCGTTAGCAGTCACTCCCACTTCTCCCCAATATCCCCCAGCCCTAGGTAACCACTAATCTACTTTCTCCATATAGAGATTTAACAATTCTGGACATTTCATACAAATCAAATCACACAATATGTGGCTTTTCCTGCCTGGCTTCTTTCACTTGAAGTTTATCCATGTCATGGCCATGTATGAGTACCCAGTTTCTTTTTAATTGCTGAATAATATTCCATTGTCTGGATATGCCACATTTTGTTTATTATTTGATGGTTATTTGACTTGTTTTTATTTCTGGCTGTTATGAATAATACCACTATAAACATCTGTTTACAAGTGGTGTGGATGCATTTTCATTTTTTTCTATAGCTAAGAGTGGAATTACTGGATAATATGGTAAAAGTGAGGTTACTCAGACATGTCCAACTCTTTGCAACCCCATAGACTGTAGCGTACCAGGCTCCTCCGTCCATGGGATTTTCCAGGCAAAGGTACTAGAGTGGGTTGCCATTTCCTTCTCCAGAGGATCTTCCTGACCCAGGGATCGAACCCAGGTCTCCCACATTGCAGGCAGACACTGTACTGTCTGAGCCACCAGGGAAGCCTCACCCTTCACCAGGGATAATATGGTAATTCTATGTTTAACCATTTGAGGAACTGCCAAACTGTTTCTCCAAGCAGCCATACCATTTTATATTTCTACCAGCAGTTTATGAGGGTTCCAATTTCTCCACATTTTCACCAACACTTACTGTTTTTTCACAATAGCTATCCAGGTGACGTTGAAGGGCTCTCATTGTAGATTTGACTTCTATTTCCCTGATAGCTGACGTGTGTTAAGCATCTTTTCCTGTGCTCAGTGGTCTTTTGTATATCTTCTTTTGAGAACTGTCAATTCTGATCCTTTATCCTTTTTTTTTAATTAGGCTCTTTGACTTTTTATTGAATACAATAGTTCTCTATCTATTCAAGTTCTTCTCTTACCTGATACACAGTTTGCAACATTTTCTCATTCTGTGGCTTGTCTTTTGCCTTCTTGATGGTATTCTTTAAAGCACAGAAGGTTTTAATCATGATGATATCCAATTTATCTATTTTCTTCCTTTTGTTGCTCGTGCTTTGGTGTCATTTATTTCAGAAGCCATTGCCTAATCCAAGGTCAGGAAGATTTACCCCTGTGATTTCATCTAAAAGTGTTACAGTGTTTGCTCTTATATCTGGGTATTTGGTCCATTTTGAGATAAGTTTTATATGTGCTCTGAGGTAGGGAGTCCAACTTTATTCTTTTGCATGTGGATATCCAGTTATTTCAGCACCATTTGATGAAAAGACTTATTTTTCTCAACTGAATTGTCTTAGCACCTTTTTCAAAACTCAATAAGCATTATTTCTGAACTCTCATTTTATTCCTATTCTACACTTTTTAAGAATTGTTTTCTTAATATCATTTTTGCTTTATTCATTGATACTGTGTACCAGTACAATCAATTTTTGAATGTAATCCTGCAACTGATGAACTCATATATTAGATCTAATGTTTTCTTAGATTATTCTTTTGTATTATCTATGTATAAGATTATACCATCTGCAAACAGAGATAGTTTTACATCTTTCTTTCTAATATGGATGTCTTTTATTTCATTTTCTTGCCTAATTACCCCATCTAGACCTTCCAGTACAAGCTGAATAGAAATGGCATGAGTGTACATCTCTGTCTTGTCCCTGATTTCAGGGGAGAATCTGTCAGTCTTTCATCATTGAGTACGATATTAGCTCTGGGTTTTTCATAGGTACACTTTATCAGGTTAAAGAATTCCCTTCTATTCCTATTTTGTTGAGTGTTTTTTTATCACAAAAGGATGTTGGATTTGTTAGATTCTTTTCCTACGCCTAATGAGCTGATCCTGTAGATTTTGATTTAATCTTACCTATTCCTTTTCTAAACATTAAAGAGGAAACTATCAGAAATGTCACTTTCTTAAATCATAATTTTACAAAAAGGCACAAAATAGCATTATTGCAAAAGCTTGTAGACAGGTAATCTAGAAACATCCAGCTGAATCTGTCTGAAAAACAAAAGCAAAACAAAAGTAAAGCTGTGTGAAGAAATCTTCTTCTTACTAAAAAGATAAAAACTTCATCTGCTAATTATAGGAAAATATATTCTTGTAAGAAAAAAAGTTGCATAATAAGTTAACAAGAGGTACAAGCATTATCACTTTTACATACACATGAAAAAAATACATGATAGAATTATTAAAGCTCTTTGATAATTAGTGGCATTTCTTATAACAAATGTTTTCATATTAAAATAGAGATATTTCAAAAACACCATTGTATTGACATATCAAAACATATCATGCTTCATGTTTTAAAATATCACATTAACAAGCATGTTTACTGCACAGAAGTTCAGAGCTGTGTTGGCTGGGAAGATAAAATATAATTCTCAATTATAGTTTGATTTTGCTCTGTGTAGTATACATAATGCCTTCTGCTTTAATTCGCTCCAATATTGGTCCATAGATCTCCTTTGAAAAGGGTCCCATCAGGCCTTTAGCTTGAATTTCACCTAGAAAAAAGTAAGTTTGAAGTTACCATTTTAAAGGTGGTAAGAACGGTTAATTTCTATAGCAAGAATTACCATATAGCAGTAAACTCCAAGTTAATGAATTGTTGGCAGCCTAGGGATTTTTTTTTAATAGCAGCTTAAATATCTCCTACTAAATTATTACGAAATCAACACACTGTAAGGGGTTCATGGAAAGCACAGCTGAACTTAGGGGCTGAGTCTGAGTTTATACACCTAACTGCATTAACTACCAGATCAGAGAAAAAAAGTATAAGAAGAAACAAACTTGTAAACCTAACTGGTCTGATTTGCTGATGTCATTTTTTAACACCAACACAATGAAATTACACCAATCTGAGGGAATTCCCTGGCGGTTCAGTGGTTAAGACTCCACACTTCCACTGTAGGAGGCATAGGTTTGATTCCCAGTCTGGGAACTTAGATCCTACATGCTGCATGGTATGGCAAAAATATATATATATATATATATCTGAAACCAATCTGGTAACTTGGGCACTGGCATCTGTTAGGATGGCTGAAAGAATAAATTTGGGCACTTTCCTTAAAGGCCATGATGACCTCATCCCACATCACTTCTTCACTATAGTTCCTCAATAACTAGCAGGTAGTTTAACTGGATATAGACTAACATTCCCTCGTGGCTCAGTGGTAGAGAATCCACCTGCCAGTGCAGGAGACACAGGTTTGATCCCTGGCCCGGGAAGATGCCCTGGAGAAGGATATAGCAAACCACTCCCGTATTCTTGCCTGGAAAATTCTACAGACAGGTGAGGGGGGGAGTGGGCTGCAGTCCATAGGGTCACAAAGAGTTGGACACAACTTAGCAACTAAACAACAACAATATGCTACTATAGATATATCTTCTGTTTATTTCACATTTATATGCTTTGATGTTTTTTATTCCCTTCACACCTTTACAAGGACATAATGAGGTGCTATATTCAGAGATAATGCTTACTGAAAGCATATATGACCTTAAGGAAAGTTGAAATTTGAATTCTTTTAGTTCAAAACATATACTGAACATTGATAGTATATTGAGATATGAGGATTAATAAAACATGGCTTATATTTTTGAAGATCTGGAAGTGACTACCATCTGCTATTTCAGTGTTGCTGCTGCTGCTGCTGCTAAGTCACTTCAGTCATGTCTGACTCTGTGTGACCCCATAGATGGCAGCCCACCAGGCTTCCCCGTCCCTGGGATTCTCCAGGCAAAAACACTGGAGTAGGTTGCCATTTCCTTCTCCAATGCATGAAAGTGAAAAGTGAAAGTGAAGTCACTCAATACAAAAAAGAAAAAAAAAGGAAAGAAAAGAAGGCAGTTAATATTCCCTGGGGACCCCTTCTAAGTGGTAGGAGGTTTATGTATTATTTCACTTCGATGTCATACAACCCTATGAATTGGTGATGACAATTTCCCCACTTTACAGATGAACTCTGATGCAGAGATTCTAAGTAACTGGCATTCCCTCACTCAGCCATCTTGGGGCTTACATGGAACAGAAATCAGGTCTAACTCCAAAGCCCATGTTTTTTACTCACCACAGGGTGATATCCCAGTCAGCCAGAACTTGGATCTTCTGAACTGGCTCACTTTTAGTGAAAGCCAGTGTCATACTGAAGACTAATTATTTGATTAGTCTTGGTGTCATCCAGGTGTTGAATGACTTGGAGATAACATGGAGACAGAGTTGGTCCTTCAATGAAAGAACTTACCATCAAGTAGCATCTTGGCTGCCATAGCAGTAGGTAACCCCACAGTTTTAGCCATGGCTGAAAAACCATTGACATCCCCATAAACCACAAGATCAATAGTTTTATTTTCTAAATGTCCAGAAGGATGTCTGATTCCAAAGCTGTCTCTCATCACAATCATATCTTTCTCTCCAGGACCTTAAAATTAATAAATACACATTTGAAAATGTCATTATCATTACAACTCCAATACCATATTTCATCCCCCTGCTCCTCCCCTTCTGCTTTGAAGTTTTCCTTCCCATTATGTATATCCTTAAATAATTAGATATACTGTTCTGTAGCCCAAAGGACAAATTAATAATTCAAGGAAATGATAACTCTGACCAGATTCCTCTGTGCAGACTGGTCTCCCTATAACCCAGTTACAGACATGAGAGTACTGCTGGAGAGGCCATCCCCTCTTCTCCCCAGAATACTGCTTCAGCATTCCCTTAATGTGTCAAAAATTAAAAGTAAAACTAATAGTGGTTTCCTTTGCCAGGTTTTCAAGTTCACTCTTACTTAGTAGTTCTCTTATTCTTCCCTCTGGAGAAATAGCCCTAGTGCTCTTTCCCTCACATCACGTTTGTCCATTCCCACTGTGTGACTCTTGCCCTCCAATCTAATTCACTGGCTCTTAAGATCCTTCTTCTGGGATGTTCAGCTCACAGCCTATGGCCTACCATAGGAAAGTTTCACGGCCAGATGCTTGGAGAGGGCGTCCACAAGAGACTCAGCCTGAGGGACTTGTTCATCCCCAAGTAGGCCCAACCTGAGAAGAATAAGAGATGGCTGCGTTAATTCCAAGACCTACATATACGCTCACTTGGGAAGCAGAAGGGAACACTCATTGGATTTCATCTTGAAAGGGCAGAATTGTAAGATGACAGCTCAAGTTATAGGACTCCCAAGTTACTGTAAAATAATAACAGTAATGTTTTCACCTTTAGAATCATCCCCAGACTCTCCCATGAGTGCTGCCTGGAGCCAGACCTGACATACCGTCAGTGCACACTGTTGCCAAGCATCTCCTGAAATTAACTTACAGGTTGGTTGTCCCATGTGAAGGATACCAGCAGAATGTGTATTTTAAAGTAGTTAAAGAAGAGTAGGAGAATCTCCTACAGGAGAGAAAAAATGCCCCACCTTTCTTGAAAACTGAGTAGTGATGTTTCTCAAAAATAAGTATTTCCCAAGTTATAATTGCCATTGAATTCCTCTCTACATACTTTTTAATCCCCTTATGAACATAGTATGTGGTAATCTCTCTACAATGGGCCAACATTAGAGCAGCAAGTTCATCAAAGACAATGTGAAATGTCTGTTTCTATCTTGACCTTTCTTTGACTAGAAAGAACTAAGTGATCATCGATCCAGTGTTTTGCCTTAGGTTGACTGTGCGTGCCTACCATTCGAGAGCCTCCAGCTGGGTTGTGTCTCCTCCCAGTTTCTTAAAGACAGCTTCCTTAAGCACATCACATTTGGAAGAGGATGAAATCCCAACTAGATCACAGAGGAGTTCTTTCTGGTTAGAAAAACAAAGATACAACTTCTATGTTCCAAATAGAATAAAAAGTAAGTTTAGAGATTATCCTAGGAAGACACTGGACCTCAAATTGTAAATTAGAGATAATTAGAAACAGTAAATTGTGGTGCACACATGTGCATACATATGTCTGCACACCTACACATCAATAAATGCATGGTATTTTAGAATGATATTTCAGTGATAAAAATGAGTCATACACCAAATCAACACCAAAAGACTAATATCGTATTTATGATCACTTTGCCTGCCTTTGCAGATCCTCTTCATCACCTTTCACCCATTATCCCTCGCCCTCCAGAAGTCTAGGATTTGGTATTCTTGTTTTGGCCAGGATAGAGTGGAAGGATCTTTGCTGTGGTTGCTAGTAGCAACCACGATTCTTTTGTAAGTTCAGGAAATGAGGGAGATTGTGCAGATAATAAAATCTCAAAGGAAGAACAGTTAAAAGGTGGTCATAGCTTTTCCACTTTCTAAACAAGACTTTCTCCAGGCTGTGCTCTAGATTAAAGATCAACAAGCTTGCTCGGCAAGGGAAGAAGAAGGTGAGACAAATGGGAAGAGTGGTCCATAGCTCATAGCCTATGGCTTACCATAGGAAAGTTTCATACTGCATATACACTACCGTGTGTAAAATATACCTAGCAGGAAGTTACTATATAGCACAGGGAGCTCAGTTTGGTGCTCTGTGATGACCTGGGTAGGGGGATGGGGGTTGGTAGGGAGAGATGAGAGGGAGAGGATATATGTATACATGTAGCTGATTTACTTTGTTGTACAGCAGAAACTAATACAACACTGTAAGGCAATTATCCTTCAATTAAAAATCAAAAACCTTCCCACAAAGAGGAAAAAAAAAACTAGTTCACAGACCAAATTGAGCTCACCACCTGGTTTTGTAAATAAAAACTTTTATTGAAATATAGTCATGCTCATTTTTTTATGAGCAGTCTGAACTGAGTAGTCTGACAGAGACCATGTGACCCATAAAAGCCTAAAATAGTTACAATCTGGTCTTTTACCAAAAAAACAGTTTGCCAGCCCCTGTTCTAGACTGTAGCTGCCAAGATAAGGGGACCAGCCCCAAGAACGCTGGTACCAACCTTCCCAATCAAATTGCCTCAACATCATATTCATTCCATGGATATTTATTCACTTCTGTCCAACAAGTTAATTTATGAAAGCTGAAACTCTCATATACACAAAAAATGAGAATTTAAAAGCAACCAGCTAATAAGAATACCACAGCTTCACTGGGAGACTTATGGGATTAGCAGTACAGATTCTTATCTCCTTGGGACAGATTTCTGGCATCTCTATTGAAATATGGGCATGTTAATTTAAGGTGGACAACCGGTTGGTAACAAATTAATTCTTGGCAGTTAGTGGAAGCTTTATTTTACATTCAGTTCCAAGTCTCCAGGGCTTCCCTTATAGCTCAGCTGATAAAGAATCCACCTGCAATGCGGGAGACCTGGGTTCGATCCCTGGGTTAGGAAGATCCCCTGGAGAAGAGAAAGGCTACCCACTCCAGTATTCTGGCCTGGAGAATTCCATGGACTGTATAGTCTATGGGGTTGCAAAGAGTCAGACACG
This sequence comes from Oryx dammah, assembly GCF_014754425.2. Taxonomy (NCBI): domain Eukaryota; kingdom Metazoa; phylum Chordata; class Mammalia; order Artiodactyla; family Bovidae; genus Oryx; species Oryx dammah. The sequence goes on from NW_024070202.1 coordinate 86,745,233, forward strand.
ACTGAGCGACTTTCACTCATTCCAAGTCTCCAAAGTTCTTTCTAACCCTGAGACTCTAGGATTTAAATACAATACAGATATGTGCATAAACTCAGTACTTAAAAACTCAAATTCCTCATGGTTACAAATGGTCAAATGAAAGACCTAATTTGGGCATTGGGAATCAGTTCTGGAATACCACCAGGAGCTCTCCTGCCTTCCCAGGTTCAGGAGGCCCTAGTTTAACTCTCATCAATGTGGCCAGCACTTAGACAAGCGGCAGAGCCCAGAGCCCAATGCAGAGGGCAAGCCCATCTCTCTCAGGGCTGAGGGGGCAATCAAGTGGTACAAGTTGCTACAGCAAATAGGCCCCATGGGTCAGCCTCCTTGTCCCCTCCACCCTCCCAAAATAGTGAAGGGAAAGGGGGCTTTGGAACTAGGACTTAACTTCCTTCACATATACCATAGGATGGGTTCTTTGCTGGTCAAAACCCAGGTTCAAACCTGACCATTTCAGAAGGCATTTCTGAAGAGCAGCAGACAATGTGTAATTCCAGAGCCACTCACCCAGGTGAGCGGATTGGCATCAGGTTGAAGGGCAGGAAACGCATCTCTGTTTATGAGACCCAGCTTCACAAATCCACTCAAAGCTTTGGCATACCCCTGTAACAAGAGTTGGTAAGCAACACATGAAAATGTCTTTAAAATTGTTTTTTAATTCTTTTGAAGAATCTATCTTCATAATTCACTTAGAAAACTGACAGAAGATAGCCATTTGTATTGCTAGCATTGATGCAGCCACCCTTTGGTTCAAACCAAAATCAGTAGTGTAACAACCATTCCACTGGTTTACTTAAGAGAACTTGCGAAACAGGGTCTTTACTTTTTCTTGGTAACGTGAGTGGTGCTTTTCTGACAGCATAAAAGCAAATTTCCTCTTGTGTTACACACTCAGATCAGCAGAATTATATTTAACAGAACACTTGTCCTCTCTTTTATAATGGAAGAAGGAGCATGTAAGAATATCCCCCAAAGCAGAAAATCCATTCCACTCCTTGAGTCATTATTCTAATGCAAATAAGGAGCAGGGGAAAAAGTAAGAATTCGAAATTTCTAAAATGTCACCACTGATAGAAATTCCTCATGGGTCCTTCATTCTTGTAGGACAGGCCAAAGTTCTTGGCATAAAACCCATGCCAATACACCCCTCTAGCCCAACTCAACTAATGATCTTCTCCACCACTCACATTCCCTAAATAAGCTTCTGGGCTCTTCCAGAGACATGGGCCTTGGTGCACACTGCCTGTGCCTGGAATGTGGTAACACCTCTTTATCACCTATGAAATGTTTACTCTTAAGACCCAGTTCAGTGCATCTGAACTTACCGCTAGGTAAGTGGGCACTCCCTTCTGCTCTGGGTTCCTGCAGTATTTTGTGCATACCTTTACAATGGCACTTAACACAAGCTGTAATTCACTGTCTATTCAGCTGCTGAACTGTAGGCATAGAAAGTATGTGTGTCCTTCGTCCCCATGCCCTCACCCCATTATCCATCATCCAGTATGCTAAAGCAAAAACAAATGACAGAATGCATGGATTCTGAATGGTAATAAAGTGAAGGAAGATCATAATGTATGTTCTCTTGGGAGCAAATCATGGTAGGGGGAGGGTGGAATGAGAAAGTCAAAATAAGGGGCTTTATAGCCACTGCAGTTAGAGAGAAAGAAACAGAGAGAGAATAGAAGGATGAGGAAGAAGAGGAGGAAGAAGAGAAAGGCAGGAAATTATTTCAGAAAGCAATAAAGTTATTAAGATATAGTTTCTGTTGCCATTGGATATTTCACCATTTAATGTGTGGATTTGCACATTTCTGTACTACTCAAACTGTTCAAAGGTTACTGAAAGAATTCACATTCATTTGCTCTAACCCAGTGTAAATACAGTTCAAAGAGGAGAAACAAAAAAGCAGTAATTCCAGCTTGCTTCTAGGATCTGATAAATGCCGGAGTGCTTTTCTTCCAAAATCTCAGATACTGAGATGTGTTTGAGCTATTTCTCAATCTCAGAAATATACTTTTACGGTGATCTCTTGAGATGAATTTATTATGTATATTCACTTATCAGTAAGTCCTTAGCAAATTACTCTGCTTAGGGCTGAGGCCACAGACATGAAATATGCATTCCCAACCCATGAAGACACTACAGTCCAAGAGAAGGCTCCAATAAGACAACTGAATAAGACCTGGTCCGTAGAGAGCAAAACCACAACCACCAAAGACTGCCCTACAATGGGCTATCATAGCTATGGGAGCACCAAGGAGGAGGACTCACATAGACTGGGGGGAGGGGAGTCAAGGAGAGCAGTTAAGATACCATGAGAAGGTGATATTAAGCTGGGTCTAGAAGGACTCATGTGATAAGCAGGTGCAGGGAAAAAGTCAAAGTCTCCCGATCATATTTGGGTGACAGGGTCTCATCTCTAACACTGGAAAGAACATTCTGGCTACTTGAAGGGTTGCTGACATTGCTTAGGGTGGTGGCCCTCATGGATACGAACTCTGTGACATCTTTCATTCTCTCAGATTCGGTGGGGTGGTTCTCACCCCTACACATTCTTGAGAGCTTTAGTTTATTCTTAAATCCCTCAAAATCCTCTATTTTGGGGTCTATACATTTGACCAGAGATTATATACCTAAAGTTATCAGATGCTTAGGGGTGGTGACTGAGAGCACCAGGCTGCGATGGCGCAGGAGCGGCCAAGAGGAGCTATCCCACATCCGAGGTCGGGGCGGCGGCCGAGAGGAGCTACCCCACGTCCAAGGACCTGTGGCTGCGTGGGCGCAGGAGGGCTGAGAGGAGCTACTCCACGTTCAAGGTCAGGAGGGCAACCTCGTCCAAGGTAAGGAGCAGTGGCTGCGCTTTGCTGGAGCAGCCATGAAAAGATACCCCACATCCAAAGTAAGAGAAACCCAAGTAAGATGGTAGGTGTTGCCAGAGGGCATCAGAGGGCAGACACACTGAAATGATAATCACAGAAAACTAGCCAATCTGATCAAATGGACCACAGCCTTGTCTAACTCAATGAAACGAAGCCATGCTGTGTGGGGCCACCCAAGAAGGATGGGTCATGGTGGAGAGGTCTGACAGAATGTGGTCTACCAGAGAAGGGAATGGCAAAACCATTCAGTATTCTTGTCTTGAGAACCCCATGAACAGTATGAAAAGGCAAAATGATAGGATACTGAAAGAGGAACTCCCCAGGTCGGTAAGTGCCCAATATGCTACTGGAGATCAGTAGCATAGAAATAGTAGGAATAACTCCAGAAAGAATGAAGGGATGGAGCCAAAGCAAAAACAATACCTAGTTGTGGATGTGACTGGTGATGGAAGCAAGGTCTGATGCTGTAAAGAGCAGTATTGCATAGGAACCTGGAATGTCAGGTCTGTGAATCAAGGTAAATTGGAAGTAGTCAAATAGGAGATGGCAAGAGTGAACGTCGACATTCTAGGAATCAGCGAACTAAATGGACTGGAATGGGTGAATTTAACTCAGATGACCATTATATCTACTACTGTGGGCAGGAATCCCTCAGAAGAAATGGAGTAGCCATCATGGTCAACAAAAGAGTCCAAAATGCAGTACTTGGATGCAATCTCAAAAACGAAAGAATGATCTCTGTTCATTTCCAAGGCAAACCATTCAATATCATGGTAATCCAAGCCTATGCCCCAAGCAGTAACGCTGAAGAAGCTGAAGTTGAATGGTTCTATGAAGACCTACAAGACCTTTTAGAACTAACACCCAAAACAGATGTCCTTTTCATTATAGGGGACTGGAATGCAAAAGTAGGAAGTCAAGAAACACCTGGAGTAACAGGCAAATTTGGCGTTGGAGTACAAAACGAAGCAGAAAGTGAAAGAAAGTGAAAGTGAAATCGTTCAGTCATGTCCAACTCTTTGCAACCCCATGGACAATAACCTACCAGGCTCCGCGGTCCATGGGATTTTCCAGGCAAGAATACTGGAGTGGGCTGCCATTTCCTTCTCCAGGGATCTTCCCAACCCAGGGAATGAACCCGGGTCTCCTGAATTGCAGACAGATGCTTTACTGCCTGAACCACTAGGGAAGCCCAAAATGAAGCAGGGCAAAGGCTAATAGAGTTTTGCCAAGAGAACACACTGGTCATAGCAAACACCCTCTTCCAAAAACACAAGAGAAGACTCTACACATGGACATCACCTGATGGTCAACACCAAAACCAGATTGATTATATTCTTTGCAGCCAAAGATGGAAAAGCTCTATACAGTCACCAAAAACAAGACTGGGAGCTGACTGGCTCAGATCATGAACTCCTTACTGCCAAATTCAGACTTAAATTGAAGAAAGTGGGGAAAACCACTAGACCATTCAGGTATGACCTAAATCAAATCTGTTATGATTATACAGTGGAAGTGAGAAATAGATTTTAGGGACTAATCTGATAGACAGAGTGCCTGATGAACTATGGACGGAGGTTCATGACATTGTAGAGGAGACAGGGATCAAGACCATCCTCATGGAAAAGAAACGCAAAAAAGCAAAATAGCTGTCTGAGGAGGCCTTACAAACAGCTGTGAATAGAAGAGAAGCGAAAAGCAAAGGAGAAAAGGAAAGATATAAGCATCTGAATGTAGAGTTCCAAAGAATAGCAAGGAGAGATAAGAAAGCCTTCCTCACTAATCAATGCAAAGACACAGAGGAAAACAACAGAATGAGAAAGACTAGAGACCTCTTCAAGAAAACTAGAGATACCAAGGGAAAAGTTCATGCAAAGATGGGCTCAATAAAGGACAGAAATGGTATGGACTTAACAGAAGTAGAAGATGTTAAGAAGAGGTGGCAAGAATACACAGAAGAACTGTACAAAAAAGATCTTCACGACCCAGATAATCATGATGGTGTGATCACTCACCTAGAGCCAGATATCCTGGAATGTGAAGTCAAGTGGGCCTTAGGAAGCATCACTACGAACAAACCTAGTGGAGGTGATGGAATTCCAGTTGAGCTGTTTCAAATCCTGAAAGATGATGTTGTGAAAGTGCTGCACTCAATATGCCAGCAATTTGGAAAACTCAGCATTGGCCACAGGACTGGAAAAGGTCAGTTTTCATTCCAATCCCAAAGAAAGGCAATGCCAAAGAATGCTCAAACTACCACACAATTGCACTCATCTCACACACTAGTAAAGTAATGCTCAAAATTCTCCAAGACAGACTTCAGCAATATATGAACCATGAACTTCCAGATGTTCAAGCTAGTTTTAGAAAAGGCAGAGGAACCAGAGATCAAATTGCCAACATCTGCTGGATCATGGCAAAAGCAAGAGAGTTCCAGAAAAACATCTATTTCTGCTTTATTGACTATGCCAAAGCCCTTGACTGTGTGGATCACAATAAACTGTGGAAAATTCTGAAAGGGATGGGAATACCAGACCACCTGAACTGCCTCTTGAGAAACCTATATGCAGGTCAGGAAGCAACAGTTAGAACTGGACATGGAACAACAGACTGGTTCCAAATAGGAAAAGGAGTATGTCAAGGCTGTATATTGTCACCCTGCTTATTTAACTTATATGCAGAGTACATCATGAGAAACACTGGAGAAGGCTGGAGGAAGCACAATCTGGAATCAAGATTGCTGGGAAAAATATCAATAACCCCAGATATGCAGATGACACCACCCTTATGGCAGAAAGTGAAGAGGAACTAAAAAGCTTCTTGATGAAAGTGAAAGAGGAGAGTGAAAAAGTTGGCTTAAAGCTCAACATTCAGAAAACTAAGATCATGGCATCTGGTCCCATCACTTCATGGGAAAGAGATGGAGAAACAGTGGAAACAGTGTCAGACTTTATTTTGGGGGCTCCAAATTCACTGCAGATAGTGATTGCAGCCATGAAATTAAAAGGCGCTACTCCTTGGAAGGAAAGTTATGACCAACCTAGATAGCATATTAAAAAGCAGAGACATTACTTTGCCAACAAAGGTCCATCTAGTCAAGGCTATGGTTTTTCTAGTGGTCATGTATGGATGTGAGAGTTGGACTATGAAGAAAGCTGAGCACTGAAGAATTGATGCTTTTGAACTGTGGTGTTGGAGAAGACTCTTGAGAGTCCTTTGGACTGCAAGGAGATCCAACCAGTCCATTCTAAAGGAGATCAACCCTGGGTATTCTTTGGAAGGACTGATGCTGAAGCTGAAACTCCAATACTTTGCCTACCTCATGCGAAATGTTGACTCATTGGAAAAGACCCTGATGCTGAGAGGGATTGGAGACATGAGGAGAAGGGGATGACAGAGGATGAGATGGCTGGATGGCATCACTGACTCGATGGACATGAGTTTGGGTAAACTCTGGGAGTTGGTGATGGACAGCGAGGCCTGGCGTGCTGTAGTTCATGGGGTCACAAAGAGTTGGACACCACTGAGCAACTGAAGTGACTAAACTGACTAACTGATCAGATAGTCCTGACTCCTGAATCCCCTGAAAGAAATAGTCCCTACTTACCATCTTAGAAGAAGAAAACAGAATCAAGAATCTGCCAGAGCTGGGGAGGGCATGACTTCACTTCCCACTAGAATTTGTCCTGTGTCTAAAGGCTTATGAAACGTCCATAGTTCTTCTGTCTACTTAAGATGTTATCACTGACAATTCATTTAGTTCCCAGATAGTGAGGAAATCACCCTCATGAGAGCACAGGTTCCAGGAAATCTCACAGGGCAGTGAGATCTGAAATCAGATCCCTAAGTTTTAGAGATCTATGTATCTTAGCTATGTTAGTTATAGAGGGTTGACTATGTACCCTTCATAATTCTTGGCCACTCAGGACCTCAAAGACCTCATGTGAATCTTTGCACCTGTAAGTAGTTAAGGATTTCAGTATTTAGGGTGGATCCTAAATACCGTGACTGGTGTCCTGGTAAGAAGAGGACAGGACACAGTAACATAAGCAAAAGAAGATGATATGAAGATGGAGGCAGAGATGGGACCAATACGTCTACAACTTAAAGAACACCAAGAACTAACTGCCTGCAATCACTGGAAGTGAGGTGAGAGTGGCAAGAGAAGGTTTCAAAACTTCCAGAAGACCCAAACCTTGCACACACTCTGTTGAGAGGATACATTTCTGTTGTTAAAACTTTCATAGTGATTTGTTATAACAGCCCTAGGAAATCATTATCAGTTCAGTTCAGTTCAGTTCAGTTGCTCAGTCGTGTTGGACTCTTTGCGACCCCATGAATCAGCATGCCAGGCCTCCCTGTTCATCACCATCTCCTGGAATTCACTCAAACTCATGTCCACCGAGTTGGTCATGCCATCCAGCCATCTCATCCTCTGTCGTTCCCTTCTCCTCCTGCCCCCAATCCCTCCCAGCATCAGAGTCTTTTCCAATAAGTCAACTCTTTGCATGAGGTGGCCAAAGTACTGGAGTTTCAGCTTTAGCATCATTCCTTCCAAAGAACACCCAGGACCAATCTCCTTTAGAATGGACTGGTTGGATCTCCTTGCAGTCCAAGGGACTCTCAAGAGTCTTCTCCAACACCACAGTCCCAAAACATCAATTCTTCGGCACTCAGCATTCTTCACAGTCCAAATTCACATCCATACATGACCACTAGAAAAACCATAGCCTTGACTAGATGGACTTTTGTTGGCAAAGTAATGTCTCTGCTTTTGAATATGCTATCTAGGTTGGTCATAATTTTTCTTCCAAGGAGTAAGTGCCTTTTAATTTTATGGCTGCAATCACCATCTGCAGTGATTTTGGAGCCCCCCAAAACAAAGTCTGCCACTGTTTCCAATGTTTCTCCATATATTTGCCATGAAGTGATGGGACTGGTTGCCATGATCTTAGTTTTCTGAATGTTGAGCTTTAAGCCAACTTTTTCACTGTCCTCTTTCACTTTCATCAAGAGGCTTTTTAGTTCCTCTTCACTTTCTGCCATAAGGGTGGTGTCATCTGCATATCTGAGGTTATTCATATTTTTCCCAGCAATCTTGATTCCAGCTTGTGCTTCTTCCAGTCCAGCGTTTCTCATGATGCACTCTGCATATAAGTTAAATAAGCAGGGCGACAATATACTGCCTTGATGTACTCCTTTTCCTATTTGGAACCAGTCTGCTGTTCCATGTCCGTTCTAACTGTTGCTTCCTGACCTGCATATAGACTTCTCATTATACTGATTGTCTTAATCTGGTCACACTTGTAACTATTCTTCTGTGATTCAAAAAATGTGTACTGGACATTCATATTTATGGTCGTAGTATCTACACTCTATTTTGTGGTAAAAAAAAAAACACTTAAGATTTGCTTTGGGGAAGGTGACACTGATTACATTATCAGCTCTGGGGGTGAAAAACAAGGGCCAAAGCTGACTGGCACCTTTTTTTGCACTGATCTCAGGGGCCCACGAGATAAAAACTTTACTTTTGACTCTGAAGATGTAGTTTTCATTCTCACTGGATTTGAACCTAAGATCCTGCTACCATCCCTCCATTCTGTGAGACAGGAGACACAACCAAAGCTTGAAGGAAGAGCTGAGAGGTGAACAGAAACCAAGTCCCCATGAGGTCACTGGACCCCCAAACCTGAGTACATCTGAAGCTAGCCCTCCACCTTCCCCCACACTTCTCATGAGTCAAAAACCATTTTTCTTCCAGCCGTGTTATCTCCTGAAACAATGATTCCAAAGAGTTCTCAGAAAACAGACTCCAATCTGGTTTATCATCTTAATTATTTTGATTATGAAGAAAAATTACATGCTTGCATTACTTACATCCAAACGGTCAACCTGTTCATCTCAAATAGAGCCACTTACCTTGTACCTCAGTGTCCCTCGTAATAAAGTGTGAGCAGATGGAATGCCATAAATCTCAGCATACTTCGTACTGTCTCTGTTAGGATAACCTTCCAAATTTAATCCAGGGAAATAATCCATGGGAGTGACTGAATCCAGAAAGGAGACACCTCCTACAGCATTCACAACCTGGGGAACATTGAAAAGGCATGTGTGGAGTTAAAACAGTGGATTCTCTCTTTGGACTTATCTTCATCCTTCATATATATATTAAAAAATCAGCTTTTACAAAAAAAAAAAAAAAGCAATAGGTGATTTGAAAAAAATATTTTAATGGCTTCCCTGCTGGCTCAGGTGGTAAGGAATCCACCTGCAACGCAAGAGACCTGGGTTCAATTCCTGGGTTGGGAAGATCCCCTGGAGGAGGGCATGCAACCCACTCCAGTATTCTTGCCTGGAGTCCATGGGGTCACAAAGAGTCAGAAATGACTGAGGAACTAACACTCACCCTGGTCAACATCCCATGTTCTACTTGTTCAACTAATAACTTGAATTCACAAGGGCATTGTTCTTCCAAGCTTTAAAATCTGACTTAAAGCATTTCGCTTTTTACTAAGATCTTGTTTCTGATTTCCCCTCGCCCCTGGATAAGATGACACTGAATTATGTCCCCTAGAGTTCTGTTTTTAAATAGGCAAGACGCTATACGAACAGATACTCAAGGTGCCTTCTGTGTTCACATAGAAATGGCCACATTCTCACTCTGCTCTTTCTCTTCACTCCCATCCCCCGTCTTGAATGCTACATCAGGTACCATTCACATTCATTCACACCTGGCATTTCTGTAGCACCTGCTATGTGTGTGCCAGGATGGTACCTGGGAATAGAACAGTGATGAGTAAGACTCAGCTCCTGCCTCCACACACTCCTTTCTTCACTGCGCAAACCTTTACTTAATGTCCACCAAGACCCGGGAGCAGCACTAGAGCAGCAATAAGACACTCACAGCCTAGACCAGTCAAGCAGCCTGTGGATGTCGGGGAAGGGAGGGGAGGCGACACGCTCTCACAAGGACAATGCAATGAACACACCGTGAGACTCCAAAAAAAACCTAAATAAATAAAAATGCCACCTCCTGATCTTACTGCTGGTGAGAAATTACAACATTGATCCCAAGCTCTTCTGGTGTCCCAGGAATCCTCTTTCCTACACCTCTCCCTGCATCACACACAATCAAGATGCAGTGAAGGATTTTTTTCCCTTTCATCTTGAATAAGGGGCTAAATTCTTCTTTCAACTTGTGAGGCAGGTGATCATCCCTGAGGTCATGGAAAACATTCTGGAGGAATACAATCAGAACTGAGCATCCTGGTGGAATTAGACTCGGTCCTGCTCCCATCCCTGGAAACAATCTCTGACCACGTCTGAGAGCTTCACAAAACAACACTGTTCGAGGGAGCTGGCGATGGACTTTTGGATGGAGTCTGGGGAATTTGCTCAAAGGAGCCTCTGGCTAAACATAATGCTTCGTGAGGTTTATTTGTAGGGAGGTTTGATGTGTGTCTTGGTATGAAGGGGGAAATGGAAACATATGTATATAGAACTGAAGTCCCAGGAGGAAATGGGCAGTTCTGACCTCAGAGTCAGGCCTGGTGGGGTCTCCACAGTCAAAGGCTCACTTTAGGGACTTCCCTGGTGGTCCTGTAGTTAAGACTCTGCCCTGCCACTTCAGGGGGCAGGGGTTTGATCCCTGGCACGGCTATTTAAAAAAAAAAGCCTCACTTTAAACAGCATCAAGCACCATCAAAAATTCCAAGAGGGAGAATCTGAAGGAAGTGAGGAATGCTTTTAGTTTAATTTTCTTGTGAAACTCTTCTGAACTTCACAGTAAACATTTCCCAAATGCACTTTTCTTTAGAGAAAACTTCTTCCATCAGGATTCTAAATTTTTTTTAAAGTCTAATAAATAGGCAAATGTTAACTTTTAGAGTCTTCTCACCTACCTCTCTTCTACAAGCTATGGCAATTCTAAAATTTGGCTACATGTTTGAAGGTTAGGGATTTTTAAGAAAAAGCCAATAAAGAGCACTCTGTTCCAGCACTGTACTAGTCAGAAATAAATCAGCTGGTTCCTAAGTCTGTCATGAAATCCTTATAAGGAAAATAGGGCAATATAAGCTGAATGGTAATGATCAATTTAGTGATTGAAATGGAAGCAACTGGACCCCAACATTACTGGATAATTTGGTATCAATTCAGAGTTGTCTTTCCAGTGACCTATCATGTTACTTATTCAGAAGCCCTGTCTTGTATGACTCGGACAAGAAAGAAAGACATACTTATCTATTTGGCAGAGAATGTGCATTTTTTTTTTCTGACTCAAAAACAATTACATCCAAGATCCACTTCCAGCAGAGACACTGGCTCATTACTGCTGGTGTAGGCTGCTCTAAGTGCAAGACTTCCCCACATGTCATGCACACTGACATGTCTCCCAGCCACCGAGGACCACTGACAATAAGCTTGACTGCTAAACCAACAATACATTTAACACAAGCAGTACACAAACAAGCATTTATGCAGGGCCCACTGTGTGCCAGGTGCCTTATATACATAACCTTTAATCCACACAATAACCCATTTTTCAGAGGTGAAAACTGAGGCTGGGACAGTCACTCAGAGGCAGATTTAAACACACGTCTATTTGAATTTCATTTCATGCAAAGATGGGCAAAATAAAGGACAAAAATGGTAGGGACCTAAGAGAAGCAGAAGATATTAAGAAGAGGTGGCAAGGATACACAGAAGAACTATACAAAAAAGATCTTCCTGACCCAGACAACCACGATGGTGTGATCACTTATCTAGAGCTAGACACCCTAGAATACAAAGTCAAGTGGGCCTTAGAAAGCATCACTATGATCAAAGCTAGTGGAGGTGATGAAATTTTAGCTGAACTATTTCAAATCCTAAAACATGATGTTGTGAAAGTGCTGCACTCAATATGCCAGCAAATTTGGAAAACTCAGCATTGGCCACAGGACTGGAAAAGGCTAGTTTTCATTCTAATCCCAAAGAAAGGTAATGCCAAAGAATGTTCAAACTACCGCACAATTGCACTCATCTCACATGCTAGCAAAGTAATGCTCAAAATTCTCCAAGCTAGGCTTCAATAGTACTTGAACTGTGAACTTCCAGATGTTCAAGCTGGTTTTAGAAAAGGCAGAGGAACCAGAGATCAAACTGCAAACATCTGTTGGATCATTGAAAAAGCAAGAATTCCAGAAAAACATCTGCTGCTGCTGCTAAGTCACTTCAGTCGTGTCCGACTCTGTGCAACGCCATAGACAGCAGCCCACCAGGCTCCCCTGTCCCTGGGATTCTCCAGGCAAGAATAATGGAGTGGGTTGCCATTTCCTTCTCCAATGGATGAAAGTGAAAAGTGAAAGTGAAGTCGCTCAGTCGTGTCCGACTCTTACCGACCCCATGGACTGCAGCCTACCAGGCTCCTCCATCCATGGGATTTTCCAGGCAAGAGTACTGGAGTGGGGTGCCATTGCCTTCTTTGATTATGCCAAAGTCTCTGACTATGTAGGTCAAAACAAACTGTGGAAAATTTTTAAAGAGATGGGAATACGAGACCACCTGACCTCCTTCCTGAGAAATCTGTATGCAGGTCAGAAAGCAACAGTTAGAACTGGACATGGAACAACAAACTGGTTGCAAATCCAGAAAGGAGTACATCAATGCTTATATTGTCACCCTACTTATTTATCTTATATGCAGAATATATTATGTGAAATGCCAGGCTGGATGAAACACAAACTGGAATCAAGATTGCCAGGAGAAATATCAATAACTTCAGATATGCAGATGACACCACCTTTATGGCAGAAAGTGAAGAAGAACCAGAGTCTCTTGATGAAAGTGAAAGAGGAGAGTGAAAAAGCCGACTTAAAACTCAACATTCAAAAAACTAAGATCATGGCATCCGGTCCCATCACTTCATGGCAAATAGATGGGGAAACAATGGAAAAAGTGACAGACTTTATTTTGGGAGCCTCCAAAATCACTGCAGATGGTGACTGCAGCCATGAAATTAAAAGACACTTGCTGCTTGGAAGAAAACCTATGACCAACTTAGCATTATTAAAAAGCAGAGACATTACTTTGCCAACAAAGGTCCATCAAGTCAGAGCTATAGTTTTTCCAGTAGTCACGTATGGATGTGACAGTTGGACCACAAAGCCGAGTGTTTAAAAATTGATGCTTTTGAAGTGTGATGTTGGAGAAGACTCTTGAGAGTCCTTTGGACTGCAAGGAGATCCAACCAGTCCATTCTAAAGGAGATCAGTCCTGGGTGTTCATTGGAAGGACTGATGCTGAAGCTGAAACTCCAGTACTTTGACCACCTGATGGGAAGAACTGACTCAATGAAAAGACTCTGATGCTGGGAAAGACTGAAGACAGGAGGAGAAAGGGATGGCAAAGGATGAGATGGTTGGATGGCATTATCAACTCGATGCACATGAGTTTGGGTAAACTCCAGGAGTTGGTGTTGGACAGCGAAGCCTGGCATGCTGCAGTCCATGGGGTCACAAAAAGTCGGATATGACTGATCAACTGAATGAAACTGAAATATTTGAATCCATAATCCGTGTTCTTTCTACTATACCATTTGTTGCTGTTTAGTCACTAAATCGTGTCCATCTCTTTTGTCACCTCAGGGACTATAGCCCACCAGGCTCCTTTGTCCATGGAATTCTCCAAACAAGGAACTGGAGTGGAAAGGTTTCCATTTCCTTCTCCAGGGCATCTCCCCAACCCAAGGATTAAATCCATATCTCCTGCATTGGCAGATGGATTCTTTACCACTGAGGGATTTCATAGAGATTCAATACCCCTACTATACCATACTGTCCCCTTAATGGTGCTCATTTGTGGATCAATGTTTTGAGAAGGATATTGATGAACCAGGTCCAGCATTCCTGATCATGCCAGTGGTGATGCACCTGAAAATTGCATTAAGAATGGCTGCAGGCTTGGAGAGCAGCAGCTACAAAGAGGAGGCTGGGTGCTGAAGTCAAGGGAGTGGCAGGCAATAGAGACAGAGGCAGAAAGCCCATCTCAAAGCTCTGTTTGCAGAACAAACACAATCCTTACTTATAGTATGTGTTTTGCTTGTGAGTGACTTGGGAGAGGAGGCTGAAGGAGATGGTGGCATAGCTCTGCCACGTCACCCCCAGATGCCATCAATGTTCCACCACCCATGGAGGGAAGACAACTCAGAGCAGACACAATCACTGTCTCCAAACGTGTGCGAGGAAATCAGATGTGTTGGAAACAGGATTAGAAGTTAGAAGTGAACAATAGTACCGGTAATAGAGCTCGTGGTCCTACATCCTTGCAGTAATTTCCAGTGAGAAACATCCTAAATCCTAGGCTGCTGCCTGAGTTGCTGGAAAAGCTTAAGGTTTTTATTTCAAGCAGAAGCCAGAGAAGCCACCCGGCTCTGCCGTGATGATTCTGTGAATTATGTAAGGCCTGCTCCATGGCAGAAGGTGATGGTGACAGAGAGGATGGAGGAACAAGAGAGGCTTTGAGAAGTCTAACAATCCAGGTTAGGAGATAGACTGATGCACTTGACTCGCTGAGTGAATAATACAGCATCCAGAAAGTTCTTAGACACAGACAATCAAAGTGTGGGAGTTCAGACAAGAGAATAGTTAACAGGGGCTGGAGTGGTCAGGACAAGCTGCAGTCACAAGAGGAGACCTTGAGAAAAGTATCATTTTAGCAAAGAAAAGAAAGGCATCGTGTTTTCTCTTGGTGTCCTCCACAGTGTCAGGGAGATGCAAAAAAGCACTCTTCTTTCACAAAAGGAGTTCAGGGTGAAAGGGAAAAACTTCAAATTCAACAAATACAACTTCTACTGCCTGAAAACAACCTCTTGCTTTCCCTGATTTCTCATCACCATTTATTTCTTTACGCAGCTAATATCTGCTGGGGACTTAAGACATGCCTGACAATCTGCTGTTAAGCAGAGTGTAATCTATATGACCTCACAGAGCCCAACTGCAAGAACCCTGCAAGGCTGGTGTGATTATGTTTATCTTCAGGCAGGGAACCCAAAGCTCAGAGAGATGAAATGATGGCTTGAGTACTGCCCAGCCAGCAAATGGCAGAGCTAGAGCACCATGCCAGGCCCCCTGGCATCAGGCTCCCTGCTCTTTCTGTTGCACATATTGCTCTCC
This sequence comes from Oryx dammah, assembly GCF_014754425.2. NCBI lineage: Eukaryota > Metazoa > Chordata > Mammalia > Artiodactyla > Bovidae > Oryx > Oryx dammah. Next base: position 86,760,303 of record NW_024070202.1, read on the forward strand.
ACTGACCTTCTCCTTGCTACAATCTTTATCTGGCCATATTATCTTATCTGACAATAAGCATTTTGAGCAACGGTAGCAAGAATTCTTCTTGCATTCATATGTAAGTTTATATCAAGTGTGGATCAGTCTCTGATCCACACAGCAGAAGGTGGAAGGGGCTGTTGACACACAACAGGAGATCGGCAGTTGTGTAGAAAAGGATGTGTGCCTGGTAGAACCTCAGACGGGGGCCCAAGCCTTCATTATTTGTAGACCTGGAGAACTAGATGGAACTTTAGTGTCCACCATCAGGACACTGATGCCCAGTTGACCTTTACAACTGCATGGTCTTTGGTGACACTCAGGGATATCAGCACTTGGACCAGAACCTAGGGATCCTGTTTTATATCCTGAAACATGTGAATGTGTTTTTCCAGAATCAAGGTAAAGTGTTCTGCTTGCTCTGTCATGTTTTAAGTTCAGCTCTGGTCCTCTGGTCATTAAATCAGTTCACCTCAATTTCAGCTGTACATTAGAATCATTTGGAAGGTTTTTAAAGATCCCCAAGCCCAGGCAAATCAGAATCTCTGGGGAATGTAGCACAGACACCTGTATTTTTTAAGTGCCTTGGCAATTCCAGTTTGTAGGCAAGGCTGGGAGCCACACTCATCATAGGTACAGAACCTAGTGGTTGATAATAACATTCACCCTAAGAAATTCTTTCAATCTACTTTTTTCACACAAAATACATTTAGATCACAGATACACTGAGAACTTATAATACTGCTGCCAGAATAATCTTTTTAAGACCCACATCTGATCACATAATTTATCACTCCCTGTAGAGGTAGGACTGGCATGAGGTGAGTGAGGTGCTTGGGGCACAAAACATAAAAAGGAATGCTTGACCCAGTTATATTTGTTCCCAAGTATGAGTCTTTCTTTACAGTCAAGAGCATAAACTATCAAAGCAGATCAATGTGATTTGGACACTGGCAATCCCTGGTGGCTCAGATGGTAAAAAAATCTGCTTGCAATGCAGGAGACCTGGGTTCGATCCTGGAGTTGGGAAGATCCCCTGGAGAAGGGAATGGCTACCCACTCCAGTATTCTGGCCTGGAGAACTCCATGGACAGAGGAGCCTGGGAAGCTATAGTCCATGCCAGGCTACAGTCCATGGGGTCACAAAGAGTTGGACACAACTGAGCAACTTTCACTAATGCCAATTGCCATCTCTAACTGAGGGTGAGTTAGCGCTTCTTATGCCTGTTTCTATCATGGAAATCTTATCAGTTCAGTTGCTCAGCCGTGTCCAACTCTTTGCAACCCCATGAACTGCAGCACGCCAGGCCTCCTTGTCCATCATCAACTCCCGGAATTTACCCAAACTCGTGTCCACTGAGTTAGTGATGACATCTAACCATCTCATCCTCTGTTGTCCCCTTCTGCTCCTGCCTTCAATCTTTCCCGACATCAGGGTCTTTTCAAATGAGTCAGCTCTTCACATCAGGTGGCCGAAATATTGGAGTTTCAACTTCAACATCAATCCTTCCAATGAACATTCAGGACTGATTTCCTTTAGGATGGACTGGTTGGATCTCCTTGCAGTCCAAGGGACTCTCAAGAGTCTTCTCCAACACCACAGTTCAAAAACATCAATTCTTCATGCTCAGCTTTCTTTATAGTCCAAGTCTCACATCCATACATGACTACTGGAAAAACCATAGCCTTGACTAGATGGACCTTTGTTGACAAAGTAATGTCTCTGCTTTTTAATATGCAGTCTAGATTGGTCACAACTATCCTTCCAAGGAGTAAGCGTCTATTAATTTCATGGCTGCAGTCACCATCTGCAGTGATTTTGGAGCCCCCCAAAATAAAGTCTAACACTGTTTCCACTGTTTCCCCATCCATTTGCATGAAGTGATGGAACTGGATGCCATGATGTTAGTTTTCTGAATGTTGAGCCTTAAGCCAACTCCAGTATTCAGTATTTAAACCACTTCAGTATTCTTGCCTTGAGAACCCCATGAACAGTATGAAAAGGTAAGCTTATAGCATTGTTGTAAGAATGAGATGAATTGGCACTCAGCACAGTCATGAGTGGCAGTGTCTCTGCCAGGCTGGCACCTTCTTAACCCTTAAAGCTGAGTACATCTCTTCCTGCTAATTTTCCTCTCCCCAACTTCCTCACCAAAATCAAGTCAACTACTCTTTCATCTGTATCACTGTGACATGTTAGCATACTTTGGAACTTCTCTCATTGAATTATACCAAATTCTCCAGTGTCTGCCTTTCCTGCCATGAAGCCATCTGGTAAAAGAGGAGGTAAAAAGGCTTAGACCTGGATTTGAATCCCAGCTGAATGGCTGTGAACATTCTCTTTGTGCCACAGTTTCCTTATAGTAAAATGATGAAAACAATACTAAACTCAGAGAGCTCTTACATTCTGCCACACAGCAGCTGGGAAACAAATGTTAGTTTCTTTCCCTCACCCACCAAATTCTCCATCCCAAGAGCCACCCCATTTCAGTCATGTGTTCTCTGAGGTCAGGAACTTCACTCAGCATGATAACCCTTAGTGCCTTGGCCCAAGCCTAGCAGATAATAGGGACTCAGTAAACATTTGCCATGCTGAAATAAACTGCAAGATGACCAGTAGATACATATGCAGAGCGGCTGAGTGTTTAAACTGCAGAAACAATTTGCAAGAAAGCAAAGAGGAAAGAATGAGCTTTGCTGGGGATGGTGGGGAAAGCACACTGAATAGAACAGAAAATACACACCAGGAAGCACTGCAGGAGGGGGGAATGGAGGACAAGCAGCACAGCCAGCATTAAAGGGGCTTGGAATCCGGGAAAAAGATTTTGGATTTTCTTAGGCAGTTATTTTGGGATTGTATCTCTAAAGTTTTGATGACCCTCCTTCACCTTTCCATTGAGCAGGTAGGTAGCAGGCTGCATTATGTTCATCAGAACTCCCACTGGACTCCAGCTAAATTTGTATCTCAAAGGATTGTCTGAATATTCAGGAGCTGGTAGGCCACCGCAGTAGGAAACATAAGATTCAATCTGTAAAATAAAGAATCAGCAATAAGATAGACTAATCTATCCAAATAATTAAGTACAATGACACAAATAAAGTAAACTTGTTAGAGTTTCTCCTTTCTTAAAGTTACAAAGGCTTTCAAAAATACATCCTTATAGCCAAACACCACTTAAGTCCATTATATTTATATATATATTTTTTTAATCCTCTAGATACTGTGACTAACATTTTGCTCCATTAAAACTCCAACTGTTAGTTCAATTTCGCTTGATCATTGCCTCCTTTTAATTCAAATTATATATTTTATTATAATTTGGTTATATGTGCATAATTATTCATACTGATTAATATGTTAATATAAAATATTGTTAATTGTATGATATAGCTTAATTAAAATTTTTATTTGATTATATACATATGTAATCTATTTTAGGTTATATATAATTTGATTCATCACACTTTATGTCCAATAGCTCCTTCTTATGTGTAAAAGTTATTTTATATACCAACAGATTGATAATATTATAAAGAATTTTTCTCACTTTTAAAAGTCAAACCATACTACAGAATTTTCAAAGCAGTCTAAAGATCAAAAAACAAAATATTTTTTGCTGCAATTTATGTCAAAGAGTATTCTGCTGATGTTTTCCTTTAGAAGTTTCATGGTTTCTGGTCTTACACTTAGGTCTCTAGTCTATTTTGGATGAAGTAGCAGTCTAAGTCTTTTATCAAACCAAAATATTATAGTAGCATCTATTTCTCCAAAAATTTATGCTAAGACTTGGACTCTTTTTAACCACACAAATATTTCTGCAGTTTCAAAATTATACTTGAAATTTCTAGTCATAGTATGAGTTAGAATGCAGCAGCTTTTTTGCAAAATAGACTAAAGACCGAAGTGTGAAATCAGAAACCATGAAAGTCCTAAAGGAAACATAGGCAGAACACTTTGACACAAATTAGAGCAATATTTTTTTTGGATCCGTCTCCCAGTGCAAAAGAAGTAAAAGCAAAAATAAACAAATGAGACCTAACTAAAATTTAAAGCTTTTGCACAGCAGAGAAAACCATTGACAAAACAAATGACAACCTACTGAATGGGAGAAAGTGATATGACTAATAACATGTTAATACTTAAAATATATAAACAGCTCATTCAACCCAACATCAAAAAAACAAACGACCTGATTTACAAATGGGCAGAAGGCCTGAACAGGCATTTTTCCAAAAGGAAAGGCAGATGGCCAATAGGCACATAGAAAGATGCTCAACACTGCTAAGCATCAGGGAAATACAAATTAAATCACAATCAGAAATATCACCTCACACATGTCAGAGTGACTATCATCAATAAGAGCACAAATAACAAGCGCTGGAGAGGATGTGAAGAAAAGGGAACCGTATACACTATTGGTGGGAAAGTATATTGGTACAGCTGCTGTGGAAAACAGCATGGATATTTCTCAAAAAACTAAAAATAGAATTACCATATTATATACCATATATATCACTCCTGGGTATATATCTGAAAAAAATATTAATCTAAAAAGATGCATGCACCCCAGTGTTCATCACAGCATTATTTATAGTTGCCAAGATATGGAAGTGCCTAAGTGTCCATCAACAGATGAATGAATAAAGAAGACGGGGTCTATGTATACAATGGAATACTACTCAGCGATAAAAATAATTAAATCTTGCCATTTGCAACAACATGGATAGACTTGTAGGGTATTACGCTAAGTGAAATAAGCAGACAGAGAAAGACTGCATGATATCACTTATATGTGGAATCTAAAAATCTAGCAAATATAACAGAAAAGAAGCAGAGTCACAGATAAAGAGAACGAACTAGTGGTTACCAGTGGGGAAAGGAAGCAGGGAGGTGCCATAGAGGGGCAGGGTATTAAGAGGTACAAACTATTATGTATAAATAAAACATAGCACTGTTTATTGGGTCTGGAGAAGGAAATGGCAATCCACTCCAGCACTCTTGCCTGGAAAATCCCATGGATGGAGGAGCCTGATAGGCTACAGTCCATTGGTTTCATAATGCAAATACTATATATTGAACAAATTAAATGTCAAAATTTTTATTACCATAGTTCATGTTACTAGTGGGGTTTTCAGGGGTTTAGAGATTTTTTTGGTTAACATTCAGTGCAAAAGTACTAGATGGTGTATAACTCTAGAGTTGAGTTTTAAGGGATTCCCTAATATGTATACTATCTTTTTATCTGAAGTAATAAATAAACTATGATCTTAAAAGTGCCTTAAAAAAAAGCTATAAGGAAATATTGTACAACAGAGGGAACATAGCTAACATTTTATAATAATTATAAATGGAATATAACCTTTAAAAAACATAGCAGTTTCTTTAATCAAAATTGTAGAAAAATTATTTCTGTACACAAAAATCTAGACCTCTTAATAATTTCCTAAATGGAACTTTGGGTGTCAGTTGGGCTCACCGAGGCTCCCACTTCTTTGGCCTTATCTATTGTTTCCATTGCCAACATATGATCAAGACCAGGGTCCAATCCCAATTCGCCAATGACTGTGATGCCAGCATCTTCCACACTAAAAGAGGTAGAAAGAGAAAGAAGGAAACTTCAGATAGAAAAATTTAAAAATTTCATGGAGCCGCTGAAAACTGACTGAAACTTACCTCTTTTCTAATTCTTTTAGGGCTGGGGTGATGTAGCTTGCAGTGATCATGTTAACTTTGCTTGCGATGCATGCCTTGGCCACAAGAGGATGCAATACATAAGGCAATAAGCTTAAAAACAGAGGGAGAAACTCGTTAGAAACTTTCTTTTCCAACTCTCCTTCCAACACACCTTGACCTGCACTGAAGTGAAGACATCACGTGATAATTCTCTCAGAGATGATCAATTACTCCTTGAAGACTAGAATAAATTCATCCTGTTTTCGTATTTAAAACTCTTCTCAATATGATCTTCAGTTCACCCTTCCATTTTTCCTCCCTGTATCTCCTTTATAAACTATAGAAGCTATTATAATTTTCCACTCACAGCCTTTACTTTTCCATTTCTGAAACTTTACTTTCACTATATCCACTTAAAATTGTTCCTCACCTGCCCACCCCCATCCAGATCAAACCTTCCTTAAAGAAAAGTCTGAAAAGGTACATCCTCCAGGAAACTTTCCCAGGTTTTCCCAAATCCAGATCTTCCTCTGTATGCACGCCCTTTATAACATTTAATGGAATTTATTTTACTTATCCTTATATTTCTATGATTTTCTGTCTTGAGTTCCCTAGTAAAAGATAAGGTTGCTATTCTTTTTACCTCCAAGTCTTCCAAACGGCTGTCATTAAACTAAGTCAAGGTAATCCATATGTTACATTAAAAAGGAGAGTTAAGGCAAGGCCAGAGGAGAAGGCGATGGCAACCCACTCCGGTTCTCTTGCCTGAAAAATCCCATGGACGGAGGAGCCTGGTAGGCCGCAGTCCATGGGTCACTAAGAGTCGCACACAACTGAGCAACTTCACTTTCATGTATTGGAGAATCCCAGGGACATGGAGCATGGCGGGCTGTTGTCTCTGGGGTTGCACAGAGTCCGACATGACTGAAGAGACTTAGCAGCAGCAGCAGGCAAGGCCAGAGGAGGAAATGAGTTTTATGGGTACTGATTGTTGTAAAAGCTATCAAAACCGCTAAAAGTTTATGCACGCATGCTACGTTGCTTCAGTCGTGTCGGACTCCTTGTGACGCTGTGGACTGTAGCCCACCAGGCTCCTCTGTCCGTGGGATTGATTCTCCAGGCAAGAATGCTGGAGTATGATGTTTGGCAGAAATCAACAAAATTCTGTAAAGCAATTATCCTTCAATTTAAAAAATAGATAAATTTAAAAAGAATGCTGGAGTGGGTTGCCATGCCCTCCTCCAAGGGATCTTCCCCACGCAGGGATGACACCTGCATTTCTTATGTCTCCTGCATTGGCAGGTGAGTTCTTTACCACCTAACAAGCCCTAAAAGTCTATATGGTGAGCAAAAAATGAAACTGTACTCAAAACTCAACTTTAAGTTTTCTAAGCATCTCGCTCAGATGTTTTACTTTGGTGCTGGGACTACACAATCACACAAAAATGACTTTCCACAAATATTGATATATATTAGTATATTCATATTATATCCAAGGACTAATAAGCATCTTATCAGTCATATAACAATAAGTTCTACTAGCTTATTACCTATTTGGTAAAGCTATCTACACAGTATAATGAAAATATAGATACAAACTTATAAACATTATTATAGTGTATCACTGTACTTGTTACATTCATCCTGTTTATTTCAGATTTTCTGTATTTCACATAAAACCAAACAATAAAATCACCTCTCAGGCACTTATCTCTACTCAGGTTAACAGAACAGAGTACTGTTACTTAGATTTATTACCATGCAGAACAGAATTATGTATCTTGCCAATGGCAATATGAAAACTCTTTATCTCTGTATTTCAGCTTTTTTAATCAAAAATAATTGTTACTGAATATAGTAGCCCTTCAAAAGCCAATGTACCAAATATCTGCAAAACTCTTTGTTGGAAAAGTGTTAACAGAAAATGTTCCATGGCATTATCTTAAAGGTTAAGTGAAGGGTTTTTTGGTCACATTCTTCACAATCACAATGAAAACTTGCTTGATCAAAATTTTATCAAGATCTAAGAATATTTTTTTTAATTTTGTCATTATCAGCACTAATCTAATAATATGCTGAGAACTAGAATGATAGGACTTTTAACTGGTGATGCCTATATTAAACAAAGTTATTAGAACTCATAATTCATTATGTATGTAAGAGAGCATCTATTCACCAGCACATAACTCAATCCAAATAGTTGGAAATGCCACTTGTGCAAACATAGAAAAAATATAAATCTAATTCTCAAAGTAATATATCAAACTCAATTATGACTTTTCATTAGCTCATTAAAAACTAAAATTGCAAAATAACACCATGAGAATTTGATATATTATTACAAAATCTTGTGAAACATTCTCCATTTGTTTTACTTTGATAGCCCCTAACATTGTATTTACATCAAAACATTCTTTCTCCAAATTAAAAAATAAAAAGATATTTAAGAAACACTACAGGATAGCAATGTTTAACAGCATTTCCACTATTCAGCATAGAAACTCAATCAACTAAGAAAAATTAAATATAAAACAGATTTTGCTAATGTTAAATCTTAAAGGTCACAAGTTCAATGAATTTTAAAATTTATACCTATTATTAGCTTGTTGTCTGTGTCCATGATTTTCTCATATTTTGCTTCCAATGTTGTTCAAAATGTGTTTTATTATGTTCTTTTTTTTAAATCAAACAACAATTTTATATATTTAGGTACCTATGTGTGGCAAAACAAATTCTCTTTATCAGTAGGCTACAATATTCCATTTTGAATAAGGGCTTGCTTTCATACTCATATCCTGACAGACAAGGTCTATTGGTTATTAATAAATTTTTACTGAAAAATAATTAATGCACATTAAATTTTTATATATTGAATAATGTTTTTGAGTGTTCAAAGTGATCCTATATGAAGAGATAATGTGAAAGTTCCCCTTAGAATGACCTTTCATTGTGTCTGATTTCCAAGCACCCCTATCTTTTTTAAGGAGGACATCATAGAACGTCTCCCAAAGATATCATTTGAGTTGGAACTATGAAAGTTATATAATTATGAAAGAGCAGCTTAAGTTCCTTCTGTCTTCTAGGAAAAAAATATATTCTAGGAATAAACAGCTTATTCTCATCACTTTGGTAATTTCAAAATGAAGTATCTGGTATCACGTAGCCGAATATCTAGAAGTTAGATCTGAATTTGAATTAGACAGTAATAAATTATATATTTCAAGGTCTGCTTCTCCATTAAGGCTAAAAATGGTCATAGGGGCTAAAGAATCTACTCACTCTCATTTAAGCTTTATAAGTCCAAAGGTTAAAATAGCCACCAAAATATGAGTCATGAGTGCCTCATGACCCAGCAATTCCACCTCTAGGTAAATATCCAACAGAAATGCATATATATGGTAACCAAAAGACAAGGACTAAATTGCTCATAGCAGCACAATTCATAATAGCCAAATTCTGGGAACAACCTAAATATCCATCACTAGTCAAATGGATAATAATAGTATATTCACATAATGGAACATTACACAGCAAAGAGAATAAACTACAATTACAGACAACAAGACAGAGGACTCTCACAGTCACAATACTGAATGAAAGAAGGCAGCCACAAAACGGGACACACTAAAAGATTTTGATTGTACACAATGAAAACTAGCAGAAATGAATCTCTATGTTAGAAGCCAGGACAGTGCTTACCCTTGAAGGATGGGACTAGTAATAAACAGAGGCACAAGGAGAGCTTCTTGGCTGCTATTATATTCTGTTTCTGATGTGAGTGATGGTTACACGCTGTGTTCACTTTGTGAAAATTCATTGAACTACCTAGCTCTGATTTATGCGCTTTCCCAGATGCGCACTTCAATTTAAAAGTTTCCTGAGAGAAGAGAAAAGGAGAAGAGAGAGGAGGGAAGGATAGAGGGAGAAGGGCAAAGGAGAAGACAGAAGAGAGAAACTAAAAAAATAACAACGAAACATATGTCAATCATTTCTTGCTACATACTAACCTGATGACAAGATCCTGTGTTGCCACCAAGGAGCTCAACTTCTCTTCTTGTTTACCAATGTGCAGGCTAACAGGATTAATATTATATTTCTTGCCTAATTGTTCAATTTGATTCTTCATGTCAGAACCTGTTTCAAGAATTAAAAAGTCCAAGCTTTAGATTTCCTTTCACTAATCAGAGAGTAAAACACACTTTAACATCTCCAAAAATAATTTTTTGAAGTTTAGAAACAAGACTGTGATTTAAAATTCACAGAGTAACCATGCTTTGAAATCAGTTTTACTTATTCTTCTTTAAAAATTGGGACTTATTTACCTACTGTTATTTCAATACTGTCATCTCTCAACAGGTATTCCAATACAGGCTCAGATACGTAACCAGATCCAAGAACCAAGACCTTTTTCTTGGTGCCCATTGAAAGTGACTGAGCACGTTCCCTATAAATAAAAGGAGGGGAGAAAATATTAACAAAAAAAGTTTTAAATAAAACGTTGCTGTCCCCAAACCAAACTAAAACTTAGACTGTGAAGCAGGAGGTGGTCCTAAGATGGTGGAGGGATAGGACAGGGAGACCACTTTCTGCCCCACAAATTCATCAAAAGAGCATTTGAACGCCAAGTAAATTCCACAAATCAACTTCTGAATGCCGGCAGAGAACATCAGGCACCCAGAAAAGCAGCCCATTGTCTTCAAAAGGAGGTAGGAAAAAATATAAAAGATAAAAAGAGAGACAAAAGAGGTAGGGACAGAGGTCCATCCTGGGAAGGGAGTCTTAAAAAAAGAGAGGTTTCCAAACACCAGGAAACACTCTCACTGGTGAGTCTATGGCGCACCTTGGAACCTCAGAGGGCAACATAACCGGGAGGAAAAAATAAATAATTAAAACCCACAGATTACGTGCCCAACAGTAACTCCCAGTGGAGAAGCAGTGCAGACGCCCGCATCCCCCACTAGCAAGCGGGGTCTGGGCAGGGAGGCAAGAGCTGCATTGCTTAGAGTAAGGACCGGGCCTGAATGCCCCAGGGCAATCTGAGGCAACTAACTTGAGAAAGCAAACCAGACTGTGGGATAGCTAATCTGCGAAAAGCCCTAACCTAAGACACCGCCAGACCCGCTCACAGAACAAAGGACTGACTAGAGCTATGCGAAAAGCCCTAACCTAAGACACTGTCAGGACCGCTCACAGAACAAAGGACTGAGCAGAGCTAGCTGGCTGCGGACCGGCCCATCCCCAGCCGGAGACAGGCAGGCGAGGGCAGCCAGAGCCGGAAGGGGGCAATCGTGGCCCCAGAGAGGCATCATCTACCAAACTGCAAGCAGGCTTCATTGTTAACCAAGACTTCTTGGGGTTTTGGACAGTCGACATCGCCTGAGAAGGTGTGCCGGTGTACACCCAGAAAACCAAGTGGCAGGGACAGGGGAGGCAATAAGTCGCAGCGACCACGCTCACCAAACACCTGGTCACCAGAGTTGCTCAGACCTGGGAAAAGCACAAAACGCAGGCCCAACCAAGTCTGTGCCTTTGAGGAGTACCTGAGTATCTGAACCTGAGCAGCTTAGACCTGGGAAGTGCATACAACCTGGGGCCGGGCTCAGACAGTTCCTGGCAGAGCAACCTAGAGCCTAAGCAGTGTAGACAGGGGAAGCACACAAGCTGTGAGTGGGGTCAAACCCAGTGTGGCCGAGACACTGCAAGCACACACCAGTGTTATTCATTTGCAGCATCCCTCCCTCCGCACATAACGACTGAACAAGGGAGCCTAAAAAAGTGTCCTTCACCATGCCCTTGTGTCAGGACAAAAATTAGACACTGAAGAGACCAGCAAACAGAAGCTAAAACTGAGGGAATCACCTTGGAAGTGACAGATGGAGAAGTCTTGAGGCTACTGTAAGAATAAGACTGAAAATCAGAGGCAGGAGGCTTAAGTCCAAATCCTGAGAATACCAGAGAACTCCTGACTCCAGGGAACATTAATCGATAAGAGCTCATCAAACACCTCCATACCTACACTGAAACCAAGCACCACCCAAGGGCCAACAAGTTCCAGAGCAAGACATACACACAAATTCTCCAGCAACACAGGAACACAGCCCTGAGCTCCAATATACAGGCTCCCCAAAGTCACTCCAAACCCACTGACATCTCATAGCTCATTACTGGACACCTCATTGCACTCCAGAGAGAAGAAATCCAGCTGCACCCACTAGAACACCAACACAAGCTTCCCTAACCAGGAAACCTTGACAAGCCACCCATCCAACCCCACCCACAGTGAGGAAACTCCACAATAAAGAGAACTCCACAAACTGCCAGAATACTGAAAGGCCACCCCAAACGCAGCAATATAAACAAGATGAGGCAGAGAAATACCCAGCAGGTAAAGGAACAGGATAAATGCCCACCAAACCAAACAAAAGAGGAAGAGATAGGGAATCTACCTGATAAAGAATTCTGAATAATGATAGTGAAAATGATCCAAAATCTTGAAAACAAAATGAAGTTACAAATAAATAGATTAGAGACAAAGATTGAGAAGATGCAAGAAAGATTTAACAAGGACCTAGAAGAAATAAAAAAGAGTTAATATATAATGAATAATGCAATAAATGAGATTTAAAAAAACTGGAGGGAACCAACAGTAGAATAACGGAAGCAGAAGATAGGATAAGTGAGGTAGAAGATAGAATGGTAGAAATAAATGAAACAGAGAGGAAAAAAGAAAAACGAATTAAAAGAAATGAGGACAATCTCAGAGACCTCTGGGACAATATTAAATACCCCAACATTCAAATCATAGAAGTCTCAGAAGAAGAAGAAAAAAAGAAAGACCATGAGAAAATACTTGAGGAGATAATAGTTGAAAACTTCCCTAAAATGAGGAAGGAAATAATCACCCAAGTCAAGAAACCCAGAGAGTCCCAAACAGGATCAACCGAAGGTGAAATACCCCAAGACACGTATTAATCAAATTAACAAAGATCAAACACAAAGAACAAATATTAAAAGCAGCAAGGGAAAAATAACAAATAACACACAAGTATATTCCCATAAGGATAACAGCTGATCTTTCAATAGAAACTCTTCACACCAGAAGGGAATGACAGGACATACCTAGAGTAATGAAAGAAAATAACCTACAGCCCAGATCACTGTACCCAGCAAGGATCTCATTCAAATATGAAGGAGAAATCAAAAGCTTTACAGACAAGCAAAAACTGAGAGTTCAGCACCACCAAACCAGCTCTCCAACAAATGCAAAAGGATCTTCTCTAGACAGGAAACACAAAAAGGGTGTATAAACCTGAACTCAAAACAATAAAGTAAATGGCAACAGGATCATACTCAATAATTACCTTAAATGTAAATGGTTTGAATGCCCCAACCAAAAGACAAAGACTGGCTGAATGGATACAAAAACAAAACCTCTATGTATGTTGTCTACAAGAGACCCACCTCGAAACAAGGGACACATACAGACTGAAAGTGAAGGGCTGGAAAAAGATATTCCATGCAAATAGAGACCAAAAGAAAGCAGGAGTAGCAATACTCATATCCGATGAAATAGACTTTAAAACAAAGGCTGTGAAAAGAGACAAAGAAGGACACTACATAATGATCAAAGGATCAATCCAAGAAGATATAACAATCCAGCCAGCTCACTAAGCCCAGGCGGCTGCGAGCCGGCTCACTAAGCACGGCCGAGAGGAGCTATCCCGCGTCTCAGGTCAGGGGCGGCCAGGAAGACACACCCCGCGTCTGAGATCAGGGCGGCCAAGAGAAGCAACCTCACACCCAAGGCCAGGGGCAGTGACCTTGAGGAGCCACCCCGAGCCTGAGGCCAAGGCCGGCAGCCTGGAGGAGCAACCGGAGGAGTGGTGGCTGCCCAGCACAGGAGGACCTAGGGAGCTATCCCATGTTGAAGGTCAGGAACAGTGGCAGTAAGGAGATACCCCTCATCCAAGGTAAGGAGCAGTGGCTGTGCTTTGCTGGAGCAGCCGTGAAAAGATACCCCACGCCAAGGTAAGAGAAACCCAAGTAAGACGGTAAGTGTTGCAAGAGGGCATCAGAGGGCAGACACACTGAAACCATACTCACAGAAAACTAGTCAATCTTATCACACTAGGACCACAGCCTTGTTTAACTTAATGAAACCAAGCCATGCCCGCGGGGCAACCCAAGACGGGTGGGTCATGGTGGGAAGGCATGACAGAATGTGGCCCACTGGAGAAGGGAATGGCAAGCCACTTCACTATTCTTGCCTTGAGAACCCCATGAACAGTATGAAAAGGCAAAATGATAGGATACCAAAAAAGGAACTCCCCAGGTCATTACATGCCCAATATGCTACTGGAGATGAGTGGAGAAATAACTCCAGAAAGAATGAAGGGATGGAGCCAAAGCAAAAACAATACCCAGTTGTGGATGTGACTGGTGATAGAAGCAAGATCTGATGCTGTAAAGAGCAATATTGCATAGGAACCTGGAATGTCAGGTCCATGAATCAAGGCAAATTGGAAGGGGTCAAACAAGAGATGGCAAGAGTGAACATCGACATTTTAGGAATCAGCGAACTAAAATGGACTGGAATGGGTGAATTTAACTCAATGACCATTACATCTACTACTGCGGGCAGGAATCCCTCAGGAGAAATGGGGTAGCCATCATGGTCAACAAAAGAGTTCGAAATGCAGCACTTGGATGCAATCTCAAAAACGACAGAATGATCTCTGTTCGTCTCCAAGGCAAACTATTCAATATCACAGTTATCCAAGTCTATGCCCCAACCAGTAACGCTGAAGAAACTGAAGTTGAATGGTTTTATGAAGACATACAAGACCTTTTAGAACTAACAACCAAAAAAGATGTCCCTTTCATTATAGGGGACTGGAATGCAAAAGTAGGAAGTGAAGAAACACCTGGAGTAACAGGCAAATTTGGCCTTGGAATGCGGAATGAAGCAGGGCAAAGACTAATAGAGTTTTGCCAAGAAAATGCACTGGTCATAGCAAACACCCTCTTCCAACAACACAAGAGAAGACTCGACACATGGACATCACCAGATGGTCAACACTGAAATCAGATTGATTATATTCTTTGCAGCCAAAGATGGAGAAGCTCTATACAGCCAACAAAAACAAGACCGAGAGCTGACTGTGGCTCAGATCATGAACTCCTTATTGCCAAATTCAGACTTAAATTGAAGAAAGTAGGGAAAACCGCTAGACCATTCAGGTATGACCTAAATCAAATCCCTTATGATTATACAGTGGAAGTGAGAAATAGATTTAAGGGTCTAGATCTGATAGATAGAGTGTCTGATGAACTATGGAATGAGGTTCGTGACATTGTACAGGAGACAGGGATCAAGACCATCCCCATGGAAAAGAAATGCAAAAAAGCAAAATGGCTGTCTTGGGAGGCCTTAGAAATAGCTGTGAAAAGAAGAGAGGCAAAAAGCAAAGGAGAAAAGGAAAGATATAAGCATCTGAATGCAGAATTCCAAACAATAGCAAGAAGAGATAAGAAAGCCTTCTTCAGCAATCAATGCAAAGAAATAGAGGAAAAGAACAGAATGGGAAAGACTAGAGATCTCTTCAAGAAAATTAGAGATACCAAGGGAACATTTCATGCAAAGATGGGCTCGATAAAGGACAGAAATGGTGTGGACCTAACAGAAGCAGAAGATATTAAGAAGAGGTGGCAAGAATACACGGAAGAACTGTACAAAAAAGATCTTCATGACCCAGATAACCATGATGATGTGATCACTAATCTAGAGCCAGACATCTTGGAATGTGAAGTCAAGTGGGCCTTAGAAAGCATCACTACAAACAAAGCTAGTGGAGGTGATGGAATTCCAGTTGAGCTGTTTCAAATCCTGAAAGACAATGCTGTGAAAGTGCCACACTTAATAGGCCAGCAAGTTTGGAAAACTCAGCAGTGGCCACAGGACTGGAAAAGGTCAGTTTTCATTCCAGTCCCAAAGAAAGGCAATGGCAAAGAATGCTCAAACTACCACACAGTTGCACTCATCTCACATGCTAGTAAAGTAATGCTCAAAATTCTCCAAGCCAGACTTCAGCAATACGTAAACCCTGAAATCCCTGATGTTCAAGCTGGTTTTAGAAAAGGCAGAGGAACCAGAGATCAAATTGCCAACATCTGCTGGATCATGGCAAAAGCAAGAGAGTTCCAGAAAAACATCTATTTCTGCTTTATTGACTATGCCAAAGCCTTTGACTGTGTGGATCACAATAAACGGTGGAAAATTCTGAAAGAGATGGGAATACCAGACCACCTGACCTGCCTCTTGAGAAATCTGTATGCAGGTCAGGAAGCAACAGTTAGAACTGGACATGGAACAACAGACTGGTTCCAAAGAGGAAAAGGAGTATGTCAAGGCTGTATATTGTCACCCTGCTTATTTAACTTCTATGAAGAGTACATCATGAGAAACGCTGGACTGGAAGAAACACAAGCTGGAATCCAGATTGCTGGGAGAAATATCAATAACCTCAGATATGCAGATGACACCACCCTTATGGCAGAAAGTGAAGAGGAGCTAAAACGCTTCTTGATGAAAGTGAAAGAGGAGAGTGAAAAGTTGGCTTAAAGCTCAACATTCATAAAACGAAGATCATGGCATCTGGTCCCATCACTTCATGGGAAAGAGATGGGGAAACAGTGGAAACAATGCCAGACTTTATGTTTTTGGGCTCCAAAATCACTGCAGATAGTGACTGCAGCCATGAAATTAAAAGACGCTTACTCCGTGGAAGAAAAGTTATGACCAACCTAGATAGTATATTCAAAAGCAGAGACATTACTTTGCCAACTAAGGTCCGTCTAGTCAAGGCTATGGTTTTTCCAGTAGTCATGTATGGATGTGAGAGTTGGACTGTGAAGAAGGCTGAGCGCCGAAGAATTGATGCGTTTGAACTGTGGTGTTGGAGAAGACTCAGTCCCTTGGACTGCAAAGAGATCAACCCTGGGATTTCTTTGGAAGGAATGATGCTGAAGCTGAAGCTCCAGTACTTTGGACACATCATGTGAAGAGTTGACTCATTGGAAAGGACTCTGATGCTGGGAGGGATTGGGGGCAGGAGGAGAAAGGGACGACCCAGGATGAGATGGCTGGATGGTATCACGGACTCAATGGACATGAGTCTGAGTGAACTCTGGGAGATGGTGATGGACAGGGAGGCCTGGCGTGCTGCGATTCATGGGGTCGCAAAGAGTCGGACACGACTGAGCGACTGAACTGAACTGATGCACCCAACATAGGAGCACGAAGAAGGCAATGGCACCCCACTCCAGTACTCTTGCCTGGAAAATCCCATGGACAGAGGAGCCTGGAAGGCTGCAGTCCATGGGGTCGCTGAGGATTGGACACAACTGAGCGACTTCACTTTCACTTTTCACTTTCATGAATTGGAGAAGGAAATGGCAACCCACTCCAGTGTTCTTGCCTGGAGAGTCCCAGAGACGGGGGAGCCTGGTGGGCTGCCATCTATGGGGTCGCACAGACTCGGTACGACTGAAGTGACTTAGCAGTAGCAGTAACATAGGAGCACCGCAACATGTAAGACAAATGCTAACAAGTATGAAAGGGGAAATTAACAATAACACAATAATAATGGGAGACTTTAATACCCCACTCACACCTATGGATAGGTCAACTAAACAGAAAATTAATAAGGAAACACAAATTTTAAATGATACAATAAACCAGTTAGAGCTAATTGATATAATAGGACATTTCACCCAAATGAAAACAATGAATTTCACCTTTTTCTCAAGTGCTCACGGAACCTTCTCCAGGATAGATAACATCCTGGGCCATAAATCTAGCCTTGGTAAATTCAAAAAAATTGAAATCATTCCAAGCATCTTTTCTGACCACAATGCAGTAAAATTAGATCAATTACAGGAGAAAAGCTATTAAAAATTCCAACATATGGAGGCTGAACAACACGCTGCTGAATAACCAACAAATCAAAGAAGAAATCAAAAAAGAAAGCAAATATTCATCAAAACGAATGAAAATGAAAACACAACAACTCAAAACCTGTGGGACACTGCGAAAGCAGTGCTAAGGGGAAGGTTCATAGCAATACAGGCATATCTCAAGAAAAAGAAAAAAGTCAAATAAATAACCTAACTCTACACCTAAGGCAACTAGCAAAGGAAGAAATGAAGAACCCCAGGGTTAGTAGAAGGAAAGAAATCTTAAAAATTAGGGCAGAAATAAATGCAAAAGAAACAAAAGAGACCATAGCAAAAATCAACAAAGCCAAAAGCTGGTTCTTTGAGAGGATAAATAAAATTGACAAACCATTAGCCAGACTCATCAAGAAACAAAGGGAGAAAAATCAAATCAATAAAATTAGAAATGAAAATGGAGAGATCACAACAGAAAACACAGAAATACAAAGGATCATAAGAGACTACTATCAGCAATTATATGCCAATAAAATAGACAACGTGGAAGAAATGGACAAATTCTTAGAAAAGTACAACTTTCCAAAACTGAACCAGGAACAAATAGAAAATCTTAACAGACCCATCACAAGCACAGAAATTGAAACTGTAATCAGAAACCTTCCAGCAAACAAAAGCCCAGGTCCAGATGGCTTCACAGCTGAATTCTACCAAAAATTTAGAGAAGAGCTAACACCTATCCTACTCAAACTCTTCCAGAAAATTGCAGAGGAAGGTAAACTTCCAAACTCATTCTATGAGGCCACCATCACCCTAATACCAAAACCTGACAAAGATCCCCAAAAAAGAAAACTACAGGCCAATATCACTGATGAACATAGATGTGAAACTCCTTAACAAAATTCTAGCAATCAGAATCCAACAACACATTAAGAAGATCATACACCATGACCAAGTGGGCTTTATCCCAGGGATACAAAGATTCTTCAATATCCGCAAATCAATGTAATACACCACATTAACAAGTTGAAAAATAAAAGCCATATGATTATCTCAATAAATGCA
The DNA here is from genome assembly GCF_014754425.2 of Oryx dammah. Lineage (NCBI taxonomy): Eukaryota > Metazoa > Chordata > Mammalia > Artiodactyla > Bovidae > Oryx > Oryx dammah. Next base: position 86,779,012 of record NW_024070202.1, read on the forward strand.
GAGAAAGCCTTTGACAAAATTCAACATCCATTTATGATAAAACTCTCCAGAAAGCAGGAATAGAAGGAACATTCCTCAACATAATAAAAGCTATATATGACAAACCCACAGGAAACTTTATCCTCAGTGGTGAATTGAAAGCATTTCTCCTAAAGTCAGGAACAAGACAAGGGTGCCCACTCTCACCACTACTCTTCAACATGGTTTTGGAAGTTTTGGCCACAGCAATCAGAGCAGAAAAAGAAATAAAAGGAATCCAAATTGGAAAAGAAGTAAAACTCTCACTGTTTGCAGATGACATGATCCTCTACATAGAAAACCCTAAAGACTCCACCAGAAAATTACTAGAGCTAATCAATGAATATAGTAAAGTTGCAGGATATAAAATCAACACACAGAAATCTCTTGCATTCCTATACACTAACAATGAGAAAACAGAAAGAGAAATTAAGGAAACAATTCCATTCACCATTGCAACGAAAAGAATAAAATACTTAGGAATATATCTATCTAAAGAAACTAAAGACCTATATATAGAAAACTATAAAAGAAAGAAATCAAAGAGGACACTAATAGATGGAGACATATACCATGTTCATGCATCAGAAGAATCAATATAGTGAAAATGAGTATACTACCCAAAGCAATCTATAGATTCAATGCAATCCCTATCAAGCTACCAACGGTATTTTTCACAGAGCTAGAACAAATAATTTCGCAATTTGTATGGAAATACAAAAAAAACTCGAACAGCCAAAGCAATCTTGAGAAAGAAGAATGGAACTGGAGGAATCAACCTGCCTGACTCAGTCTCTACTACAAAGCCACAGTCATCAAGACAGTATGGCAGTGGCACAAAGACAGAAATATAGATCAATGGAACAAAATAGAAAGCCCAGAGATAAATCCACACACCTATGGACACCTTATCTTCAACAAAGGAGGCAAGAATATACAATGGATTAAAGACAATCTCTTTAACAAGTGGTGCTGGGAAAACTGGTCAATCACTTGTAACAGAATGAAACTAGAACACTTTCTAACACCATACACAAAAATAAACTCAAAATGGATTAAAGATCTAAACTTAAGACCGGAAACTATAAATCTCCTAGAGGAGAACATAGGCAAAACACTCTCTGACATAAATCACAGCAGGATTCTCTATGAGCCATCTCCCAGAATATTGGACATAAAAACAAAAATAAACAAATGGGACCTAATTAAAATTAAAAGCTTCTGCACAACAAAGGAAACTATAAGCAAGGTGAAAAGACAGCCTTCAGAAGGGGAGAAAACAATAGCAAATGAAGCAACTGACAAACAACTAATCTCAAAAATATACAAGCAGCTCCTGCAGCTCAATTCCAGAAAAATAAACGACCCAATAAAAAAATGGGCCAAAGAACTAAATAGACATTTCTCCAGAGAAGACATACAGATGGCTAACAAACACATGAAAAGATGTTCAACATCACTCATTATCAGAGAAATGCAAATCAAAACCACAATGATGTACCATTTCACGCCAGTCAGAATGGCTGCAATCCAAAAGTCTACAAGCAATAAATGCTGGAGAGGGTGTGGAGAAAAGGGAACCCTCTTACACTCTTGGTGGGAATGCAAACTACTAGTACAGCCACTATGGAGAACAGTATGGAGATTCCTTAAAAAACTGGAAATAGAACTGCCTTATGACCCAGCAATCCCACTGCTGGGCATACACACTGAGGAAACCAGAATTGAAAGAGACATGTGTACCCCAATGTTCATCGCAGCACTGTTTATAATAGCCAGGACATGGAAGCAACCTAGATGTCCATCAGCACATGAATGGATAAGAAAGCTGTGGTACATATACACAATGGAGTATTACTCAGGCATTGAAAAGAATACATTTGAATCAGTTCTAATGAGGTGGATGAAACTGGAGCTTATTATACAGAGTGAAGTAAGCCAGAAAGAAAAACACCAATACAGTATACTAATGCATATATACGGAATTTAGAAAGATGGTAATGATAACCCTGTATGCGAGACAGCAAAAGAGACACAGATGTATAGAACAGTCTTTTGGACTCTGTGAGAGAGGGCGAGGGTGGGATGGTTTGGGAGAATGGCATTGAAACATGTATAATATCATATGTGAAATGAATTGCCAGTCCAAGTTTGATGCATGATACAGGATGCTCGGGGCTGGTGCATTGGGATGACCCAGAGGGATGGTATGGGGAGGGAGGTGGGAAGGGGGTTCAGGATGAGGAACACATGTACACCCGTGGCGGATTCATGTCAATGTATGGCAAAACCAATACAATATTGTAAAGTAATTAGCCTCCAATTAAAATAAATAAATTTATATTTTAAAAATAAATAAAACTTAGACTGTGAAGCAATCATTTCCCCCCCACATTTCTTACAATAAGAATCTCACCAGGAGTTCCCAATACCAACATTTTACATTAATTATTTTATATCCCATATAATGAACAATAGATCCAGACATCTTTGATGTGTATGAATTCCCAGTACCACTTGTGAGGTACAAGTGCTGGACCAATGCCTGGCTGTTCACAACTGAGTCACTTGGTCTCACACTATCCTTCCAGGGGAGGACATTGATTCAGAATCATGCTAGGGGCCTTTTATCAGAAACCGATTTACTCCTCACAACAATCTGAGGATACTACAATCTGAGCAGGAGGTTATTATCCATATTAGACACAGTCCTGTGATTTATCTTTTGGGTCACTTGAAACCAGTGAAAGCCATGATTTTCTCTCTCTATTTATTTTTTTTCAAACTCTAAACTTTTTATTTTGTATTGGGATATAGCCGATTAACAATGTTGTGATAGTTTCAGGTGAACAATGAAGAAACTCAGCTATACATATATGTGTATCCATTCTCCCCCAAACCCTTCTCCCATCCAGGCTGGCATATAACATTGAATAGAATTCCATGTACTACACAATAGGTCTTTGTTGGTTATCCATTTTGAATATATCAATATGTGCATGACCTTCCCAAATTCCCTAACTATCCCTTCCCTTTGGGAAACTATGTTCATTTTCTAAGTTTGTGAGTCTCTTTCTAAAACCATAATCTTGAAATCACAAATGGTATGGGTTAAATGTAGAAATCTAAGATGAGTCACTAGGCAGAACTCTAATTCTTGAATTCTCTGTTGTTGGAATTTGTACTTGCCTGACAGTTAATGATTTGTCTTTCCTACAAACTCTGACCTCCAAGATAGTGACTAAGTCTTCTCCATCTTTATAAGCCCAGTATTGCTCATTGCATTCTGTCTTAAAGATACTCATTAAAAGTCTTCTGAATCAAATTCCCAGATATCAGTATAAAACCATGGAAATTGTTTGGTGTCAGAGACTTAAGCAGAAGGCTCTGTTGCTGGAATCTTTTAGGCCAGGATGTCTCTCAAGCTTTAATCTTAATTTAATTTCACTTAATTTCATTAATTATAAGTAAATAAAAATAAATATAAATATAAAATGCTCCCACCCCTCTTCACTCCCAGCAATCCTATCACTGATGATGGGAGCTTTCATTTAACTTCCACCTCTATCCCATTTCACCTCTCAGAGGAAGTACTATTATTGGCTATTATAGATCCTTTCTAATAACATCTTCTGTAGTTTGGGTATATGAAACACATTATTTTGATCTCTAAAAAGAAAATGTTCAAAATACATTTTTAAAAACTTACTTCTAGATATTAATACTATCTGCCCCATCAGCAACCCCACACTCCTGGTTAATAATTACTGTGCTAAATAAAGGGGCTTCCCTGGTGGCTCAGATGGTAAAAGAATTGCCTGCAATGTGGGAGACCTGGGTCAGGAAGATCCCCTGGAGGAATGCATGGTGACCCATTCCAGCATTCTTGCTTGGAGAATCCCCATGAATGGAGAAGCCTGGCAAGGTACAGTCCATGGGGTTGCAAAGAGTCAGACACACCTGAGCGACTAAGCACAGGACAACGAATAAAGAGAACAAAACAATAAGGCAGGGATTCAAGGAAACTCTAATTTCCTTCCAAAATGCAACCTTCATTTTCAATCTCTTGGCACAAGATTCTACCTGGGAAGGAAGGCAGGAAGTCCTAGCAGTCAGACCTGCTGCTACATGGAATATGGTGTATAAAGAGTGACTAGTCATGTTAGACATGTCATTGAGATTAATCATGTAAGAAAGAGATCGTCAGAATGAAAATTCAAAAATAAACAAAACTATGAAAAACAAATATATGAAGTTTCCCCTATAAGACACTCACCTATGGAGTTCTATAAACTAATTGCTTTTTTATATAAAAAAAAATTATATACCCCTGGTATCATGACAGAATACTTCACTAACACACAAAAGTAAGTATAAGCTAACCAACACATATGGAAAAGGCATAACAATAATACTTGATCTCTTATTTACTTCTTATAGGTAGAATAACAGACAGAAGATCAGGCAGTTTGTTTCTAATTTTCCCACTCTGGCTTCTACTGAGAATTCAGTGCATGGGTCATTTTGTTAAATGTGAATAGACTAATAGAGCAGGTATAAACACAGACCAAGTACAAAGAGTTGGATACCAGAACATTCCAATGTCGATGTCTATGTTTCCAAATTTTGAGTAGTAACGCCAATAATGGAAACCAAGGCCTTAACTAAGTATCTTCCTAAGAGAACTGTTCTCTCCAGTGGATTTGTCTCATTACTTTTTGACACTTTCCTCCTAATAAGAATCCCAGGGAAAACTGACCTTTCACCATTTTCTTTTTTCAGTACTTTTCTTAATTGCTAACCAAGAGTCCAGTTTGCTAAACATTATCCTAAGTGAAAGAGAATACAAATCCTCAACTAGAAATCAATCTGAAAATGCCAAGGAAAGAGTTAGCTTGCTCATTTTCCTTTGAGAGAATAGTTGAGACATTACAATATGCAAAATGCTAGAGAAAGAACAGGGACAGAGCTTTTGAAGTTTTGCTTACCTACACACAAGTCTACATGGATATTAGAAAGCCAAAATGATGCTACAGTACTGTTCAAAGGAAAATAACTCACATTGGTTTCAGCCAGTCACTTCATTTGAAATTCCTAGTATTTACAGACATTTAAAAAATACATATTGCATAATCCTAGTATCAAGAACTCATATGGAAGCATTTAAAAAATACTCATGAGATCCAAGAATAAATGTATTAAACAAGAGGTTGTAAATGAGGCTTACCTGTTCTCTCGGAGTTTCTGGATATATTTATACTTGTTAGACAACATGCCGTTAGATGTAATCACTGCCTGAATATATATGATACAAGACAATTCTTTAGTCAGCACATTTAGTCCCAGTCATGGGCTCATGACTAACAGAGAAGAGAGTGACAGAGATGGAGAAAGACAGAGAGGGAAAGAGGAAAAGGGATCAAGGAAAGTGGTGGAAAAAATACATTCATGAAAAGAAATACTTTTCATAACTTACATCTCGCACCACAGGAGAAAAATTCTGACTTTCAAGAGGCTGTGTCGCATCTGATAGTATCTGAAAAGGAAATGAAATTGGAAAAAGATAAATGATGTTGCAAAGAAGGCGTCTTGCTATTTTATCTATATTAAAATATTAGTCAAAGGAAAAAATGTTTAGAAAAGTTTTTTGAAAATCACTGAATTGTATAATTAATTGGAAAAAGGAGTCTTCTGCAAGCAATGAATTCTGCCCCCCAAAACATGTTTATTCAGTACAATTTCCAATTCCAAAACCTTAATCATGTTTGCTTACTGGAAACACAGAAAACTTAGACTTCCCCACCAGTTAGATGTGTCACATTGAGCGTATTGTTGTTCTTTAGTCGCTCAGTCATGTCCAACTCTTTGCTACCCTTTGAACTGTAACCCGCCTGGCTCCTCTGTCCGTGGGAGTTTTCAGGCAAGAATACTGGAGTGGGTTGCCACTTCATTCTCCAGGGAATCTTCCTGACCCAGGGATCAAACCCACATCTCCTGTGTCTCCTGCATTGCAGGTAGATTCTTTAACCCCTGAGACACCAGGGAAGCCTGTGTCTTCTTGAGCGTGCTGGCAAATATCACCACAAGCTTTATCACCACAGTCCTCACTCTGAGGACCTCCATCCCATCCCAAAGGTTCAGCCTGTTCTATTAGCAGTAGAAAATGGGGTATGCTACCATAGGGAGTCTCCCTCAGGTCAGCAGTGGTTCCATATATAGACACATCAGCATTTCAGAAGTGTCAAGGAAAATGACTTGACCCAGTAGACTCAAAAAATCCTTCATACCCTTCCCATTATCTCACAAGTATGAGCCAACAACAAAAGCCACACCTCATACTGACACCCTAGCATTCCAGTTCTTCTCATTTCCTCCAAGGCATCCAACCTTTGAATAGACGCCAAAGGGTAAAGATCAGATAAGTGTGGTTGTTTCTGATGGGTGAGGCCTTAAGGCCAATGAGACAATCAAGACCCTACAGCACTGACCCAACTTAAGAAAGTGTTAAATGTACCTACCAGATGCTGGCAGAACAGTATATATTTACTGTATTAAAAGAAATACAAAACTACTTTCATGTATCTAAAACATCAGATACCTAGGCTCGCTATTCCTGGGAAAACAGCATTAAAAAACAAACAAACAAAAAAACAGGTATATATATTTATAAGCCAGGCATTCTTAGGGGAATTGATGAAACTGACACTTGGGGTCTTCCCACTGGAGTATTTCCTTCTCAAGCTGACTCCTCCACCTACCAACCTTGTCAACAAGGCAAGAGCCATTAACAGATAGTAAAATGAGTTCACATCTCACTCAGTATATGGTTAAATCACTCAACTCCTATGTATCTTTTCATTCTCTCTCTCTCTGCTCTTTAATTCTATAGCCTTACGTAAGCCTTACTGGGATCATGGGAACTACCTTCCACATCTCTTCCCTTCATTTATCTCCAATCTGAAACACAAATCTGATTATTTGTGTTTAAACAGGCTCCTGTGCCTGTTTAAAATAATTCAGTAGATTTCCATTGCCTTCAAGTTAGTCTCAAGCTTCCACTATAGTCTGGCTCTGCCTCTCCTGCCTCAACCCCCACATTGGCCTCACACCCAACACTTCAATCATGTGAACAGCCTGGAGCTGGGTACCCACATCACGTCCTCACCTGCCTCTTGGCCACACCATGTAGCCACTTCACATGTTACTCCTCCACTTCCAACTCCTTCTCTTTGTTCTCCGAGATGCAGCTGAAGAACAGCCTTCTCTGTGAAGCCTTTATCAAAGTGAAAGTCGCTCAGTCATGTTCACCTCTTTGCGACCCCATGGACAATACAGTCCATGAAATTCTCCAGCCCAGAATACTGGAGTGGGTAGCCTTTCTCTTCTCCAGGGGAATTCCCAACCTAGGGATTGAACCCAGATCTCCCACATTACAGGCGGATTTTTTACCAGTTGAGCCACAAGGGAAGCTTATCAAAACCTGCCTCCAAACAGACCTGGAAAGTAGGAACTGCACTTGGCATCTTGCTGTAAGGCTACTAATTGTAAGATGGCAAATATTCAATAAATATATTAGTGGATACATGCAGTCATTATTGAAAATTCAGTGCACTTTTTCCCCAAGAAACTAATAATTGTCATGAGTCCACCTAAAGAAAGGTAAATATCAAACAAAGACAAAAGGTTGCTTGGGGACTTCCCTGGTGGTCCAGTGGCTAAGACTCCCCCTCTCCCAATGCAGGGGGCATGGGTTCGATCCCGGCTCAGGGAACTAGATCCCACATACCATAACTAACAGTTCACCTGCCACAACTAAAGATCCTGCATGTCGCAACAAAGATCGAGATCCCTTGTGTTGTAACTAAGACCTGAGACAGCCAAATAAATATATTTTTTAAAAGGCTTCTAAATTACCGCATTTAACTCTCTCCCTTGCTAGAATTCATCCAATACAAAACTGCAAGCACAGCCTCCTGAAGCATATGGTAGGTCTTGTCACTTTCACATATAGCACTTTTGAGGCTCATCACTCTTTTCTAAATTAATCTTAAGCTATTTTCCCAGTGTTAAGACCCCCTTTAACATGGAACCAATATATTTACCTTAATTCCATCTGATCTGACAGCACACAGAAACCTTATGGTAAATTAGCTCCCACCTTCGCTCCCCCCGTCTACATCGTCTACATCGCACAGTATGCCTCCTACTTCCACTTTCCCGACTTCCTCAGCTGGACAGATCCTCTCCCTCCAGTACGTCATTAGCATCTTCCTGTGACTATCACATTCCATCTTTCAGTAGAATTGCACATGTGTCTTATGCCCTTCTTGGACCTCATGCATCTATAGGTCAGCAGCTGTGTTTTAATTCTCTTCACTTAGGTGTCTGCCTTGTTCCAATAGACAATAAATATCTATTGAATTCAACTGAAACAAAACTTCCATATTGGTTCAAAAGGATATCCTATGCCCTGGAATGCTATAGGTTCTATCACGTCAAAAAAGAAAATCAGGGGGAAACAGGACAGTCCATATACCTTGTTTTATTGTGGTTCAACTTACTGTGGTTTACAGATATTGATTTTTTTTCTTCATTGAAGATTTGTGGCAACTTTGTATTGAGCAAGTCTACTGGTGCCATTTTTCCAACAGATTTGCTCACTCTGTGTCTCTGTCTCACATTTTGGTAATTCTCACAATATTTCAAAATTTTTCATTATTTTTACTTTTGTTATGCTGATCTGTGATCAGTAATCTTTGACATTACTATTGCAAAAAAGATTATGACTCACTGAAGGCTCAGATGATGGTTAACATATTTTAGCAATATTCTTTTTCTTTTTAAAAATTGAACTATAGTTGATACGGGCTTCCCTGGTGGCTCAGTGGTGAAGAATCTGCCTGAAATACAGGAGATGCATGTTTGATCCCTGGGTCAGGAAGATCTCCTGGAGGAGGGCATGGCAACCCACCTCAGTATTCTTACCGGGAGAATTCCATGGACAGAGAAGCCTAGTGGGCTACAGTCCATGGGGTCACAAAGAATTGGATACAACTGAAGCAATTTAATCGGAGAAGGCACTGGTGACCCACTCCAGCACTCTTGCCTGGAAACTCCCATGGATGGAGGAGTCTGGTGGGCTGCAGTCCGTGGGGTCGCTAAGAGTTGGACACGACTGAGCAACTTCACTTTCACTTTTCACTTTTATGCATTGGAGAAAGAAATGGCAACCCACTCCAGTGTTCTTGCCCAGAGAATCCCAGGGACAGAGTCGGACACAACTGACATGACTTAGCAGTAGCAGCAGCAGCGGAAGCAACTTAACACACACACATAGTTGACATATAATACTGTATTTCTTAATTAAGGTATGTATATCATCTTTAGACTTATGGTTATGGCACACTTAATAGACTACAGTATAGTTTAAACATAACTTATATATGCACTGGGAAACCAAAAAATTTGCGTTACTCATTTTATTGTGATATTCATTTTATTGCAGTGGTCTGAAACTAAACCCCAGATATATCCAAGGTACTTTAAATATAGCTTCATACTGTTATCAAAAGAACATAGATAATATACTTAATTTTTTAGTGGCAAGCAGGTACAGGTATTATCAAGACTACATAGAAACAGTTATCAGTTTTTACATATGTCCAGTGCTGAGAGTGATGCCTCCAAGACAATCCTACCACCCTGTTTGGAAGACCAATCTCCCAGAGGAAGAAATGGCCATCCACTCCAGCATTCTTGCCTGGAGAATCCCATGGACAGAGTAGCCTGGCAGGCTACAGTCCATGGGGTTGCAAAGAGTTGACTGAAGCAACTTAGCAGCAGGGACATATAAAAGGAAGAAGGTGTTAAAATTTAGAGAAGTTGGCTGTGCCAACAAATCTAAGCACTTTTCTTAGATGTAGCTGCCAATGTGGAAGCAGTGGCTGGGATGCTGAGCAGAGAGAAACTGAGAAGAGTTTGTGGCTGACCACAGGGTGAAAAAAAAAAAAAAATCACTGGAGTTTAAGTTCAGCTGAAGGGGATCCTAATAAAGGCCAGATTTCCATTTGGGATCCTGAAAGATTATACTCTAAATAAAGGGTCAACTGAAAAATGTAGTCCTCCAAAGACCAAGGCTCAGCTTTGGAATCACTTCCATTCTTAACTGAACGGAGGTAATTTTCTCCTAGCCTCCTTGCCAAAAACAAAGGAAATCTTCTCTGAAACACACACACACACCCACCATCCAGAGCCTCAAATCATCTCTAAGATTTATATAAACTATAACCAACATTCAATCAAAAATAAACAGGCATATTAAGTAATAAGAACAGACTGAAAACCAAGAAAAAGTAAAACAAAGAACATTAAACAGACCCAAGAAATTCATTGGAAGTATCAGAAGTGTTTTAAAACTCTGATTAATATGTTCATAAAATAAAATTTTCCCATGAAAGGTACAGCTAATCCACAGTTATAAGTCAAGACAGTAGGTCCCTTTAGGAAGGAGAGTGGGGATAGTGCTGGGAAAGGCACAGGGGATTTCTGGGATGTTAACCTTGTTCTAGTTTTCACCTAGTAGTGTTCACCTGCATGTCTTTGTGATAATTTATCATGCTATATACTTAAGTATCACTTATCTGTGACACTTTAATATTGTATACTATCATATAATATAAAAAAATTGTATTTATTCTTTAATAAAAAAATTTTCTTTTTGTTTAAGGACTTCCCTGGTGGTCCAGTGGCTAAGACTCCATCCTCCCAATGAAAAGGGTTTGAGTTCGATCCCTAGTCAGGAAACTAGGATCGAACATGCCGTGGGTGCAGCCAAAGCAAAAAAAGAAAATTTTATTCAAATTTTACTTAGCCCTCATCAGTTACATGGGCTAACTCTCAAACACAATTACTAAGAATTTCATTGAATTGGCTCGTTTTCCTCCTAACATCTGTATGAGATCAACTGTACTCAATAAAAGGCAGTTTTGACTAAGGACAATGAAACACTGTGGTCTAAAATCCAAGAAAAAATAAACTTGTAATTGAAATTTTGAAGCATGATCATTTGTGAATTGAAAATGGCTAGTAGCAACTTCTTAGATGGTAAATGGTGTCAGAGCAGCCAAACAAAATGACATTTTAAGAAATAACAATCAAATCCTTTCATAAAGGCAAATTAGTATGCAATATTTTCCATAATTTGGCCTTATAAGCTAAGCATTGCTTTAAAATGCATACTTGAAGGATTCAAAAAGATGAATTAAAGTCAAAGGCTCAGGGCTTGCCTGGTGGCTCAGTGGTAGAGAAACCGTCTGCCAATACAAAAGACACAGGTTTGATCACTGGTCTGCGAAGATCGCACATGCCGTGGAGCAACTGAGCCCACGCACCACGGTTATTGAGCCTGTGCTCAAGAGCCAGGGAACAGCAACTATTGAACCCACGTGCCCTCAAACGCACGCTCCACGAGAGAAGCCACCACGATAAGAAGCCTTCACACTGCAATGAAGAGGAGCCCCTGCTCACTGCAAGTAGAGAAAAGCCCTCACAGCAACCAAGACCCAGCACAGCCAAAACCAAATAAAATTATATTTAAAAAAGAAACGGAAAGAAAGCCAAAGGCTCAACAACAGGTCTTCTAGGTACTCCAAGACTCTGCTGGAGTCAAGTTGACCTAATCAATGCATTGTGACTGAGGGGTTCTTTTTCAGGTAGGGACGAAGTGCTAACTATCCCTTCTATACATCACAGCTATAAACTCTGGACAAAATACAAATGAAACTAACTACATGAGAGTTTCAGAGAATGAAGAAGAGCAGGCAGTTTGGGGAGAGTGTCAAAACTCGGAAGAAATAATCAGTGCTGAAACTGAGTGTGCTGTCCTTTTGGTATTGCCCTGAGGAGGGGCCGTGTGCTGTGAAGAAGTAGAAACAGGCAGCAAGCTTACTGACTTTCTGATCTAAGGGAACAGGAACGAAACCCTGGGCACCACAACCTGCTCCAGAGTGTGAGCGGGAAATGCCAGAAATGGCAGACTCAGATAAAAGTGAAGCCCAGCTTCCATGTCAGCTCTGGTCCGAGTCTGGAAGGACTGAGCATGCGCGGGTCAGACGACAAGCAGCCCAGAAAGGATGAAAAAGCTGAACTTTTAGTTGAGATACCTGTCTCAGGTGAGACAGAGTTTTCAGTTTCAGTCTAGCCTCATTAACTGCCTGCTTTAAAAAAAAAAAAAAAAAAAAAAAAGCCAAATAAACCAAACAAAATCAACACTACAGAGAAATGTAACAGTCTGGAATTTCCACAGCATGAGTCTTCACTGTATCCACGATGTACTTCAAAATTATTTAGCTTAAGAAAATGAGAAAACTATGACCTGACTCATTCTCAGGGGAAAAGACAATCACTATATTTAAAGCTGAAGTTTACCCAGAATTTGGGAAATAACAGGTAGACTGTAGAGTGGCTTTTACAACTCTGCTCCATGTTATAAGGAAAACTACACTCATGATAAATCAAAAGAAATTATCAGGAGGAAAAAAAAAAAGAAACAAACAGAAATTTTAGAACTGCAAAAAAGAAAATCTAAAATCAAAAATTCATGTAAAGGGCTAACGAAAGTTATTGATTCTTCAGGGAAATGATCCCAGAGGGAAATGAATGAGCATCACTGCAAATAGTAAACATCTGGGTAAATTACTTTTAAAATATATATGTGCCTTTCAGCCACTTAGACATTTACAGTTACAGAATGTTAGAACTGGAGGGACCATTAAGATTCTGTATTATCAGGACTTCCCTAGTGGTCCAATGGTTAAGAATCCGCCTGCCAATGAGGAAGACGGGGGTTTAATTCCTGGTCAGGGAAGATTCCACGTGTACAGAGCAACTAAGCCCACGCGCCACAACTAGAGAAGCCCGCATGCCCTAGACCCTGTGCTCTGCAACGAGAGACGCCACTACAGAGACAAACCTGAGCACCACAGCGAGAGAGGAGCCCCTGCTCACTACAGCTAGAGAAAGCTGGCACGCAGCAACAAAGCCAAAAAATAAAAATAATAACAGCAAATACGTTTTTAAAGATTAAATATCATTTTATAGGTAAATATCCGAGGTGCAGAAAGCAAGTGAGTGCTTGGCTCAAGGCCATAAAACAAGTTGACGTCTCCAGTAAAATTTGACAATTTGTCAAGCTACTTTAACTCCTAAGCATCAATTCCAGACACACCTCAGGTCCAGCACCAAATGCGTCAGCAACCCTTCTCAGCCTTCACTTCTTCGTGTGCCTCAGTTTTCTAATCAGTAAAATAGGTTGATAATGGTACCTACCTGAGAGGGTGACCATGAGTATTTAAAAATTAAAATATATAAAGTAATTTGGGGATGTCCCTGGTGGCCCAGTGGTTAAGAGTCCACCTTGCAATATAGGGGATGTGGGTTCGATCCTTAGTTGGGGAACTAAGATCTCACATGCCACACAGCAACTAGGCCCTTGAGCTGCAGCTAGACAGCTTGTGTGCTGCAACTGCTGAGCCTGGGCGCTCCAGAGCTGAGTGCCACAACTAGAAGGCTAGAGGACTGCAACAAAGGATTCCCGTGATGCAAACAAGACCTGATGCAGCCAAATAAACAATCTCAACACTGTCTAGAACATAGTCAATGCTGTATAATATTGTTTCCAGCCATAATAATGCGCATTCTGCTACCTGCATTTTCTAAAGCCTGTTATATCTCCCTGCTGACATATTCCAGGAGGAAAAATAAAGGGTCAAAATAGAATAGTAAGTGAAAGAAAAGATAGACTGGAAGCTGCACTTATTCAGGCCACATTACCTACTGCCCCATCTTAGTATGAGAGCTCCTGGGTGAAACTATGGCTGAAAAGCACAAGAGCCACTTTTCAGAGCTTTGGAACCTTGCCAGAGGCAGACAACCATTAGCAAGGAAATAAAGCATGATGGGTGTGAATGTTTACAATAAATAATGAAACAAGAAAGCCTTTTTCTGACAGAGAAAGTGGAATTTAGATAACACAATACTGGGACTTCCTGGTAGTCCAATGACTAAGACTCTGTGCTCCCAAAGCAGGGGCCACGATTCGATCCCTGCTCAGAGAACTAGATCCTACACGCCTGCAGCTAAAGATTCTGCATGCCACAACTAAGACCCAGCAGAGCCCAATAAATAAATAATAAAGGTAAATTCTTTTTTAAAAAGTAGATATACCCAGTATTTCAACAATCACTGATTACAGTGAATAATACATGACTAGAACATAGGCTGTCATTTAACTAAGCATTAATGATTAAACTCAAACAAAATTTTTCCATTTCTGATTTTTCAAATCCATGGCGCAGTGGTAAGGAATCCTCCTGCCAGTGCAGGAGATACCGGAGACACGGCTTCAATCCCTCGGTCAGGAAGATCCCCTGGAGCAGGAAATGGCAACCCGCCCCAGTATTCTTGCCAAGAAAATCCCATGGACAGAAGACTCTGGTGGGCTACAATCCATGGGGTCGAAAAGAGTCTGACACAACTGAGCAACTGGGCACACACACACACACACAAGCACACACACATACGCACACACATCCAGTCACAGTATAGTAAGAACGCCCCAATGTGAACTGATCTAGAAAGCAGAAGAAAAGAGGAAATAAAGTAAACCTTGTCTCCAATGTCAGGAACATTCTTAATAAAGTATGCATAATGAGAGGCAAATACAATGGTAATGAAGCATGAAGGCAGTTACATAATAACATTTCCCATGAAACAAGTAAGCAGAATGGATGAAATAAGAGTGTCAGTAGTGCTTTGGGGAAGGGCTGGCATTTCATTTTACAACAGATTTCTTACATACAGAAGACCAGAACGTTCATAAGATCACTCCAAAGTTCTACTTAAAGCCACAGAGATGTTGCTGATGCTACCAGTCCACTTACCATTTCTTCAACATAAGGGTAAAGCATGTCTCCAAAGTATTCTGTAGATTCAATTGGAAGCTGTGCTGGCAAATTGTCAATGGAACACATCAGAATCCCAGAGCCTTCCACACTAGGAGAATCAACACATTTCATTCAGATGGACAAAATTTATGTGTAAGTTCTAACTTTTCCAGATGTCTACTCTATTATATATTTGTAATTTTGTGCCATAGTATATAAGAAAATAAACAAGCTTTTTCAAATAAAACCTTTCCCTTCTTCAGCAACCCATTTTGAAATGCAGTACATATATACGTGTGTGTGCATTTAAGCACTCAAATTTGTATGTGGTTTTTCCACCAAGTTTTTAAATATATTTGAGCATATCTCTGGAAATTTGCATTGTTGTTGTGCTCAGTCACTCAGTGTGGGTATTTTAGAGTAGCATATCAAAGGAAGTAAAGGATATATTACTGTGTATCTCACCGCATCTAACACCTTTAGCAAACTCACCTGTCATGAATAATATGCTGGTCTGCATCATACATGCAAAAGGGACGCTCTATGGTTGTACACTCAGTCATAAACTCAATGGATCCTCCTGTGTCAGCTGAAATGTCACATATGGCCACAAGTCTGTAAATAACATCAATACTTAGATGACAGCATGGATCTCTGGAGTTTCCAACAAAAATTAAAAATGAATAAAAATGAAAAGTGCTTGGAAATTTTTTAAAGTAGATGGCAAATATTTCTTAGGCTCTTAGCTCTTTTTCCTATGGTTCATTGTTCAGGAAACAGATCTTCTGGGATACAGAGAATCTTCCTGATAGGAGTTTTAGTAACCACAAGCAAAAAGAGGAAGAGGAAGATAGGAAATGAAAAGAGGTGAAACAAAAAGGAAAAATCCCTTCCTCATAACACTGCTATATATAAAAGAGATAACTAGTAAGGACCAATTGTACCATAGGAACTTTACTTATTACTCTGTAATGGCCTACAGGGAAAAGAACCTAAAAATGAGTGGATATAGACGTATGTGGGCTTCCCTGGTGGCTCAGCAACAGAGAACCTGCCTATAATGCAGGAGCCACAGGAGACGTGGGTCCAATCCCTGGGTCAGGAAGATCGCCTAGAGGAGGGCATGGCAGCCCACTCCAGTATTCTTGCCCGGAGAATCCCATGGACAGAGGAGCCTGGCGGGCTATAGTCCAGAGTCACAAAGAGTTGGATAGGATGCTTACTCCTTGGAAGAAAAGTTATGACCAATCTAGATAGCATATTGAAAAGCAGAGACATTACTTTGCCAACAGAGATCCATCTAGTGAAGGCTATGGTTTTTCCAGTGGTCATGTATGGATGTGAGAGTTGGACTGTGAAGAAAGCTGAGCACTGAAGAATGGATGCTTTTGAACTGTGGTGTTGGAGAAGACTCCTGAGAGTCCCTTGGACTGCAAGGAGATCCAACCAGTCCATTCTAAAGGAGATCAGCCCTGGGTGTACTTTGGAAGGAATGATGCTAAAGCTGAAACTCCAGTACTTTGGCCGCCTCATGCGAAGAGTTGACTCATTGGAAAAGACTCTGATGCTGGGAGGGATTGGGGGCAGGAGGAGAAGGGGATGACCGAGGATGAGATGGCTGGATGGCATCACGGACTCGATGGACGTGAGTCTGAGTGAACTCCGGGAGTTGGTGATGGACAGGGAGGCCTGGCGTGCTGTGATTCATGGGGTCGCAAAGAGTAGAGCATGACTGAGCGACTGAACTGAGCTGAACTGAAATGACTTAGCACGTATGCACACATGTGTATTATGTAACTGGTTCACTTGCTGTACAGCTGACACTAACACAACATTGTAAACCAGCTATGCTTAGTCACTCAGTCATATCCGACTCTTTGCAACCCCATGGACTGTAGCCTGCCAGGCTCCTCTGTCCATGCAATTTTTTTTTCCAGGCAAGAATACTGAAGTGGGCTGCCATTTCCTCCTCCAGGGGATTTTCTCGACCCAGGGATAGAACCCATGTCTCCTGTCTCCTGCATTGCAGGCAGATCAACTATACTCAACAAAAAGATTTTTTTTTAAAGCTTTCCTAGAGAAATCACTGACAATAGCCTGAAGCTGAACTACTTAGTTAGCTTTAAACAGCTTAGATTTTTCAATTGCACTACCTCCACCCTGCTTAATAGTGTATAACTTTACATGTTAATACATGGAAATCTCTGAAATTATGAACAAAAGTTTCAGCCCAGGATTAGAAATCCTTTAGAGGTTGACCACAATTTTCCTGCCCAATCTCTAGTTTCCAACTGCCCATATAAACCCTATCCTAGTGCTAGACTATCCCACTCACTGTCTTAAATTGTGCTTTGGTGTTTCCATATTTATCAAACACCAACCCTGTAACTTGAAATCCTTGTTCTTACTCCTCTCTAAAGACTTTGCCAAGCCCACATCCCCTCCCACTTTCTTCTAAACTCCTCTGATATTGATTGCTCCCAGCATTCCCGTGGCATTTACCTGATGCCAGCTACATGCATGAGGGTAACAGTCATATTTTTTCTTTATCACTCAGCTTAGCACAGTGCCAGGAAGATCAGGTGCTCCACAAATATGTTATTGATTACTGAATTTATTCAACATTAGTAATTATTTGAACTTTATACATCAAACAACATACTGGATATCTGTGGTCAAGATAAATAGGGCCCTTATCCTTAAGGAGATTAAGTTCTAGTAAGGCAGGAAAAATCATAAATACAATAAAATTTAAAATCATAAGCAAAAGAATTTCAGGGGAAAAAACAGTAACCAACTGAAGAGAGATGGGAATGTGGAAGCAAGTACAGACCTCTCTGAGGAGTTTAGTTTTTGGCTACATGTGGATTCATAGAAGTTAAGAGGAGAGAATTTCAAGAAGGAGGGAAGGAAATAGACTCATAGACACAGAAAACAAATTTAGGGTTACCAATGAGCACAGCAGGTGAGGGAGGGCTAAATTAGGAGTTTGGGATTAACAGATACACACTACTATATATAGAATAGATTTTTTTAAAAGGACTTATTGTATAGCACAGGGAACTATATTTAGTATCTTATTTTAACCTATAATGAAAAAGATTCTGAAATTAAAAAAAAAATATATATATATATATATATAACTGAATTACTGTGCTTACACCTGAAACTAACATGACATTGTAAATCAACTATACTTCAATAAAAAATAAACTGGCTGCCTAGGGCAAAAAGAAAGAAAGAAAGAAAAAGAAACCTTGTTATATCAGTTCTCTCTAACATGTTATCACAGAGTCCAGTGATCACTTAACACAGTTAAGTCCAGAACACTTTTTCTAACTTTGGGGGTGTTGCTTTATACATACGTATAACTGAATCACTTTGCTGTACACTTGAAACTAACAGCATTGTAAATCATTATACTTCAATTTAAAAAAAAAGAGAGAGAGAGAGAGAGAAGGTTAACTGTCAAATATTGCCAGGATATTAAGTAAGGTAAGGCAGACAACCAGTTACTAACAGTCAAGTCCTGTGCTATTTGGATCCCTGAGTGTGATACTCTCCCAGTAGGCCTGCTGCTGAACACTGCTGTCATTGCTGAAGTCCTTACTTGTGTGGCAATGCAGGGCAGCCTTCAACACCAGCAACTGGGGACTTGCCTGGAGCCAGGAGACTCTGAGCATCTTGGCGGGTGAGTAGACGAGGGGTGTTCTGTTCCCAGTAGATCCCGTTAATTAAACAAGTTGTATAGGGTGCAATCTGGAAAGGAAATTCCAAGTTCAACAAGATAGGAAATAGCCCTTTTCAGTGCAGTGTGTTGAAAGAGAACTATCAGTAAAATTCATGAGAAACAACATTACCTCTAACTGACTTTGTTATTTGCCAAGTCAGTAGCTACATTTTGAAGCAAAGGCAATAAATACCCACCCAGATTTTGGTGGAGAACTACCTCATAGAAAAACATATGATCATAAATATCAATATCGGTGTTCTACAATATACTACATAGCCGATAAAAGAGAAATAGAAATTTAAGCAACCAAGGGATCTATTTCCAGCTCAGCCTCTAGTAGAGTATGATCTAAAGCATTCTACCTCAACTTCCCTGGGTTCTGTTCTCCTTACCTGCCAGATGGGGATAATACGTACCCCATTCCTCAAAGGAATGCTGTGAAGATTAAATCAGATAACATCTGTAAGCTCCATGGACAAATGTGCTACATGCATGCATACATGATAACTAGGTCATTATAAGTTTTAGGATGCATCCAATCACCAATACTTCTGTGATTGGGGAAAAGAGAAGGGACGGAAATTTACTAGGTTCAAAATTTTTCAATTTGAAACTAGTTTTTATAACTCCTTTTTCTCAAGCATTCTCAAGGTACAGGTAAAGGTCCTTCTTCTATAACACGCTCTACATGTTATAACACTGAATTTCATACCAAAATCTATAAATGCTCTATTTGTTCAAACATTTAAAATTATTTAGAACCTGCCTTTCCACAACAGGTGCATGCATTTTTGTTGGCTGATTTTGAGGAGGATGAATGCATAACCAATGATTACAGAGCACACATATATTATCCCTTTTACAAGATGAGACCATTGTGTCCCCATGTGAATTGGAAGTAACTTTTGTACAGTGGAGACCATACTATTTCACGCTGGTTCCCTGTAATGAAAATGTATTTCAAGATAGCTGGCCGAGATTATTATTGCAACTTGTGGTCATAGAAATGATGGATCAATGTTGAAATCAAAACTCATCCACATTGTGCTTTGTCCAAGTACTAACTCACGATAAATACAGAGAGCTATTAGGAACGTGCAGACCTCAAGTAGAAACAGAGTCAGTGAAGAAAAGGGCACACCCACAGAAGCCACAAAGTTACCAGGCAAACTGCTACTACTGCTAAGTCACTTCAGTCGTGTCCGACTCTGTGCGACCCCAGAGACGGCAGCCCACCAGGCTCCCCCGTCCCTGGGATTCTCCAGGCAAGAACACTGGAGTGGGTTGCCATTTCCTTCTCCAACGCATGAAAGTGAAAAGTGAAAGTGAAGTCGCTCAGTCGTGTCCGACTTCCCGACCCCATGGATTGCAGCCTACCAGGCTCCTCCATCCATGGGATTTTCCAGGCAAGAGTACTGGAGTGGGTTGCTGTTGCCACTCCAAACATCAATAAAAGCCAACAATTCCTAAGAACAACTCATAATACCCAAAGGACTCACAACAAATCAACAAGGGGAACTGAAAATCAAGGTACACATTCACAATTTCTGGCCTTAAAAATAGCCTAACTATAGTGTATCATGAGCAAGTAACTCAAAATCTAGGTCTGATACTCACATCAGTATTAAAACGGCTAATGTAGCGCTCGGGGTATTTGTCATACTCCACAGGGTCATATACACCATCTGTTTTCCTGACAAGATGATGATGGCGACTTAACACTGTTCCATACACTTTTCTCAGGTCTTGCAGAGGAGAAAGAAATTAGTAAAGTGGGTCACAAGTGATATAGGTTTATGATGATAAAATATTGTAATGCACAAACTGTTAAAAACAGTCACCCTCCCACCTCTTTACCTCCATTTTGGGAAACTTCTTTTAATTCATGTGGCTCCACATACTCACAAGGTAATTCATTGAAGATTTCTTGGGCTCCCTGTAAATAATGCATGAGTGAAAATTTAAAAATCAATCAGAAAAGAGCCAATATGTTTTCCTCATTTCCTCAAAAGGTTCCAACTCACTTTCCCCACAATTACATAGCTCTACTGCCCTGCCCTGCAACTGCGACCACAACATGAAAGTACAGATGAGCTTCTTGCATACAGCCTGCAAACCATTTAAATACCACTCATTGGAGAGGGGGCTTCCCAGGTGGCTCACTGGGTAAAAGAAAATATGGGCAATACAGGAGACACAGGAGACGTGGTTTTGCTCCCTGGGTCGGGAAGATCATCTGAAGGAGGCAACTGGAGGCAACTCACTCCAGTATTCTTGCCTGGAGAATCCCATGGACAGAGAAGCCTGGTGGGCTACGGCCCATCGGCTCCCAAAGAGTTGGACACAACTGAAGCAACTGAGCACGCATGCATGCACATTGGAAAGGGCTTTAATTTTTTACTTAAGCTTATTCAGCACAGACACAAAAGTGCTTAGAATTGAGAGTGCAATAAAAATATTTCTATTTAACTTTTGCTCCATTGCAGAAATTATCTGAAGGGGGGAAACTATATTTCCTACCCCACCCCCCCAAAAAATCACATGACTATCTCACAGTATACTATAGTGATGTCCTGTTTGTGAAACAGTCTCATGGAAGAAATATCTATTTTACAATTATAAGTTTCTCTAGGGGATCACAAATGCATTCTCACGACTACCCCAGAAGGGAGAAAATAACAGTTCTAGTCTTATTAGTTATAAGACTTATAGTTATAGTTATAGGTTATAAGACTCATTAATTATGACATAATTATAGCTATAAGACTTATTCTAGTCTTGAATTAAGTTTCTTAGCATCTCATCTTGGGGTTACTTCTAAATTTGTGGACACCTCAGTGATGGAGGTAAAATAGAGCACCCTAAGAACAGAACTTTTCACTGCAAGGAGTTATCTGTCTAAAAAGAAAAGAAAAAACATTCAAAGCCCCTGACAGCTTGGAATCAACTAAAAGCAAAGAGAGTAAGTTTGGACCAGTACTGTTCTTTACTACAGGAAAAGTTCATAGGTAAGAAAAGTACCAAGAATAGAATGCCCAGTCATCGAAAAAAAAGGCTCTGAAACGTCAACAAAATGCTCACATCCTTCAGGTGAGTGCCCAAGTTCCAGACTGCTTTACAGAAAGAAGACAGTTGGAATTTACCTTAGATACGTTACCAGTCCCTGTGAACACAAATGTTAAGGGCCCTATTGACTTCGGCATCAAACCCAGAGATATTTCATAGCCAGCATCGCGGACAGCTTGCACAGCCTGACCACTGTTCCTGTAGTTATGAGCCATGCCAATGTGCTGCAAGTAAGCATATGTGGTTCACATTAGTTGACCACCCAAGGTACGTTTCTATGTTTAAAATGTGACGTGTTTAAAAAAAAAAAATAGACACAATAAACATCTCACCATAAAAGGTGTGTGATGTCCCAAAGCAAGGAGCCTTAAACCCATCCCATGAAGAATGTTGATCATCCCTGTTGCAGAATCAGACCAACAGAAAGACCGTTAGTTAGGAGAAGTGGAAACTCTTTTCTCTGCCAGTTCTCCAACCTGCTCCATGCTCTGAGGAAGCACGGACCACAGCATCTCAGTTTGGAAGGGGCCCTGGAAGTTATCTATCCATTCCCTCAAGTTTCTGCCATCAAAAGTATTAACCCAGCTGCACCCTCTCCTGTCCCCTCCACTTCCAATCCTGCTAAAATGGAAAAAGTGTGCCTCTTCTTCTCTAAGGTTAATCTCTCCACCTTTGCTCCAGATCCCATCCTTCCTGTCTCACTCAGGAATTTACTCTGGAATTATGTCCTCTTTCTAACCCTCTCTATTGGTTAATTCTTAACATTTAAACACACCTCCAATTTCTCGGGTACCAAAAACAAATGAACATGTGAAAACAAAGTCACCATTGACCTTATGACCCCTCCTCCCATGCTCAGCTATTTCAGTGACCTACACAGCTAAACTCAGTGGACACTTTGCAGACCTTGAATTACTTGTCAGAGGCATTTGGCAACGTGTACTTAGTTACTCAGTTGTGTCTGATTCTTTGTGACCCCATAGACTGTACCCAGCCAGGCTCCTCTGTCCATGGGGATTATCCAGGCCAGAATACTGCAGTGGGTAGCCTTTCCCTTCTCCAGGGGATCTTCCCAACCCAGGGATCGAACCCAGGTCTCCCGCATTGCAGGCAGATTCTTTACAGTCCGAGCCACCAGGGAAGCCCAAGAATACTAGAATACGTAGACTATCCCTTCTCCAGGGGAACTTCCAGACCAAGAAATCATACTGGGGTCTCTTGCACTGCAGGCGGATTGTAGAGCTTTTTTTGTTGGAACTCTCTTCCCTCAGCATGCCTGGCTTGAACACACCATCACCCTAAATTTCTGCATGCTCCTCTTTGCATGCCTATTCTTTGTATATTAGTGTCCCCTGCCCCTTGCTTAACACTGTCACCCCCATGATTCTGTTCCAAGCTCTCTTCTCTTCAATCTCTACATTTTTATTTTCCTTAGCTAAACTCACTCATTCCTAAATTTCAGGTATTCTCTGTATGCTGATGACTACAAGTCTGTATCTCTAACACTGATATTTTATTTCAAGACCCAGTCAACTACCTCATGGATTTCTCATTTTGGATGTACTTCAAAATAGCAAAAACTTAGCATGCCCGTAGTGAGGACCTCAGCATCCATTCTCCCCTTCTTCTTTCTCAGAAGAGAACTTTCCCTCTCCACATCCCTGACAAATTTTCTTTGATCTTTTTTCTGATGTTTACTTTTAAGGAATAATTTATATACTATAGATCACACCGATTTAAAGTCTAAACTTTGTTAACTGTTAACAAATGTACACACCCATATTCCCAACAACATAATTAAGATATAAGCTACTCCCATCACCCCAGTCAATCCTCCCCAAGCTTTGGTTCTGAACAACTGATTCTATTTCTGTGTAGCACAGTTTCTTCTATAGCTGCACACAAATGAAATTTTAAATATTTATTATTCTTTTGTCTGTCTACTCTTACTCAGAATAATGCTTTTGAGATTCAGGCATACTTTGTATGTATAAGAAGTTTGCTTCTTTTTATTGCTGAGGAGTGTTCCATTCTATGGCTATACTGCAATTTATTTATCCATTCCTCTGCTGATTGCCTGAGCTATTACGAATGAAGCTACTATAAATAATTCTTTACAAATAATAATTTGCTTCTCTTGACAAATGCCTATAATTTATTTTGTACATTGATATTCAAGAATTTTATTTCTTTGTGAGTTGTGTCTTGCAAGAATTTGCCTATTTTGTCAACATTGTTGTATTTATTGGCCTATCCATAATATTCCCTTATCCTTTAAAATTTGTGACGTATATAGTGATAATTCCTGTTGTATTCCTAATATTGCTTTTTTCAAATGTGGCTTCTCTGTCTCTTTTCTTAAAAATTAATCTAACTGGAAGTTTATAAAATTTACTGATTTTTTAAAAAAAATAACCATCTTTAAAATGTTTGCTTTCTTCTTTTCTAATAAAAGCATTAAATGCTATAAATTTCCTTCTAAACAGCACTTTACCTTTATTCAACAAATTTTTGTGTGCTATTTTAATTCTTCATTCAATTAAAAATATTTCCTAATTTTTCCTGTGGGAGGTCTTCTGCACTCAAGGATTATTTTAAAAAACATGGTTTATCTTCCAAATATTGGAAATTTTCTAGATATCTTCGTATTATAACACCAAAGTCAATTTTATTATAGTCAGAGCACATATTCTATGGGTTTTAAACTTTTTAATTCATTGAGGATTGTTTTGTGACCCAGCACATGGCCCATCTAGGTGGATGTTCCACATGACCTGAAAGGAATGTTTATTCTGTTCTGCAAGTTGCTAGGTGGAATGCTGGGTGCGCAAGAGCTGTCACTGACGTCCCGGTGGTTGATAGCGTTTTGTGTTCTATACCTTACACATTTTCTGTCTACTTATTCTGACAATCACAGATCTTCAAGTAGTCTAATCTGATACAAAGTTATAACATGTAGTGTTTCTCAACTAAAGATGGTTCAAAGTACTAGCTGGGACAAAAATCAAGTGTTAATTTTCCCCAAATTCCACCTCTTATCCTTGTAGACTGCTCCTCCATGGGTTCCTGTCTCCACATCTGCTGCTGCTGCTAAGTTGCTTCAGTCGTGTCTGACTCTGTGCGACCCCATAGACAGCAGCCCACCAGGCTCCCCCGTCCCTGGGATTCTCCAGGCAAGAACACTGGAGTGGGTTGCCACTTCCTTTTCCAATGCATCAAAGTGAAAAGTGAAAGTGAAGTCGTGTCCGACTCGTTGCGACCCCATGAACTGCAGCCCACCAGGCTCCTCCGTCCATGGGAGTTTCCAGGCAAGGGTACTAGAATGGGGTGCCATTGTCTTCTCCGATCTCCACATCTTACCTCTCCCATTTCACCCTTTCTTTCATTTTTCAAATTTCTCATCCCAAACTGACCTCTCTTTCCAGCTCCCAAACAGAAAATTTCCAAGCCTATCCATAGCTGTTGTCCTTCTCTCTGTTCCTTTTCTTTATCTCTGTAATAAATGTAGTGTCTCATTTTATTCCCCTGATAGTCATCATCCTTACTCACACCCACCGTGTTTATTTTTATTGGTGGAAATGAACACTCCCATACCCTTGCCACAGAAAAAACACGGTTACTTTCCAGGCAAATTTACAGGCAAATGTAACAGCCTTGGATACCTACCTGCCACCCCTGCCCACTGTCCAAATGCCACCACCCGTATTCCTCTATGATCCACCATTTTCTCATAATCAATAAGTCGGATCTCCTGAAGAAATGATAAAAAAAATTTCTAAATCATCCAGCTTAATTTCAACGGGTAGAACACACATATGAGCAAGTGGGTATTTCACACTTTTCCCTCTTATAAAATATATCTTGACTTGCTAACAGAAGTTACCATGAGGTGCACCATGAAATATTTAGAAAATGCTGGGTCACAAACCAAGGATAGGTTTGTGATGAGAAATGAAAGAATGCTCCTAGCAGGATGCTAATGCCCCTTGACGGCAGGCAATAAAATAACAAAGGCATGATATCTTTGAACTTTTAGCCCAGCACCACCAACCAACATTTCTACATAATGCCCCACTCATCCTCACATTCTTCCCTCTAGTCTCAAAAAACGACTCCTTCCTGAGACTAATCCCTGTGAGCTAGATCCCAACTTTTTTCTGTGTCTTCCAACACCACTCTTGAACTCATTCTCATTCTTGCGTTCTCTCTCTTTACTGTGTTCCTTCCCTTCAGCCATTCTAAATATGCCCAAGTCTCCCTTCTACCTTAAAAATGACAACAAAACACCCTCTCAAGTCCATACACACAAATCTATCTCATTCTCTCTCTTCCTCTCTCTTTCTCTTCTCTCTCTTTCTGACTCTCTTAGTATCTCTTTCTCTTTCTCTCTGTTTTCTCTCTCCAGGCTCTCACAAGCAAGCTTTATTTTAAAAATAAAACAAGCTGCTTGTTTTTCACTTCCTCATTTTCTCTAAAATCATATCCTTCCTCTTTCCTTCCCTTCCAAGAGAAGGGGATCTTCCCTTTCTCTTGGAAATCCTCTATTAATTCATGCTTAAAAGCTACTAACACATTGTAATTATAGAATATCTTAAATAATCTATTTATTTCCTCAAAGATAATATAATTTTTAACATGTCCATGTATTTAAGAATATTTAATATTCATCCAACTCCAAGTAATTTGTTACAAAAATGTTGCCCAAAAGCAGCCCTGCTGGGTCTGTTTTTATTAATTTTCTTGAAATGAACAAAAGTTCATACAACTCCCCCAAAAAAGTTTCTGAAGTACTTTTTGAGGAGTTTATCTGCTTAACGTGAAACATTCTTATTATTTTCATTGATTAGTTTTTGAATTTGTTCTTTTGAAACACTGCAAATTAACTGTAGTCTCTGTTTAGTGAATTTGAAAATAGTAAGAATGTATTCTGGATGCCTATATAAAATACATTTTCCTCCATCTAGTCAAGGCTATGGTTTTTCCTGTGGTCATGTATGGATGTGAGAGTTGGACTGTGAAGAAGGCTGAGCACTCAAGAATTGATGCTTTTGAACTGTGGTGTTGGAGAAGACTCTTGAGAGTCCCTTGGATTGCAAGGAGATCCAATCAGTCCATTCTGAAGGAGATCAGCCCTGGGATTTCTTTGGAAGGACTGATGCTAAAGCTGAAACTCCAGTACTTTGGCCACCTCATGCGAAGAGTTGACTCATTGGAAAAGACTCTGATGCTGGAAGGGACTGGGGTTCAGGAGGAGAAGGGGATGACCAAGGATGAGATGGCTGGATGGCATCACTGACTCGATGGACGTGAGTCTGAGTGAACTCCGTGAGATGGTGATGGACAGGGAGGCCTGGTGTGCTGCGATTCATGGGGTCGCAAAGAGTTGGACACGACTGAGCGACTGAACTGAACTGAACTGAACTACTGCTTTTACTGTTCATGAAATTCTCCTGTCCTCTGCCTATTGTCAAATGCTAGTTTAGTTTCTAACAGTCTAATATCTTCACTCCAGGACTTAGACCTTGGACTTCTCCATCCGCGCTTACTCCCTACCCTCATCCAATCTCATAGCTTTAGATACCTTCTGGTCTCTGACAACTGTGTATCAGGACGAGCTGGCTTCCTGAATTACAGATTCACATTCAGTGGCCCACTCAGCTTCTCCCCTTCAATGTCTAATGGACAAATTAAACTCAACAGGCCCTAACCCCAACTCTCGATCCTTCTAAACAAGCCTGTTCCTCTGGCAGTGGCATCATCTCAATCTAAGGCAACTCCTTTAAGTTACTGAAACCAAAATCCCTTAAGAGTCAGCTCTGACTCCTCTCTTTCTCTCACAGTCCACACTCACTTCATCAGTGATTCCTGTGGGCTCAGACCTCTAAAATATACGCAGGTTTTGTCCACGTGTCACAACCTCTGCTTCTGCCACCTCCGCGCAAGCCACCATCATTGGCAGCCTAGCATCTGGACTAGTCCAGACTAACAGTCTTATTAACTGTGTTCTCCTCTCACTTCCAACTATTATTCACACAGCAGGCAAAAAAAAAAGCATCTTAGAATATGATTTTCTCTAATCTTCCACTCAAAAAGACTGTCAGGGCTTTGTATTACTATTCTCTTAGCTTAGCTGACTTTGCCCAGGTGGGTATGGCTTGATCCTTCATCTCCAAAGGTTTGCTCAGTTCCAACTTAGCGATGAGGCTCTCTCCAGCCATCCTATTTAAACTAGCATTGTCACCTCCCCTGGTGCCCAGAACTCCTTTTTTTCTACTGTATCATATTTACCTCCATTACATACATCACCAAGCAATGTGTGAGGTGTCATTTATTTACCATCTGTCTCCTTCCACTCAAATATAAGCTCTGTTCATTGCAGTAATCAGTGTCAGACACAGTGTAGGCACTTGGTAAATACTTGCTGAGTGAATACTCTGTAATTTAAATAGATGCTAGTTTTCCCACAGTGTTAATAATCTCAAAAAACGTTTTTTCTTTTTTTCCCTTATGAATATGTAAAAAATAAATGTAAAAATAGTCTCCAGTCCAGTTGTGGTACTACACAGCAACCTCAGTCAATTTGCTTCACCTCTCTGGGCTCCATTTGAAAAATTAGGGTGGTGGGTTGTATGATGCCTAAGGTTCTCTTCAGCTCTAAAATTCTACTCGGCCATATCTGACCAACGAACCTTATAAATTAATGATCATTTGGGACAAATGCTTCTATCATTCTTTCCATTTTAGAATACAAAAGGAATGAAATATGTTTGAGTCTTCTTTTTACGACCCTGCCCCGCAGAGGAGCCCTAAGGGCAGCAGAACTATTCAAGCACCATCTTACAGATCCTCTTTCCTGTTGAGGTCAATAACATGACGTATTTCCTAGATGCTAAAAGAAAACTAAAACTCCTCTTGACCGTTAAAGGCAAAAAAAAAAAAGTTTCAGTGTTAACGTTTATGAATATTGCCCACTAAATACCTGTTTTAGGATCTCATCCAGCAAACCCATATTGGCCTCCTGAGCCTTTATTGTGTGGGAGAAGAATGCATAAGTCTTCTTGGGCATTAATTTTTCCTCTGGTGGTCTTTTAACTCCCAAAATTAGACAAGCTTCAGAAATATCCTCCTGGAGAATGCCACCAGCTTTGACATATTCCTGGGAATGCAATTTTGATTGAAAGTTATTCCCCTGATTTGTTGTATTCATATTTTCTTTACTAAATAAATTTAGCAGTTAAAGACACAAACTTTTGAAAGAATAAAACATAAGGAACAAATAATGGAAAAACTACTTCTAAAATTCTTACTTGCTGACTAAAGATGAATTTAACATGTTTGACTTTTGCAGCAAAAATAAAAATCAGAAAATTCAGCACATAATTTTATCTGAAAACAGTTAATAGCCACTAACACACTAGAACGTGTGATTTAAATATACTTGTAAAATATATTTTTTTCAACAATGCTGTGAAATATGAAATGCTAAATAGTAATTTATTGTTGTTATTGCTGTTTAGTCACTAAGTTGTGTCTGATTCTTTGCAATCCCACAGACAGGAGTCTGGCAGGCTCCTCTGTCTGCAGAATCTCCTAGGCAAGCATACTGGAGTGGGTTGCCATTTTCTTCTCCAGGGGATCCTCTTGATCCAGGGATTGAACCCATGTCTCCTGCATTGGCAGGTGGATTCTTTATCACTGAGCCACCAGGGAAGCCCAGTAATTTATTACTTGGGTATATTTTTAAAAGAAAGACATAAACCTGCAACATTTTCTTTTCTTTCTTTTTTGGGGGAGTGGGGTTCAATTAGTATTTACTATTGTCCTACTCTGTACAGTGAATTGTGATAGAGATGAGATAAAACCCAAAGAAAGACAGACAAGGTTCCTCCTGTAAAGGAGCTCACAAAATATTGTAGAAAGAATCAGAGACACAAGGTATTAGGTTGAATTCTAAAGAATAGTATGATTATTCTTACTTAATATGAATAATCATTACTTAATGATAATTAGTATGATTATTAATAATCTAAATGATATATTAATTTAACAGATATTGAGATAACTCCCAGGAGAGATGATGATGGAAATATAGAAATTTAAATTAATCTAAAAGGCTGAGTAGGATTTGGAGGAATAGAGATAGGAAATACAAGGTGGTAATACCAGTAAGAGGCATTGAAGAAACACATACAAATATGGAGATGGGAAAGTAAGATGTTTAGGGCATAATAAGTGAATCAATTTAGAAAAGTAGACTGAATATTATCATTGTGAATATTAGCTTTATTAAATAAAAATTATTATCATTTATATTTATTAATAAATTACTGTAAGCTTTGCTAAGCTCTTTGGGTGAATTATTTAATTCTCAAAACTCCCATGAGGTAGATGCTATTATTATCCCCATTTTATCAATGAGAAACCCGAGTCTTACACATTAAACTGAGATTTCATAACTAGTACATACAGGCAACAAAGAATTATTTCAGATTTTTAAATAAAGGGGTAGCATGATCCCAGGGACGGGGAAGCCTGGTGGGTTGTCATCTATGGGGTTGCACAGAGTCGGACACGACTGAAGTGACTTAGCAGCAGCATGATCCAGGCAGAATTTTTAAGGCACCAGAGGTGGCAGTTAAATAAAATGAAGATAAATCTAGTTAGGAATCTACCTGAAAGGAAAGCATAAATCTAGAGGAGAGACAGTAAAAGTAATAAACACGTTCATGTCTGGTTTCTCTGAAAACTATCTGCCCATTTATAGTAGACCAGTTAAATACATCATGATAAATCAGAGAGCAATAATAACAGAGTAATTACTACATAGACATTGAATAGAATGAAGCTGATTTCTATGAACTGACATGGATAGATTTCCAGGATATGCCTTCAGTTCAGTTCAGTTCAGTCACTCAGTCATGTCCAATTCTTTGCGACCCCATGGACTGCAGCCCACCAGGCTCCTCCGTCCATGGGATTTTCCAGGCAAGAGTACTGGAGTGGGGTGCCATTAACAATAAACCTAGTACTGTTCTAGATTAAAAGAACTAAAGATACATAATAATAAATTCAATGAACCTTATTTAAACCTTGCTTAAAATAAAAACCATAAAAGACATTAGGGACAATGGAGGATTTCAAATGGGTATGTGTGATGATCTTGTGGAATTATTAATTGCTTAGGTGTGAAAATGAAACGACAGTTATGGTTATGTAGGGAGACGATTTATTCCTAGGAAATACATGCTGAAGCATTTAGAGATAAAGTGTCATTGCAACATATTTTCAAATGGCTCACAGAAGAAAAACCATGTGCATGTCTCTAAAGTAAAAATAAAAGTTAAATCTGTGTCATAAGATTATGGTGAAGAATGAAGAGAGTGATGAATGTGAGGTGACCGGCAAGGTTAGGACTCATGAACAAACTCTACATAGTAAAGCATTTCCCGGAGACGTTGGTCTTCCCAGTCCTAGAACCAGGGCCTCACATGAAAGAATGATGGGAAGGGTGTCATCCCTAAACTGGAGAAAGCATGGAATGAGTGCAAACAATACTTACTGGCTAAACTCTGGGCTCAAGAAAGTATTCTAACTAGAAGTCTCCTAACTATACGATCTCACTACAACCGAAGTAAAAATACTGTTGTGTTGTCCTTAAGTGACACTAGTAAATGTTTTGAGCTTCCCTAGTGGCTCAGATGGTAAAGAATCCACCTGCAATACGGGAGACCTGGGTTTGACCCCTGCGTTGGGAAGATCCCCTGGAGAAGGGAAAGGCTACCCCCTCCAGTATTCTTGCCTGGAGAATCCCCAGGGACAGAGGAGCCTGATGGGTCGCAGAGTTGGACACAACTGAGTGACTAAGCACAGCACAGCTAACATTTTAGGTCCACTCAGATGCTCTGTAATTTTCATACGTAGAGTCATTTCACTTTCACATATCTTTACAAATTGGAAATATTACCTTATCGTGAATGGCTCGCCGATTGGAAGGCTGTATTAAGACCTTGTATCCCAGGTTGGTGATCCCTTTGACGTGCCGGGGAGCCAGAGGAGCCCGCCTTTCCCAGGCATTCACATCCTCCCGCCTCAAGGCCATCACTGCCTTGTGGTGAAGCCCTGTGGAGAGGCTGGGGCTCAGCCTGCCCAGTTTGGTTCTGGACACTCGCAGCATCTTGAAACCTGGTGACTGTAAAGACATTATAAGAGCAGGACAATGAAAGGCAGGAGGGCTCACAGGTCAGTTCTGGTCTCCTGAGAAATCTGTTGTAAAATCTAACCAACCCAGGTGGTAACAGATTCAAGGTGGAGAAGGGAGAGGGAAAACCTGGATAACATTACAGTGTTCCTTTACCCAACCAAAACTGAACTTTCATAAACAAAGGTAAATCCAAAATTAAAAAACAAAAAGTTCCAAGCACTGACAGGACACTAATCAATATTCGCTGTGTCAAAATCATGTTTTTAAAATATATGCTTTATTAAACCATATATTCAGCACAAAGGTTTTAAGCAAGTTAATCTACAAATACAGGAAGATCATTTATACCAATTTTAATGATGAAAAATTTAGAATCTTTTCATAATGTTCAAGATCCTTGACAATCCAGCTCCAACCTCTTTCCAGTTTAATCTCTGATCATTTCCTAACCTAGTTCTACTCAGTGTGTTTTACAGCCTGTTGTCGGTCACTGAACTGCTTTTTACTGGTCCAGGATGAGATGTGTACAGAAATAGAAAGTAGGCACTTAGAAATCTTTATATGACAGGATCATTTTTTCTAGTAATTCATTGGTATTGAATTTTATAAAAGCATTGGTCCTGGCAGATTGGAAAACAAGACAAACATGTTTTCACCATAGGTGTTAGAAGCTGGAAAGCATACCCCTAAACCCCGGCCCCACCCGACACCCCTCAGCCTCACTTCGCTGACCCTGTTGTTGCTTTTCTTCTTTCCAATCTGTCCTCTACCCTACCACCCCTCCCTGCTATTACATTAAACCCAGACCTGTCTTAATCAGTTCTCAGACTGCTGTCCCAGATTATATAACTCTATTCATTTGTTCAATTAAGAAATATTTACTAGAGGCTTACTATGTGTCAGCAGAGAGTAAACTGTACAAAAATATTTAAAGCATAAATACTAAACAGTTTTCAAATGGGAACATAAACTTAGTAGTCAGAGGTTATTTCAGATCATTTGGATGCTAAGCCTTGCTTTTCTATGTTTAAGGTTGGCATCAAAATATAGATACTAAATGATCTTACATCTTCTAGAAATTCCCTAGCATATAGCAAAATTCTTATGGAACACATTTCTGTTACATCAGACTGCAATCTCTAAATCAGACCCACCTTAAAGAAAGGGAAGCTTTGTCCAAACAATGGAACATACAAGTACATTTCCTAGAGGCGAACTACTTATCACCCTAGATAGAAAATGTGTAGGATAACTCACAACACAGAGTGAAAGAATAAAGCAAACAGCAAGGAGTCCAGCTAAGAAGGATTTAGAAGAAGGGCAGGGAGAGAAAACACAGCACACAGCAAGTAAACAGTCTGATCATGAGGAGTTCAGGCTAACTTTTACTCAGGCCAAATACAGATGATCAACATTTCAGTAAGACTGTTACATACTCTATCTAAGGCTTTGATTTATATATATATAGCTTTGTTTTTAAACAGACTATGTTAACTCCAAGCCCGTAACACTTATTCTCCCTCAAGCCAAAGGAAAATCTGCAATATTTCATAGAACTTGCAACCATATGTTTACGAATGAAATCAGTTCCAAAGACAAGTGATTTTTCTCAACATACTGACAAGCCCACAGTCTCATCTTCCCAGCAGCGGTTATATCTCACATACCATGGGTGACCAAGTGATCCTAACCTTCTATACTTAGTAGCAGTTCTTGGCATAAAGATTCAGAAACCTATCCAAGTAATTCAGTCTCTCTCCTCAGCCCAGGTTTGATTTAAAACCACAGCTTCCCCTTTCTCAGAAACACTCTTCTGCCTTTTCCTCTTCCTCCATACCTCCTTTGTTTGGAGTCAGGGGTATGGTGTGGGAGTAGAGACACAGACATATATACTCACGTAATATACACATATGTGTTTGCAGAGGCAGACTTTCCTGGGGAAGAGGAAACGAAAGTAACAGAGGCTGACCTTCTCTGTTTTATTTAGGAAACTACTTTCACTTTCACTTTTTGTAGGGAATCCCAATTCTCAACACTTTGTTTTTAAAGAACTAGAACAATAGTTACCACTGATTTAACATTATATGTCAAGCAATATGCTGAGCACTTTATAGACAGTATTTCATTTCCTCCTTGTGGCAATCTAATTAAGCAGATACTATTATTCTCATCATTTTACAGATGAAGCAACTGAAGTGAAATCTGACTAGCGGTGGTTGCTTTTAAGCCAGAGAAGAATCCCTAGGTTAACAGTTAATGCTAGGGATTCTTCTTTGCCAAAGCCTGCAAATCCACACCTCTTATATCTGACACATGTTACTCTTGCCAGCTCAATTCAGAAAGAAACAGATCCATATGGTATTGGCTATATGACCAGTTCTCCCACAGCATGGGGTGCCTCCATCAACCCCTTTCCTACATGTGACCAAAAATCCATCCTAAGCCTCAGCCAAGGTAAATTTTAAATTTCTGGATGGTTAGTAAGGAGACGATTATAGAGAGTCTGATTATATCAGTAACGGCTTGAGCCTTGAACCGTGCTCTCAAGTATAGAACTTTCTGGGACCACCATTCATTTCATTCTCAGGTCATCAAGAAATATGTAACAGTGAGACTTTCTGAATTGCTCCAAGATAGAACATGCACAGAGTTGGACATCATTGAGCAACTAAACTGAACTGAGGGTATTATGACTCATTAGAAAAGACCCTGATGCTGGGAAAGATTGAAGGCAGGAGGAAAAGGGGTCAACAGAGGATGAGATGGTTGGATGGCATCACTGACTTTATGGACATGAGTTTGAGCAAACTCTGGGAGATAGTGAAGGACAGGGAAGCCTGGCGTGCTGCAGTCCATGGGGTCACAAAGAGTTGGACACGACTGAGTGACTCAATAATAAAATACAAAACAGAGTTAGGCTTGGCCCCTTCTAATTTCTGTTGCTTTCACTGGGATATGTAAAAAGGATTACACATTCTAATAAAGAAAATTTAAGGCCATATCATCTGTCTCTAGCCCCCAATCAGAAATGTGCTCTTTGTCCATATATTTTAGATCTTTGAAATAATTCTACTAGAATACAATCCAGTGACTCACACTAAAACCACCAAATCACAGGGGGAGGTTTCTCAATGTCAAGTTGTTTGCATATAATCAGGCATACATTTTGGTTAAATTTAGAGTGACTAAGGATAGAGTAGCCTTCAGTTGACTAAAATAAATAAAGGGTGAGAAATGCAAATGATTTATACTCTCACTTCCAGTTTATTCAAAACATGCAAGTGTATTTAAAAAGCCACGATTGGACTTCCCTGGTGGTTCATTGACTAAGACTCCAAGCTCCTACGGCAGGGGACCCAGGTCTAACCCCTGGTCAGGGAACTAGACCCCACATGCCACAACTAAAGATCCCACATGCCGCAAAGAAGATGGTAGATCCCGTGTGCTGCAACTAAGACCCGGCACAGCCAAATATATAAATATATTTTTTTAATTAAAAAAATAAAAAATAAAAGCCGTAGTTTTCCAGGAAGCCCTGATACAATAAAGGCAAGCAACTGCATGACCATGAGTCTTCGCCCACACTACATATTTGGCATCCAGACCATAATGATCCTGAAAGGTTCATAAGAGTTCCAAGTTAACAGAACACCTAGTGATAGCCTAAAACTCCTCCAAGTACCTCCCAACCCCAAGGCTTGTTAGAACAGGGCTTGAACCAGGCATGAACATGAGGCTTGAACAACACTGTCCTGCATACTTCTATTTCCTGTTGCATAGCTATATTCTTTTAATGTAAAAATAGTTACAAAGTGAAAGTGAAAGTGAAGTCTCTCAGTCTGTAGGAACCTTTGGGACCCCATGGAATATAGCCTGCAGGCTCCTCCATTCATCCATGGGATTTTCCAGGCAGGAGTACTGGAGTGGGTTGCTATTTCCTTCTCCAGGGGGATCTTCCTGATCCAGGGATTGAACCCGGGTCTCCCACATTGTAGGCAGACGCTTTTACCATCTGAGCCACCAGGGAAGTCTGGTTACAAAATAGTTAACTAGAAGTAAAAACAAGTAGACTTGGAGGTTAATTAACCTGATCTAATTTATCAAGTGTTCTCAAGTCCATCAACTACCGTCTGAGCCACCAGGGAAGCCCATTAGCTACTCAAAGTCATCCAAAGATAATACCACCCACCAGTCTCCCGGTCTCCAGCCTACAAATGTAGCTTCACTGAGATGGAATGCAAAGTTAGTTCTGAATTGGAGTCTTATCCACAATGTTTATTTGCTTAATTTGTCCCTTTGTTAAACTCTATAAATTCTTTGAAGAAATGAATTGTTTTCCTCATCTCTATATTTCCAGTAACTTCTCTACAGGAGAACTTAAATATTTGGTGAAAGAATGAATAAATAAATGAGCAGATTTAAATGAATGCCATAAAGACCAGTGAAGCAAACAAAATAAACTCATGAATAAGAACAGGGATTCATATTTACCACTGGCCCAACAAGGCTCAAAAAAGATCTAATCTCTTGTCAAGATCTCATAGATCAATGAATATTATGAAATACAAATAAAAATGGTATTAAAATCCAGATCTGGTTGCTGAGACATATAACTAGATATGGGACTCCTTCCTTGACTTCAGTTTCATAATTCAAGCTGGAATATAATGCTAACATCCTTTTCAGCTTTAATATGCTGATTCTATTAAGTATAGTATATAAAGGATGAGATGGTTAGATGGCATCACTGATTCAGTGGACATGAATTTGAGCAAACTCCCAGAGACAGTAAAGGACAGTCCATGGGGTCGCAAAGAGTCGGACACGACTTAGCAGCTGAACAACAACAACATTAAGTATAGTAGTGATTGGACACTGTGGATTACAAAGGCATTCAAATTTTAGAACATAAATAGGCACTCTGACTCATGAAGATACAGCCAAAGTACATAAACAGGGAAACAAAATACCAAAAGCACTGTGGAGAAAGACAGGATATTCACCTAAGTTACCTGCATTAACGGCAGTGACCAGGAGCCACAAATAGGAGGGGGATACCTCACAAAAAATTCTGACTACTCTCCTCCATAAATGGCCTGGGTTCCTCAGCTTCCCACTTACTCAAAGACCTTGGTGAGTAACTTAATCTGTCTGTACTTCACCTGCAAAATTGAGAAGTTTACTTGCACTAATAGTCATAAAGTGCTGAGCACTGCCTTACATGTCATAAACACTCAGTAAATGCTAAGCAAAAGGCTGCAAGGCTGCCCTCTCCTCAAAGGTAAACACAGCCATCCATTACCACTGACAGTGGAACATCACTTTCCCTTCCTCTGGGTCACACTGTGGGGAGGCCTTCATAATGACTCCATGTTCATCCCTCCCTCTTCTTACATTTTTAGAAAAAAAAAATTAAAAAGCCCAGTAAGCCTTCTCTTTACCTTCACCTTTCAGGCATGAGGGTTCAAGATAATAAGTTATCATTTTAGTACTATATTTCATCACATTTAAATTACATTTTTTTTCACATTTTAGCATCCTTGAAAGGAGGATACATCTTATAATCGACTGTATCTTAATTCTGTGAATATGGTAATAACATTGTTGGTTACTTTCCATTCCAGATATACAGCATTTCTGTGATTCCATAAATTCCATAGAATTTTTTGTGGCCTCACCACAGAAACTTGTCACTGTTTGTAAAGAATATTTGGAAAAAATGAAAATTTTGTGTTAAATGGGATTGGTTACCCACCAAAGATCATTTCCAAAATCCTGCTAATGCTTAGAGGACTGGTTACTTATGGTATACATTTTCAATTACAAATAAATCAGAGTTCTGATGATGCTGTCACCAAAAACAAGCAAGGCTGATAACAAATAGGATTTTCTGGAGAGTGGGAAAGTCACTTGGGGACATTGACTTAAACCTTTGTCCTCCTAGCTCATTTTGCAGAAGGGCCACCAGGTTACACAGCTAGAACGTCCTATGGCCCATAAGTTCACTCCTCTTTATAGCAAAAAAGGGGGAGAGGGAGTGAGAGGAGTTCACAACACACACACATATATAGAAGCAGTTCACACCAAGTGTCATGGTTGGTTTTTTTTTGTTGTTGTTGTTTTTTCAATATAGAGTTTATGAAAGCCATATGTCAAAGTCAATGAGAGTTCACTCCTGTGCACAGCTAGGTCGCAGTAACCAATTACATTTTCACAGCCGAATAACTGACGACCCACAACATCAAAAAATGCTCGTCTTCGTTCGAGTTACTAAACACACTCTCTCCCTCTCCCCACGCCACAAGCCACTTCCACTCTCCTTAAATCAGTACCTGGAAAGCATATCGCTTCCAGAAGTGCCCAGGGCATTTAGCCCCATTGAGTTAAACAGGGTATTTAACTGCTTCTAACCGCGCCCCCTCCGCGGGCGAACTCTCCAACTGGCCCGCACAGCGCCTGCGGGGTCTCAGAAATTCAGGAGACGCTGATATCCAAACATTCAACTTTCGCACTTTTCCTGTCTGTCAGAGGATGGAAGAGCCTGGTGGGCTGCAGTCCATGGGGTCGCACAGAGTCGGACGCGACTGAGCGACTTCACTTTCACTTTTCACTTTTCACTTTCCTGTACTGGAGAAGGCAATGGCAACCCACTCCAGTGTTCTTGCCTGGAGAACCCCAGGGATGGGGGAGCCTGGTGGGCTGCCGTCTATGGGGTCGCACAGAGTCGGACACGACTGAAGCGACTTAGCAGCAGCAGCAGCAGAGGATGGAGGGGGATGGCCCGCATCCCAGAGAAAGGTCAGGTACACATGGCCAGTGGGAATAAGTTTGTGATCCGAATTTGTTTAAGCAGGCCAGGGGCTGAAAATGTCAACCAGTAACTGCGCCGAAAGAAAGCTTGGGGGTGCGAGCGTGCTGGGCCGGAAGGGCAGTGCCCGCCGCCATCCGTCAGCCACCCGCCGCAGCCGCCTATCTAAATAAGCACACAGTCCGAGAATTAACAGAGGCTTTGTTCTACAACTTCAATACTTTACTCCTCAGCAACCGCCCCCCACCTCAGCCCTAGCCAAAAATGAAATCCACATTGTCATCCCTTCTCCTGCCTATACAGCAATTCCGGGGCTGCGCCCACTGCCCCCGACTTCCCACCCCTCGTCCGCAGGGAAACGCTCGGAGGGAGGCCTGGAGAGGAGGCCCGAACGCTCTTCACGCTCTTTCCCACTCTTGTCCCGGCAACGGCCGGCGTCCGCGGAGCTCCCGGGTCCCCAGCGCCGCAGGGAGGAGTAGGCAGAACACTCGCCCGCACCTCCCGGCGGATAGGCAGAGCCCCGCTAGCGGTCTCCAAACTCATCTCACAGGCTGAGCCCACTGCCCATCAGCTCAGCTCCTCCCGGCACCCCACCCGCCCTCACCTCGTCCGGTCCCCGCCGCCTTTGAGCTCCCGGGCCCGGGGAGGGGAGGCTCCAAATTCCCAGCCGAAATTGGGATGCAGGCGGTGAGGAGGAGGTGTTTGCTTAACTTCTTAGGACGTCATGACTCCTCCTACGCAGCCAATCAGCGCCCTCCCTGAAGGCACAACCTTCTTCTCCGCCAATCGGCGGCGCTGCCAGGTACTAGGTCATACCCTGCCCCAGCTCCAGCCCGAAAATCTTTCTGCCTTTTTAGATCTCTGACCTACTCCCGTAGCCGGGGACCTCACGTCCTTCCAGGATGGTTATTGACCAAGTTTGTAACTGTTCGCAGCAGGAGACAGGCGGAGACGGTGAAGGAAATAGTCCGAATGTTACACGTTCAACAGATGGGTGTATCTCCTGGGGGTGGGGGGGAAAGTTTCAAACTCATGTATATCACGCTCGTTTAGCAATATGCACTTCTCAAAACATTTTCACAGCCTCACAACAAAACTGTGAAGCCTGATGACCGTTCTTAGAGCAGTTTTAGAGTCCAGCAAACGGAGACTGAGAAATTAAGTGTTGTGTGTCCATATCCAGTGAATATTAATTTTCATTAATGAATTTAATAATTTCACATTGAACTTTATTCTTATAAATAGTGTGTAGGCCCAGAGGTTTTTTGCTCAAATCAATGAGATGATCAGAGTTGCGTGCTTAAGGGAATATGGTCTAGGTAGTGTATAGAAGGGATTTGAGTAAAAATGATAGTAAAAACTTTAAAAGGACAGAGTCAACACTACGGGTTAGGATGACAGGTTAGAGGAAGAACTGAAGCAAATTTGGTGTTTCAAGCTTGGCTAAGTGGTGATTAGGAAGCAGGTGATACTGAGAACAGTGCAGAGAAACATAGCAAGAAGGAAAGGCTTTAGAGGAATGATTAGGAATATGATCTTGGCGATGTAAAGCTAAAGATACAGAGGGAAAACTCAACTTCCAGAGAGGGCTCTAATTTTCTTTGTAATTGGAGATATGAGTGGAGTTTATAAAAATGTTCTAGGTTCAATATTGTTGACATGAGAGTTGAAACCCAGCTGTGGCAGGTATGAGAAAAGTACATGTTGGAGAAAATTTTCAAAACAAGGAAATATTACTCTCTGGCCACTGACACCCTAGGAAGACCACAGATAGACTTCGTTTTTCAGCTTCTAGAGCTGCGGCTAGTCTTCACAAAACGGATATTCTCCTGTCTTCCAGGGCCAATTATCCAAGACTTCCTTTTCTTTTCTCTTTTTGTCTGTGCTGGGTCTTTGATGCCGCACAGGCTTCTCTCTACTTAAGGAGAGTGGGGCCTACTCTGTCATTGAGGTACATGGGCTTCTCAGTGCAGTAGATTCTCTTGTTGCAAGCATGGGCCCTAGGTAGGGCTCTCAGATTTCAGTAGCTGAGGCACAAGGGCTCAGTAGTTGTGGCTCCCGGACTCTGGAGCACAGGCTCAATAGCTGTGGCACACAGGCTTAATTGCTCTGCGGCATATGGGATCTTCCCAGACAAGGGATCAAACCCATGTCTCCTACGCTGGCAGGCAAATTCTTTACCATTGAGCTACCAGGGAAGCCCTAGTCAGGGCTTTTAAAGAACACTGGACTTTGTCACATACGCATGAATTCTTAATACTCATTGGGTGTGGATATGCTATACTTAATCTTTCAGTCTCAGTGTGCTGAACTCTATAACTGTTCCAAGAATTGTCATCTGGCTTCACAGGCTTGTTACGAGGCTGTGAAAATACTTTGGAAAGTGCACATCACTAAACAAATGTGATAGTCATGAGTTCAAAACTTTTTTCCAGGAGATACACACGTCTGTTTAGTGTGTCATGCCCCGATTCTTTTGCCCACGGTCTTTCATACAATATTTAAGTTCCTTCAAGATATAGCCAAAATCAGCCATCTCAGCTTTATTTTGACAACAACACCAGCCTGAAAAGAATAGTGAACCACAATCTGTCCTTTGTTATCTCCTAAGATTAAGAGCCTGGATCACAATCCTTACTTTTCCTCCTCGAAGTATAAATCACGGACAAGCTACTTAGTTTTCAAAAAAACCTAGGTTTCCTTATCTATTAATAGGAAAATAATAGGGACTACTTCAGGGGTTATTGCAAGGATCTAAAATGAGATGATGTCCAAAGTGCTCTGCCAAGCATCTAGCTAAGAAACAGACAATTACTATTTATTTTCCCAAAGTCTCTTGTTGTCTATTTATCTGCAGTTCTCTGTCATTTCAATTGGGTAAATTAGAAGACATGAAGGGAGTGTATGCAAGGATAAAGGAGGGCAACAAATAAAAGGTGGTGATGCCCACTTGCTCCCCAGGACTAGAAACAGTGAGATTCCTGTAGGCCTTAATAGGTCCAGAGTAAGAGACAGTTACCAGAACACAGAGAGAGCTCTACCTGAGTTGTCACAGAAGCTATAGGGAAAGCCACCAGACAGTGGTGACTTTTGACAGGAATGGAGATCCCTAAGGAATCAATAACCCTGCCCAGAGAGGGAGTTATCTAAAGCAGGGGTCAATAAACTTTTTTTTCCGTAAAGGACCAGAAAATTAATATTTTAGGCTTTCAGTTCAGTTCAGTTCAGTCGCTCAGTCATGTCCGACTCTTTGCAACCCCATGAATTGCAGCATGAAAGGCCTCCCTGAGTTCACTCAAACTCACGTCCATCAAGTCGGTGATGCCATCCAGCCATCTCATCCTCTGTCGTCCCCTTCTCCTCCTGCCCCCAATCCCTCCCACCATCAGAGTCTTTTCCAATGAGTTAACTCTTCACATGAGGTGGCCAAAGTACTGGAGTTTCACTTTAGCATCAGTCCTTCCA
The DNA here is from genome assembly GCF_014754425.2 of Oryx dammah. Classification (NCBI taxonomy): domain Eukaryota; kingdom Metazoa; phylum Chordata; class Mammalia; order Artiodactyla; family Bovidae; genus Oryx; species Oryx dammah. Next base: position 86,821,245 of record NW_024070202.1, read on the forward strand.
ATGGACACCCAGGACTGATCTTCTTTAGGATGGACTGGTTGGATCTCCTTGCAGTCCAAGGGACTCTCAAGAGTCTTCTCCAACACCACAGTTCAAAAGCATCAATTCTTCAGTGCTCAGCTTTCTTCACAGTCCAAGTCTCACATCCATACATGACCACTGGAAAAACCATAGCCTAACTAGACGGACCTTAGTTGGCAAAGTAATGTCTCTGCTTTTCAATATGCTAGGTAGGTTGGTCATAACTTTTCTTCCAAGGAGTAAGCGTCTTTTAATTTTTTGCAGGCCATTAAATCTCTGTCACAATTCACCAATTCTGGCATTTGGAGACTAAAAGCAGCCACAGACAATACTTAAATGGATGAGCATGGATGTGTGCCAATAAAACATTATTTGTAAAAATTAACCGCAGGCTAGATTTGGACCCAGGGTCATAGTTTGCAGAACCCCAGCCCCGAATATGAATAACCCTACTTCCTTCTCCTGCCCTCCCACTTCCTGCTAGTGCTTTCTACAAATTTGACACAAGGAAAGCCAGAGGGCTGGCATACAGTCCACAAAGGTCAACCCTTCAGGGACAGAGCAGGTACAGAGGAGACAGGAGTTCTAGAAGGTTCAAAGGAGCATATTCAACACAAAAGGTATTCAAGACATGCTTGTTGAAATGAATGACTGGTTACCATGAATTATCCTGCAAATGGTGGAACACTTATGGGAAAACTATCAAAACTGCATCCCTAAATGGGCACAGCCAGGAAAGGCTCCTGGATTGTGGTGACTCTGGAGCCCGTGATGCTCCATTAGCTCTCTCTTTGCTTTATTTTGAAATCCTGTGCACTTCTGACCTGGTAATGAAATATTAACCTGGCCAAAAAAAAAAAATCCTTCCTTTGCATTCCAAACCATCATTCAGATGTTTACAGTGCTCAAGGATTTTGCAAAATATGCACATGATAAATACTCATCCTTAAAATGGGAGAATTCAAAGGTTTTTCATCATAGTGACTGTTGTAATAAGTGTGACAGGTATCAGAAATTTCTTCACAATTGAGAGACAATAGATGCAAGAAAAACAAGGCTGGGATACACCTAAAATGCTTTCATAGGACTTCTGCAGTCAGTCTTTCAGACTCCTTCAATAGGGGAGAACCCTTCTGCCCATGTGAGGTGCTAGGTCAGTACTCTTGAAATTGGAAAGTTGGGTCTAGGCCACTCAAGTTGCCTCTCTTTCTCCACATTCTTTGACTTTCTTCCCTTGTTCCTTACTTTGGTTCTGTTCTTCCTGAGAGGCCATAAGGGTAGTAGTTAGGCACGTGAGCATTACAGTGAGCCAGACCTAGACTTCATCCCTCCTTCACCAACTCTCTAGCAAGTCATTTTCCCATCAGGACATTGGGAAACATCATAACATTCTCAAGAAGATTAAGTGACAGACATACTCAATATGCATGAACTATTATTGGGGTTTACTGTTTTACTGTTTCATGTACTCCTTTCTTTGTATTCAGAACTCATTTTCAATCTTATGTGAACTTTGCCATAGAAAGAAAAGAGGTGGATATTAGATCTATTGATCTCTCAATACTCTGTATTTCTCACATGAACAGTAAATTTCACAGTATCACCTTTATCACTCACCCTAATAAGATATTCAACTTATTATAAATAAATTTCTTACTGACAGGAAGTACCAAGTCTTATATTGTTTAAAATAAGAATTAGTTTAGGGAAGAAAAATTTCCAAGTGACAATCACTATTGTTGCCTAACTCCCAAATTATCTTGGGAAGGAAATATACCTTGTTTACAACCAAGAAATTAAAAAATCTGATTAGGTAAGATAAGAGCAGGAACCATCCACAGAAAAATCACAATTCCTGCAAACAGGTTCTGGGTGGAGATAGTGATGGCCTGGGGGATTATATTTGCCACCACCTTAGATGAATAAAGCAGAGGAAACTACTTTTTATTTCATCTCCTCTGCCATTACCATTATCATTATTTAAGGAGCCTCCCTGAAAAAAAATTTGTAAGAAAATTTCAAGGCCCAGGATCAACATTTGTTGGTTTCACAAAATCCCCAAGAGTTCACAACATCCCTCAAAAGTTATGCAGCAAGGCTTAACTCACTGGACAGGTTTGCTGCTCATCTGTTGACTGCCTGCTTAGTAATTGTTATTATAAGTCTACAAGGGCCTCTAAATTTCCAGTTCCATATCTCTGCATTTTATAAATTGGGTAACAATTATATGTTATGGCAATACAAGCAAATCAGGGAAATGCAAATTTTGGAATATATTTTGGAATATATCTCCCTGGCAAATAATGAATCTAATATATTCAAATGTAACTAAAACATATTCAAATCAAGGAAGAAAAACCAGTGTTCCTCCTCTCAGCCTTGTTTGAATGAAAATCTCAAAAGAGAAGATGTCTTAAAGGACTGAGAAAAGCTTGAATAAAGGAGGAAGCATTTAAAGCAAAAATAAAATACAAGTGCAGTTTTTCTGGAGTCATCATCAGTGTAATTGAGCTGGAGATAAACAGAAGGCCAAGATGAGGAGGTAGGAGGGTCAAGGTTTTCTCATTCTACTCCTGGTTTGGGTTAGAGAAAGGATGAAACCAATCCTTTACTGTAGTCATCTCACTCTAGAGACAGGAAGAAGAAAAGAATATACATATTGTTTTCTGCAGTATAAGAAGCAGCAGCTAGGAAAAATAAACTCAGCATAGACAAGGTCACATCAGGAAGCAGGAAGTCAGGTGAAGAATGTATCCCTGACATTGAATTGACTCTCACGATCATCGCCATCTGTATAGCTCCCCAGAAACAAACATAATAAAATTTGAAAGGAAGAAAGAACATCAAAGGAAGGTGGTCTCATTGAATGGTGTAATGTGGACATTGCTCATGACAGGCACAGGCTTGTCCATCATTCTCATTTATCATTAAACGACCTAAAACAAAACCAAGGCAAAAGCGTGAAAGACAAGAATTTTCCATAAAGAGATTATTTCCTGGGCACATATATGTGAGCTAACTCCAAATATTTCTTAGCTACTTTGTAAACATAGTTTAAATAAAAACAATCCCTACCCTAAGAGGCTAAATGCCCAGTGTCAAAGTTGTATCAAGACAAATACCACAGCAATGAATAAACTCTTAGGAGTCTAAAACCTGTGCTCTGTCTTTGGAAACTTCCAGTGTCCACTGCCCGCACTACACTCTCTGGGTCTGAGGGATCTGTGCAGTTTTGTGAAGGAAATAGATTTAGACCAAGGATGAAACAAGAACAAAATGAGGAAGAGTGGAGAAAACAAGGATAAAGAATGAAGTGGGTAGAAAGTGAGAGCCCAGGAGCAGAAGGCTTAAGGCAAAGTTTACTCACTGGGCACAAGTCCAATGTGAGGGAGACAAGAGAATGAGTTGCCACAGAGAAGAGAAAAGAAAGGGGTTTCAGGAACAACAAAGATAGCAAAGGCTGGGGGATGATACCCACATCTTAGAACACCTCTGTTGAATTTTAAGAAGGAATTAAGTTCAATAAAAACTTTCACTGCTAGAAACCACTTCTGCTTCTTTCCTGCCTCTTTCTGGGGCACAGGCTACCTGGTCTGCTTACATACTCAGCTTCTTGGCTGCATGAAAGCTCCATGGCTGGTAGATGCCTGGCTGTGCCACCTGCTGAGCACACAAAAGGGAAATACCATCTCTCTTGTCAGGGAGGGAATAGCATTCCTAGCACCTAATTGTAGTGGATTAGCAAGAGGGCATCAGAAGGCAGACACACTGAAACCATACTCACAGAAAACTAGTCAATCTAATCACACTAGGACCACAACCTTGTCTAACTCAATGAAACCAAGCCATGCCCGCGGGGCAACCCAAGATGGGCGGGTCATGGTGGAGAGGTCTGACAGAATGTGGTCCACTGGAGAAGGGAATGGCAAACCACTTCAGTAATCTTGCCTTGAGAACTCCATGAACAGTATGAAAAGGCAAAATGATAGGATACTGAAAGAGGAACTCCCCAGGTCGTTAGGTGCCCAATATGCTACTGGAGATCAGTGGAGAAATAACTCCAGAAAGAATGAAGGGATGGAGCCAAAGAAAAACAATACCCAGCTGTGGATGTGACTGGTGATAGAAGCAAGATCTGATGCTGTAAAGAGCAATATTGCATAGGAACCTGGAATGTCAGGTCCATGAATCAAGGCAAATTGGAAGTGGTCAAACAAGAGATGGCAAGAGTGAACGTTGACATTCTAGGAATCAGTGAACTAAAATGGACTGGAATGGGTGAATTTAACTCAGATGACCATTATGTCTACTACTGTGGGCAGGAATCCCTCAGAAGAAATGGAGTAGCCATCATGGTCAACGAAAGAATCCAAAATGCAGTACTTGGATGCAATCTCAAAAACGACAGAATGATCTCTGTTCATCTCCAAGGCAAACCATTCAATATCACAATTATCCAAGTCTATGCCCCAACTAGTAACGCTGAAGAAGCTGAAGTTGAACGGTTCTATGAAGACCTACAAGACCTTTTAGAACTAACACTCAAAAGAGATGTCCTTTTCATTATAGGGGACTGGAATGCAAAAGTAGGAAGTCAAGAAACACCTGGAGTAACAGGCAAATTTGGCCTTGGAATGCAGAATGAAGCAGGGCAAAGACTAATAGAGTTTTGCCAAGAACATGCACTGGTCATAGCAAACACCCTCTTCCAAGACTCTACACATGGACATCACCAGATGGTCAACACTGAAATCAGATTGATTATATTCTTTGCAGCCAAAGATGGAGAAGCTCTATGTAGTCAACAAAAACAAGACCAGGAGCTGACTGTGGCTCAGATCATGAAATCCTTATTGCCAAATTCAGACTCAAATTGAAGAAAGTAGGGAAAAGCACTAGACCATTCAGGTATGACCTAAATCAAATCCCTTATGATTATGCGGGGAGGTGAGAAACAGATTTAAGGGCCTAGATCTGATAGATTGGGTGCCTGATGAACTATGGAATGAGGTTCGTGACTGTACAGGAGACAGGGATCAAGACCATCCCCATGGAAAAGAAATGCAAAAAAGCAAAATGGCTGTCTGGGGAGGCCTTACAAATAGCTGTGAAAAGAAGAGAGGCAAAAAGCAAAGGAGAAAAGGAAAGATATAAGCATCTGAATGCAGAGTTCCAGAGAATAGCAAGAAGAGATAAGAAAGCCTTCTTCAGGGATCAATGCAAAGAAATGGAGGAAAAGAACAGAATAGGAAAGACTAGAGATCTCTTCAAGAAAATTAGAGATACCAAGGGAACATTTCATGCAAAGATGGGCTCAATAAAGGACAGAAATCATCTGGACCTACCAGAGGCAGAAGATATTAAGGAGAGGTGGCAAGAATACACAAGAAGAACTGTACAAAAAAGATCTTCACGACCCAGATAATCATGATGATGTGATCACTAATCTAGAGCCAGACATCCTGGAATGTGAAGTCAAGTGGGCCTTAGGAAGCATCACTACGAACAAAGCTAGTGGAGGTGATGGAATTCCAGTTGAGCTATTTCAAATCCTGAAAGATGATGCTGTGAAAGTGCTGCACTCAATATGCCAGCAAATTTGGAAAACTCAGCAGTGGCCACAGGACTGGAAAAGGTCAGTTTTCATTCCAACCCCAAAGAAAGGCAATGCCAAAGAATGTTCAAACTACCACACAATTGCACTCATCTCACATGCTAGTAAAGTAATGCTCAAAATTCTCTAAGTCAGGCTTCAGCAATACATGAACCATGAACTTCCAGATGTTCAAGCTGGTTTTAGAAAAGGCAGAGGAACCAGAGGTCAAATTGCCAACATCTGCTGGATCATGGAGAAAGCAAGAGAGTTCCAGAAAAACATCTATTTCTGCTTTATTGACTATGCCAAAGCCTTTGACTGTGTGGATCACAATCAACTGTGGACAATTCTGAAAGAGATGGGAATACCAGACCACCTGACCTGCCTCTTGAGAAATCTGTATGCAGGTCAGGAAACAACAGTTAGAACTGGATATGGAACAACAGACTGGTTCCAAATAGGAAAAAGAGTACGTCAAGGCTGTATATTGTTGCCCTGCTTATTTAACTGATATGCAGAGTACATCATGAGAAATGCTGGATTGGAAGAAACACAAGCTGGAATCAAGATTGCTGGCAGAAATATCAATAACCTCAGATATGCAGATGACACCATCCTTATGGCTGAAAGTGAAGAGGAACTAAAAAGCCTCTTGATGAAAGTGAAAAAGGAGAGTGAAAATGTTGGCTTAAAGCTCAACATTCAGAAAACGAAGATCATGGCATCCGGTCCCATCACTTCATGGGAAATAGATGGGGAAACAGTGGAAACAGTGTCAGACACTATTTTGGGGGGCTCCAAAATCACTGCAGATGGTGATTGCAGCCATGAAATTAAAAGATGCTTACTCCTTGGAAGAAAAGTTATGACCAACCTAGATAGCATATTCAAAAGCAGAGACATTACTTTGCCAACTAAGGTCCATCTAGTCAGGGCTATGGTTTTTCTAGTAGTCATGTATGGATGTGAGAGTTGGACTGTCAAGAGGCTGAGTGCTGAAGAATTGATGCTTTTGAGCTGAGGTGTTGGAGAAGACTCTTGAGAGTCCCTTGGACTGCAAGGAGATCCAACCAGTCCATCCTGAAGGAGATCAGCCCTGGGATTTCTTTGGAAGGAATGATGCTAAAGCTGAAACTCCAGTACTTTGGCCACCTCACGCGAAGAGTTGACTCATTGGAAAAGACTCTGATGCTGGGAGGGATTGTGGGCAGGAGGAGAAGGGGACGACAGAGGATGAGATGGCTGGATGGCATCACGGACTCGATGGACGTGAGTCTGGTGAACTCCGGGAGTTGGTGATGGACAGCGAGGCCTGGTGTGCTGCGATTCATGGAGTCGTAAAGAGTCAGACACGACTGAGCGACTGAACTGAACTGAACTGAACTGTTTTGGATTGAACTGCACCCTCCTGCCCCAAAATTTATGTTCACCCAGAACCTTGATATGTGATCTCATCTGGAAATAGAGTCTTTACAGATAAAAAGAAGGAAAGAATAGAAACAAGATCATACCTGATTCAGATGGCTTAAATCCATCATAATATGTCTTTAAAAGAAAAAGGCACAGGGGACTTTTCTGGTGGTCCAGGGGCTAAGACTCTGGCTCCCAATGCAAGGGGGCCCAGGTTTGATCCCTAGTCAGGAAACTAGATCCCACTTCCCTCATGCCACGATTTAAAAAAAAAACCTGATGTGCCACAACTAAGACCTGGAATAGACAAATTAAAAAGAAAAAAGGACACATTAAGGGAAGAAGCCATGACTGAAACAGAGGTAAAATTTTAGTACTGCAAGCCAAGGAACCCCAGAAACTACTAGGTACTTGAAGAAGCAAGGATTCTCCCATAGTGCCTATGGAGGGACCACAGCCTGGTCAACACCTTGATAGCAGACTTCTGGTCTCTAGAGCTGTGAAGCAATAAATTTATGTTGCTCTAAGTCTCCTTGTCCCATCACTTCATGGCAAATAGTTGGGAAAAAGTGGAAACAGTGGCAGATCTTATTTTCTTGGGCTCCAAAATCACTGTGGATAGTGACTGCAGCCATGAAATTAAAAGACGCTTGCTCCTTGGAAGGAAAGCTATAAGAAATCTAGACAACGTATTAAAAAGCAAGACATTACTTTGCCAACAAAGATTTGTATAGGCAAAGCTATGATTTTTCCAGTAGTCATGTACAGATGGGAGAGTTGGACCATAAAGAGAGCTGTATACTGAAGAATTGATGTTTTTGAACTGTGGTATTGGAGAAGACTCTTGAGAGTCCCTTGGTCAGCAAGGAGATCAAACCAGCCAATCCTAAAGGAAATCAACTTTGAATATTCATTGGAAGGACTGATGCTGAAGTTGAAACTCCAATAATTTGGCCACCTGATGTGAAGAACTGACTCATTGGAAAAGACCCTGATGCTGAGAAAGACTGAAGACAGGAGAAGGGAACCACAGAGGATGAGATGGTTGGATAGCATCACCAAGTCAATGGACATGAGCAAACTCAGGGAGATAGTGAAGGACAGGGAAGCCTGGCACACTGTAGTTCATGGGTCACAGAGTATGACACGACTTAGTGACTGAACAGCAACAACCCTAGTCATTGCCACTTTGTTACAGAGGCCCTTGGGAACCTAGTACAGACTTAATTCATCAAACAGCCAGATTGTCCCCCAATATCATGGTGATTGCTCATGTATCACTGAGGATACACACGAAAAAGTAAAATCATGCAATGAATGAAGAAGGTAGAAACATACACTAACTGTATTGGCAGGAATTTAAATCAAGATCACTTCTTTAGATTGATCTTTCAAAGGTTGTTTGCTCTAAATGTCTAAAGAAAATGAAATTGAGCTACAGCTTCATTGTGAGCTCTAAAATCAACCTGAAATACAGGTACACTGAGACTAGTTGATTCTACTTTTAAAAGACCTATGCCTATGGATTTTGAAGAAACGCCCTTATACCTGCATTTTCTACAGACTCATTTAGCAAAACTATTTTGCTTACAAAAATGCCTATATGAAAAGAGAATGGTGGAAACAAACATTTTTAATCACTCATCTCTGACAAGTCTTCTGTAACCCATGCTTCTTCATGAGGTAGATTGACAAAAAGCATATCAAAGTTTTCACTGCTGAGTACTATCTTGAAAATAATAGTGTTGCTATTATTACATATGGTATACTGGGCACACTAGCCTGACAACATGAGTAAAAAGAGAAGTATCACCCTCAAATAAAACAGATGACTAGCACCAAAATGGAGGTCTTCAATGCAGGACGTGGGTTTCTCGTTGTGGTGGCTGCTCTTGTGGGGCACACATTCTAGGCTCTCTGGCTCAGTAGCTGTGGCGCCTGGGCCTAGTGGCTCCTGTGGAATATTCCTGGACCAGGATCGAACCCATGTCCCCTACATTGACAGGTAGCTTCTTAACCACAAGACCACCAGGTAAGATGTAGGAATTGTTTTTCAATGAATCACTAAAGGGATTTTCCAGGTCCCTTTCAGGAGATCCTGTTTTCCTCTCAAGATCTCTATGGGATACAATCATGTAAACAAGCTGTAACTTAATTGCTTGTTTTCTGCCTGAAGCAATGAAACGATAACCCCAGAACTGTGAGATGAATGGAATCAAAAAGGTGAGCAGAATCTTGCCCATGAAAGACAATTATCTGGTCAGGCCAGCAGTGTCCAGATTCCCATGTTAGAGACACAGGGACAGATCCAGATTTGGGGGCAGCCTGAGATACCATCTGTTGGAACTTCTTTGATAAAAAAGACAAAATTATAAATTTAAAATTAAGTACAATAATGAATTTTTACTTATACTAAGAAAAGAATTCATGATGAATAATTAAGGGCTTGAAAATTCAGGTCCCATTCTTCTGAGATTTCTTCAGGCAATTTACCAAAAATGTTTACATAGAAATACTTGCTGGTTTCAACTCTGGCTTCCCTTCTCTACTGGGAATAATCTACAGTTCCCAGTCAAGCCCAGCACTCACAGGGCTCAAGTAAGGGAGGGGCCGAAGCTGAAACCTATTTTCTTTATGCTACATTCAATTCTGTAGAGAGGGTTGTGTCCAGCTATAATCAGACTTCCCTGCACAGGACAGAATATACTGTCAGGCAATGACATGTGTATCTTATAAAAAAATAATAATAAATTGACATTTTTGGCTTTTGAGTTCAATCTGCACAAGTCAGTCCCTAAGATCCCAGAGTGCTGATAACAATGATGACAGCTTGAATGTGGAGATTCTTACAAATAATATCATCCTGAGAATCCGTGGTTGAACAACTAATCACACACTATGTCTCTGACATCTCCAACAAGCACCACCAGCTCCATATACACAACTTAGCAAGAAATACGGGACTCTTCTCCTTCCTGGATATACACAAACACACATACACTCCCCCCACAAGATACAGCTGACTTCATTCTCTATGGACCAATTATGACCTCAGTTTAGGAAGAATTTATAGCTAATACAGTAGTTTCTCAACCTTGGCTGCTTATCAGATGCATAAGTAAGAAAAATCCTCTAATAAGAATGTATACAAAACAGACTTTAGAAAAAAAAAGAATGACTGACTCCAATGGGCCAAGGGGTCAACTCTGAAACAAGGTCGTAGCTGTGCTGCTGTTCATGAAATGGAGAGTGGAAGAGAGTTGTGCTTTTTAGAAAATAAGGAGTAAGGTTGCATGCATATCTAGTATGAGGTACCTACAAGATATACCCAGAAAAAGATGTTTAGTAACCAAGTATTAGTTACATTCATACGTGTCTTCAGCTCCTGGTAAGTTTTGAATCCCATGAAGTAAGATAATATATCTTACACACATTTATTTATAGCTTTGGTGTCCAACTGAGGACCTGCAGTATAAAAGGAATTCAATACATATTTGATGAATGAATGAAGAAACAAGCTAGTGTATGAAGTAAATGAACAGTATTTGGTAATCTGTTCAAAAACTGTCATCAAAACCAAAGCTTTTCTGTGCACTTGCCAAGTCCCAAACATAGATGAGAATTCTGGTGCCTGAAGCCCTGACACCTGAAAATCCTGATTTGTTTACTTTGTCCACTTGGCTAGCAGGTTCTTCCAGAGACCAACTTCACTTGGATTCTCACCTCCTTTACCCCACATGCCTATCAGTTAACACCACTGCTTATTGCTATGATCTATAATGCTGATTGGTATTCATCTAGAATACCAACTGTTGTCTGTGCCCGTATTCTCTGCATTCTCTGCTCTGCTTTCCTAGCCTCATTTTCTCCACCACTTGTAGGTACATCCCACTGCCAATGGCTATCCTTATCAAGTCCCTCCCAATTTTTTTTCTTCCTTCCATAGTATATTGTTGTACTAGCAGGAAAGAAATGGCAAACACAAAGGCTGTAACTGAAAGAGTTCCGTGAAAGAAGTATGGGCAAGGCTTAGTGAAACACTCAGGGATCATCAGCAAGAGTGGCAGATTACTTCACAACCAAAGGGACGAGAATAGGAATAGTGTCTCCATTACCTAGAGAATGTTTGGGACCATAGAGGAGGAACTGAAGGCTGAAGCTACAGAACACAGCCACTGCCACAACTCTGGCCAAGCAAAAGTAAAGGTGCAAAGGGAATAAGTAACCCAACATGCTTTTCTTTTCACCTCCCAATACCCTGTTATTGTCTCTCTTTGGCCAAACCCAGCTAGAGGCCAAAGGATAAGGGAAGGCTGATAATGGAATCCATAGAGGTCAGTGTCTGACACACAGAGGCTAAAGAGCATGGTATGGATCAAAGTGTAAGGTGGGGGTATGCAAACAGAGAATAAAGCATGCAGTCCTTCATTTTGCTATTCAGCTTTTACCCTTGACCTTTGCCTATAGGAAGAACTTGTGAACTCTGCACAGGAGAAACACAAAATCTCACCAGCCGTAGTGTCATGGTTGAGTGACGTCAGTTCTGTCATACTTCCCACCCCTGGAATCTAGATTGTGATGTTAGCCACTACTGACACTCTTCATAAAATGTAAGAAGGAAAAAGAGGAAAGCAATTCATTTAAAACTGCTGGGAAAGCTTTTTGTAGTTGGCTACAAAACCAATAACAACAGCTTATGTGTTTTACCACTTATTCCTCTACTTTCTACCAGCATCTTGGCTGAACAGAATTCTTTATCTGGTGGAGTTACCCAAACATTTTTGCCTACAAAATCTGAGTCCTTGGTGTTTCAGGTTTATTGAGCTATTGGAATTTTCCATTGACTACTGTTTTGAACTGGGAATTCTAGACTTTATCTTTTAATGTACACTCTCCAGAGTACCCAGAAGTGTCCAGTCCATTCCACAATCCACCCCATGGTTGCCATATCAACTAAGTGGAAGACTGTTTGGTCCCTCACTACTTTGTTCACTCCCTGTACTCTATTACATACATGTGTGCTAAGTTACTTCAGTCATGTTCTACTCTTTGTGACCCCATTAACTGTAGCTGGCCAGACTCTCCTGTCCATGGGATCCTCCAGGCAAGAATACTGGAGTGGGTTGCCATGCTCTCTTCCAGGGTTTCTTCCCAACCCAGGGATCAAACCAGAGTCTTCTGAGTCTCCTGCATTGCAGACTGATTCTTTACTGCTGAGCCACTGGTGAAGGCCCATATTCCATCCCATGCCATCTTTAATGATAATTTGAGTAATGTGATGTTATTATATGCCGTTGCCTCCGAGCGAGGATGGTATTTATACATTCAAGTATGTGAATATCACAACCTGAGAATTCCATTTTGAGGATCACTCTTGAGACCAACATAAGTCAGGGTCTCAGCCAGGGACTCTAACTCAGAGTCCCTTGGCATATTTTTCCTGTACTCCAAACTTTGGCGAGAGTAGCTCATCAACCCAACACAACAGGAGATCTTAGGGGAAACCTTGGGGATAAAATCCATAGAGGTCAGCCTCCCAGGCCCAGATCAAGTTAGAAACCTGGAGAATGGATGTGATGTAGCACTCAGATAATAATCAGCATCTTGGTCACACCCACATTAAAAAAAAAAAACAGACTTGTTTTTTTAAGTTATAACTCTTGAATTATAAAATTTAAGGTTGAGAAGAGTTTTTAAAGCTTCTTTACAGAGCAAACATCAATATTTGTCCCTCTAAATCAATTAACATGAAAGACTAAATGAACGTGTGTATGTAAGACTCTCTGTATAGAGGCTTGGTACCCCACTATCTAAATCCACTTCTAAATGGAAAGATTACTGAGAAAATCCCAACATGCCTTATAATTATTTTACTTTGATTATATTTTCCTTTTGAGGTTTAATGACTTTGAATAACATGCTGATGCAATTTTGTTAGAATCTATCAATTTTAGAAATAATTTCTTAAAATTATGTTTGATGTAATTATAACTGGAAATATTCTTCAGTAATACTCTACATGTTTGCTAATGTCATTTGGAGCAAACAAAATTACCAGAGCATATCTGGACATTTTTTTAATTTCCTGGCACTAATGAATATTCAACTCTTATCCTTATGATAGTAACAGTCCTTGGAACTGCCATGCTCTTTGTTGAATTTTTGTAACCTGTTATGATGGCTTATAAAGTTGGGAATGATAGGTGTGAGTTATCCATGTAAATAAGGTTAAAATACAGTGTAATGTAAACACTAAGGAATATTTACAGTTGCTAATGAGTTTCAGTTGGAGAATTTATAGAGCTCTGCTACTGATGGATGGAAATTCAGTTTAACAGTACTGATTATACTTAGCCTTGAAATGGAGCAGAGAAGTGGGGAAGTAGAGATTGGAAAAAGTAATATTGGGAAAGGAGAAAGATATGTAATTGGAGGAGCTAAAGAATCACCCAAATAAAATCTTATTAAGACTCAGCATCAGGCTCCCCTGGTGGCTCAGTGGTACAGGATCTGCCTACCAATGCAGGATACACAAGTTCAATCTCTGGTTCAGGAAGATCCCACATTCTACAGAGCAAGTAAGCCCGTGCATGACTACTGAACCTGTGCTCTAGTGCCTGAGAGCCGTAATTACTGAGCCCACATGTTGCAGCTACTGAAGCCCACACACCATAAATCCTGTGCTCTACAACAAGGGAAACCACAGCAATAAAAAGCCCCCACACTACAAGAAAGTAGCCCCCACTTGCAGCAACTAGAGAAAAAACTCTCACAGCAAAAAAGACCCAGCACAGCCAAAAATAAATAAATAATGAAATCAGGAATTAAAAAAAAAAAGTCTCAGCATCCTGGCTGAAAAACCATCATTTCTATTTAAATGATTTTATCTGTATAATCTAACGTGGACTTGATTTAACCTTAAGATCTCCAGACTCAGGTATAATGGAAAGCATGTAGATTTGTAGAAATACCCCAATATAAACTTACTAGGGATCTGAGCTCTTTTGCTTTAATTCTTGTCATAGTATTCCTAAAAATGTTGATGGTTGGCTTATGTTACTTTCATTCTGTGGAGAAGACTGATTCCTGTGCTGATGTATTTAAAGCAGGATTATAGGAAAACTATTTACATAAACACAGATAGCTAATTCTTACATGAAATCAATGAGTTCCTAAATATTTTCTATAGGATATCAGTGAAAAATATGCAGCAAATGATCCTAAAGTACATGAAAACCATAACCTGAAATGTTTCCATTAAAAAAAAAAAGTATGAACAACAGAGTAGTAAAAGCACAGGTCAGAATCTAAGAATATAATATATACTTTGTGTGAAGTCACTCAGTCGTGTCCAGCTCTTTGTGACCCCATGGACTGTAGCCTACCAGGCTTCTCCGTCCATGAGATTCTCCAGGCAAGAGTACTGGAGTGGGTTACCATTGCCTTCTCCAGGGGATCTTCCCAACCCAGGGACTGAACCCAGGTCTCCTGCATTGGAGGCACACGCTTCAGAAAGTCTTAAAAGAGAAATACAATTCATATTTTATGACAAGAAAAATTTGAACAAAACAATTTTTCTTGGTCCATTGGCCTCCTCTCCCTGCATCTACTGTGCACTTTGTATCTACATTATGCATCAGCAAAACCTCCCCATAGGCAGAAATACCTGCTCAAGCATAAACAGCAACATTCTCCTAGCACCAATAAGATAATCCCTTAAAAGATAACATTCCTTCTTCATCTTATAAGGGGTCACAATGACCCACCACTGTGTACTTACAGATCTCGGATTGTGTCAGCTGTCAAAAATATACCATTTAAAGTACAGCTCTCTTCTCAAAAAACTTGTATCACTGTGCTTTGACCTCTAATGGACAGGACAGTTCTCAGAGTGCTCTGAGATGCTGTTCCTGGGCGTGTGCTCTGTCTTATCCAACTCCTTGCAACACTATGAACTATAGCCCACCAGCCTCCTCTGTCCGTGGGGTTTCCCAAGCAAGAGTACTGGACTGGGTTGCCATTTCCTTCTCCAGGGATCTTCTGGACCCAGGGATCACAAATCCACTTCTCTTGCACTGCAGGCAGATTCTTTAGCTCTTGAATCATTGGGGCTTCCCACTGTACCTGGGTTATAATCTTCAATTTGGCTCGAATAAAATTTTCCTCTTCTTTCTTAGATCAACCAATTACATTTTTATTGACACAAGAAATACATTTAAAATACAAATGTATACAGTGGTAAAATGCAAACAGTGTGGTAATTATATGGTAATCAGAGAAGTACCATCTTTGAACACCTACATGCCAGATATTGTGAAAAGTGTTAAATCTATGATAGCCCAAGCAAGCCATACACTAGCCCATGAGGTAGATATTAATAGTCACAATCAATTTGAGAAAACTGATACTCAGAAAAGTTAAATGAAGACACGCAGATCCCTGCTGAGGAACTAAGCTTAGGTCCATTTCCTGGCGGACTCCAAAGCTCAAGCTCTTAACCACGATGCTGTTATTCTCAGAAAGAATAATTTGTGAATTTGAACCTGGATTAGTGATTAATTTTAGTAAGATGTCTGCCTTTTATTTTATTTTTTATTTTTAAAGATCTTTTATTTTTGCTTTATTTTACTTTACAATACTGTATTGGTTTTGCCACACATTGACATGAATCCACCACGGGTGTATACAAGCTCCCAATCCTGAATCCCCCTCCCACCTCCCACCCCATACCATCCCTCTGGATCATCCCCATGCACCAGCCCCAAGCATCCTGTATCCTGTATCGAACATAGACTGGCACTTCGTTTCTTACATGATAGTATACATGTTTCAAAGTCATTCCCCCAAATCATCCCACCCTCTCCCTCTCCCTCAGAGTCCAAAAGTCCATTCTATACATTTGTGTCTCCTTTGCTGTCTTGCATAAAGGGTAAGATGACTGCCTTTCTATACAATTTTCTATCCCAGAACTTGCCTGCTATAAGGTCCTGAAGCATGAAAGCTTTTATCTTCTCTAGGTGGCAGCCTCTCTCACCTTCAAAATCAATAGAAAATATAATCTGACTATACAAGATAATCTATTTCCAAGGCTGTAGACGTCATGGTGTCTGAACGGAAAGAAACAGATAGATACAGGGTAGGGGTGAAGAAGAAGCTGTGTTTGCAATAGCCTCAAGGAATTACTTATAGATGGGCCAACAGAGAAATTCAGTGCTGTCAATAAGGATCTTTGGAGAAAAATGTAGGGGAAAAAGCAGAGATGTTTGGCCTCTTCTGTGTAAAAACAGCCAATGGCAGACGACGCCCCTGCTGCCATGGCAGTACCGGAAGTCCCAAGGCCCTAGAATACATTCCTGAGTTTTACACAGTGTGGTGTACACAGTGTGTGTTTACAGCCTCCTGTAGTGGCTTCTGGGAGGCTTGGGCACCTGTGTCCATGCCCGGGTCACAGCTGAGGCCAACGTTGCAAAGCTGGCAGAGGCAAGGCCAAGGACATGGACCATCCTCGGCGCCCCCCACAGCCACCCACCCCCCTCCTGCCACCGTCACCAAGCTGGGCCACCTGGTCACGACATGAAGATCAAGTCCCTGGAGGAGATCTATCTCTTGTCTCTGCTGATCAAGGGATCTGAGATCACTGACTTTTTTCCCCAGGACATCCCTCAAGAAGAAGGTTTTGAAGAATATGCCTGTGCAAAAGCAGCCTTTTGCTAGCCAGCAGACCAAGTTCAAGGCATTTGTTGCCATCAAGAATTACAAGGGACATGTCAGTTCTGGTGTCAAGTTCCCAAGGAGGCAACCACTAACATCTGTGGGGCCAGCACTCTGGGCAAGTTCTCCACTGTCAGTGTGCGATGAGGTTACTGGGGGAACAAGATCTGCAAGCCCCATGTTGATCCTTGCAAGGTGACTGGTCACTGGGGCTGTGTGCTGGAGCACCCACTCCCTGCCTGCCTCCAGGGGCACCAGCCTGGTCTCAGCCCCTGTGCCCAACAAGCTTCTACTGATGGACGGAATTGACGGAGTGCCACACCTCTGTCAGGGGCTGCTCCACCACTCTGGGCAACTTGGCCAAGGCCACTTTTGATGCCATTTCCAATCTATAGTTATCTCACTCCTGATCTCTGGAAAGAGACAGTGTTCACCCAGTCTTGGTATTAGGAATTCCCTGACCATCTTGCAGAGACCTGCACCAGAGTTTCCATGCAGAGGACCCATGCTCCAACTGTAGCCACCACATACTTTTCTATGAGAAAAATAAAGTGAATGAAGCTGGTAAAAAAGAGAGAGAGAGAGAGAAAGAGATGTGAAGATTACCAGTAGTGCACAAATGAAAGTAAAATTAGAGTTTAAGAGGCAAAAGGGGTGGGGAGGTGGATGGGTAAAGCTCAGATCAAGTAACAGTTTGGGTCATACTTCGGACATATCAAATATGAAATGGTGAAGAGATGAAATTCTTGAGAATAAGGAGATTGGGGACTAGTAAAGTGGTTGGAGAAGTTGGGTAAAAGCAAACCAATACTTTAATTTTGCCTAAACGAACATAAAGTGAAAGTGAAGTTGCTCAGTCATGTCTGACTCTTTGTGACCCCATGGACTGTAGCCTACCAGGCACCTCCCTCCATGGGATTCTCCAGGCAAGAGTACTGAAGTGGGTTGCCATTTCCTTCTCCACTAAATGAACATAATCAAGATGAGATGTGTGTAGAATAAAGATACTCACTTCTCATGGACTTCTCCCTACCCCTTCACCCCCATCAAATCTGACATCCCCATCAGAAGGAGTATCTACAGCACTTATCAAAATAGAAGAAGGGGGAAAGTGGGGAGGAGAAGAAAAAGGAGAAGAAACATCACTACATTCAAATTCAGAGGTTTGATTGAGATAGTTCAGAAATAAAGGATGGGACAAGCCATCCCAAGGTATGTTGTAGTTCTTGGCTGCCAGCTTCTCACACAGTTAACCTGAAAGCATTAAAAATCATTCTGAGGGATTTGCAGAGGAGTCCCATCACTCAGCAAGGATGGCTTTCTTCCCAGCCGTTCATATCCATCTCACAGAGCCAGAGAAGAATTTGAAGAATAGTGGGGAAATGCCTCATCTCTTGCATCTCTACTGTTGCTCATTGCTGTTGTTCAGTCACTCAGTCTTGTCTGACTCTTTGCGACCCCATGGACTGCAGCATGCCAGGCTTCCCTGACCTGCACATTCTTCCAGAGCTTGCTCAAACTTACATCCATTGAGTCTGTGATGCCATCCAACCATCTCATCCTCTGTTGTCCCCTTCTCCTCCTGCCTTCAATCTTTCCCAGCATCAGGGTCTTTTCCAATGAGTCAGTTCTTCACATCAGGTGGCCAAAGTATTGGAGCTTCAGCTTCAGCATCAGTCCTTCCAAAGAATATTCAGAGTTGACTTCATTAGGATTGACTGGTTTGATCTCCTTGCTGTCCAAGGGACTCTCAAGAGTTGTCTCCAGCACCACAGTTCCAAAGCATCAATTCTCCAGTTCCCCATAAGTGTCCATTCTGAGTCAAGGAGAGGAAACAGGAAAGGGGTGGCCTGTGTTCCGGCTTCTGCTGCTGCTACAAAGATAGATAGATTCGTTTCAACATATGTATATTTAAAATGACATTAGCATGGCCTAACTATTACATGTATTATTAGCTCAAAAAATGAAGGAAAAAAGAGGGGAAGTGGAGAAATGGAATTTCCTTTTTGCTCTACTTTATTATGATGATCCAATTTGTCCAGGGTCTGCTGTTTTACTTGAGGCCTGATCATTAGTATTTATACTAGTTTGTGTGTGCTGTGCTCTGCTTAGTCATTCAGTTAAGTCCAACTCTGAGGGCCCATGGACTGTAGCCTACCAGGCACCTCTGTCCATGAGGATTCTCCAGGCAAGAATACTGGAGTGGGTTGCCATTTCCTCCTTCAGGGGATCTTCCCAACTCAAGGATCGAATCAGTGCTTCCTGCATTGCAGGCGGATTCTATACCAGCTGAGCTACCAAGGAAGCACTTATCCTAGTTTACAGCTTGCACAATGAATGCATTTCACTGCCTTTCTGGATAGTGTACTAGTTTGCTAGGGCTTCCATAACAAAATACCACAAACTGGGTATTTTAACCAGAAATTAATTTTCTCACAATTCTAGAGGCTGAAAATGCAAGATCAAAATGTCAGCCCATTTGATTTCTCCTGAGGCTTCTTTCCTTGGTTTCCAGATGGCCAGCTTCTCACCACATCCTCACAGAGACTTTTCTCTGCACACTCACTTCACTGCTATCTTTCTGTATCTCTAATCATATCTTTTTATACGGACACCAGTTAAACCAGATTAGGGTCCGCTTCACAAGCTCATTTTAACTTAATTATCATTTTGAATAATCTTTAAAGTTAGTCACATTTGAAGTTTAAGGGTTAAGGGTTTCAACATGAATTTTGAGGGGGGAACAAAGTAACCTCTCAGTTCAGTTCAGTTGCTCAGTCCTGTCCAGCTCTTTGTGACCCCATGAATCACAGCATGTCAGGCCTCCTTGTCCATCACCAACTCCCGGAGTTTATTCAAACTCATGTCCATCGAGAAGGTGATGCTATCCAGCCATCTCATCTTCTGTCGTCCCGTTCTCCTCCTGCCCCCAGTCTCTTCCAGCATCAGAGTCTTTTCCAATGAGCCAACTCTTCACATGAGGTGGCCAAAGTATTGGAGTTTCAGCTTTAGCATCAGTCCTTCCAATGAACACCAAGGATTGATCTCCTTTAGAATGGACTGATTGGATATCCTTGCAGTCCAAGGGACTCTTAATAGTCTTCTCCAAACCACAGTTCAAAAGCATCAATTCATTGGTGCTCAGCTTTCTTCACAGTCCAACTCTCACATCCATACAGGACCACTAGCCTTGACTACATGGACCTTTGTTGGCAAAGTAATGGCTCTGCTTTGCAATATGCTATCTAGGTTGGTCATAACTTTCCTTCCAAGGAGAAAGCGTCTTTTAAGTTCATGGCTGCAGTCACCATCTGCAGTGATTTTGGAGCCCCAAAAATAAAGTCAGCCACTGTTTCCACTGTTTCCCCATCTATTTCCCATGAAATGATGGGACCAGATGCCATGATCTTCGTTTTCTGAATGTTGAGCTTTAAGCCAACTTTTTCACTCTCCTCTTTCACTTTTATCAAGAGGCTTTTTAGTTCCTCTTCACTTTCTGCCATAAGGGTGGTGTCATCTGCATATCTGAGGTGATTGATATTTCTCCCGACAATCTTGATTCCAGCTTGTGCTTCTTCCAGGCCAGTGTTTCTCAAGATGTACTCTGCATAGAAGTTAAATAAGCAGGGTGACAATATACAGCCTTGACGTACTCCTTTTCCTATTTGGAACCAGTCTGTTGTTCCATGTCTTGTTCTAACTATTGCTTCCTAACCTGAATATAGGTTTCTGAAGAGGTAGGTCAGGTGGTCTGGTATTCCCATCTCTTGAAGAATTTACCAGTTTATTATGATCCACACAGATAAAGGCTTTGGCATAGTCAATAAAGGAGAAATAGATGTTTTTCTGGAACTCTCTTGCTTTTTCAATGATCCAGCAGATGTTGGCAATTTGACCTCTGGTTCCTCTGCCTTTTCTAAATCCAGCTTGAACATCTGGAAGTTCATGGTTCACATATTGCTGAAGCCTGGCTTGGAGAATTTTGAGCATTACTTTGCTAGCATGTGAGATGAGTGCAATTGTTTGGTAGTTTGAGCATTCTTTGGCATTGCCTTTCTTTGGGATTGGAATGAAAACTGACCTTTTCCAGTCCTGTGGCCAATGCTGTGTTTTCCAAATTTGCTGGCATATTGAGTGCAGCACTTTCACAGCATCATCTTTCAGGATTTGAAACAGCTCAACTGGAATTCCATCGCCTCCACTAGCTTTGTTCGTAGTGATGCTTTCCAAGGCCCACTTGACTTCACATTCCAGGATGTCTGGCTCTAGGAGAGTGATCAGACCATTGTGATTATCTGGGTCATGAAGATCTTTTTTGTACAGTTTTTCTGTTTATCTTGCCACCTCTTCTTAATATCTTCTGCTTTTGTTAGTTCCAGATGATTTCTGTCCTTTATCGAGCCCATCTTTGCATGAAATGTTCCCTTGGTATCTCTAATCTTCTTGAAGAGATCTCTAGTCTTTCCCATTCTGTTCTTTTCCTCTATTTCTTTGCATTGATCGCTGAGGAAGACTTTCTTATCTCTCCTTGCTATTCTTTGGAACTCTGCATTCAGATGCTTATATCTTTCCTTTTCTCCTTTGCTTTTTGCCTCTCTTCTTTTCATAGCTATTTGTAAGGCCTCCCCAGACAGCCATTTTGCTTTTTTGCATTTCTTTTCCATGGGGATGGTCTTGATCCTTATCTCCTATACAATGCCATCCATAGTTCATCAGGCACTCTGTCTATCAGATCTAGTCCCTTAAATCTATTTCTCACTTCCACTGTGTAATCATAAAGGATTTGATTTAGGTCATACCTGGATGATCTAGTGGTTTTCCCTCCTTTCTTCAATTTAAGTCTGAATTTGGCAATAAGGAGTTCATGATCTGAGCCACAGTCAGCTGCCAGTTTTGTTTTTGCTGACTACATAGAGCTTCTCCATCTTTGGCTGCAAAGAATATAATCAATCCGATTTTGGTATTGACTATATGGTGATGTCCATGTGTCGAGTCTTCTCTTGTGTTGTTGAAAAAGAGTGTTTGCTATGACCAGTGTATTCTCTTGGCAAAACTCTATTAGCCTCTGCCCTGCTTCATTCTGTACTCCAAGGACAAATTTGCCTGTTACTCCAGGTGTTTCTTGACTTCCTACTTTTGCATTCCAGTCCCCTATAATGAAAAGGACATCTCTTTTGGGTGTTAGTTCTAAAAGGTCTTATAGGTCTTCATAGAACCGTTCAACTTCAGCTTCTTCAGCATTACTGGTTGGGGCATAGACTTGGATTACTGTGATATGGAATGGTTTGCCTTGGAAATGAACAGAGATCATTCTGTCGTTTTTGAGATTGCATCCAAGTACTGCATTTTGGACTCTTTTGTTGACCATGATGGCTACTCCATTTCTTCTAAGGGATTTCTGCCCACAGTAGTAGATATAATGGTCATCTGAGTTAAATTCACCCATTCCAGTCCATTTTAGTTCACTGATTCCTAGAATGTCGACCTTCAGTCTTGCCATCTCCTGTTTGACCACTTCCAATTTGCCTTGATTCATGGACCTGACATTCCAGGTTCCTATGCAATATTGCTCTTTACAGCATCGGACCTTGCTTCTGTCACCAGTAATCTCTTTCAGATGGTATATTTTTAATGTAACATCAGTTGTTATAGAATGCAAGTTGGAGAGCCCAACACCGTGAGGCCAAACAAAGCTAAATGTCTGAATTTGGAGCAGAGAAAGATTTACCTGAGGGCCAAGCAATGACAATGAGTAGGTTGTGCTCAAAACAAAACCCAAACTCTACACTGGTTTTCAAAGGAGTGTTTTTATAGACAAAATTTGGGGTGAGAGTTGTTTGTTTCCACACTATTATTTCTTGACCGTTTTGTCTTCGTTTTTCCATTTCCTCCCTTCCCTAATTAGTAACTTTTGGAATCTGCCCTTTAGAACTCAAGGAAGATCTGGGAGGCTGAAGCTTTTTTCCTAGAAACTAACAATGGTGGACATGGAAGGCTTTTGTACCTGGGAGGGTCTCACAGGGCCTGATTTAGTTTCAGTCCCTCCTTTTCTTTTATAATCCTCAGTCTTGAGAGAAACAAGTATTAAACAAGAAAGGAAATAATGTTTTGGACAGAGAGTTTAATTATCAATTTGGCAGAGGAACTCAGTTTCAATGCCAGACAATAGTTACATCTCCTTTTCTTCTCCTTTTTGGCAAATGTTCAGAGTTAACTGACAGAATTTTTTTTTTTTTTGTTAAAGTTTGTGATGAAGTAACCTAGTGACAATATATAATTTTTTGAACTCTCTTGGGATATGTTGATACCTATCAGAAATCACCTAGTCATAAAATTATTAGCATGGGGCTATGACCGTGTAGGTGGTAGAGTACGCTGGGGGAGGCACGTGAACTAGTAGAGAAGAAAAAAGGGGGAGCATGTGATCTGAAACCAATAGGAGCCAGTACAGAGGAGACTTTCAGTAGGACAAATAAGAGTGAGCCTGAAGAAGTTTCCAAATCAAAACACAGACAGCTGAAAAGGTATTCTTTCACTTCTCACGACCACAATCATGGATGTACCTGGGGCATTTCAGAAACAGAAGAAAAGTACATAAACATGAAAAGGAAGACTTATGTTGATAAGAAAGATAGTCCAGAGGTAGAATCAATAGAACATTGAAAATGCCTGGGAAACAGAGGAGCCAGAAATGGCAGAACTGGAAACAGTAGAATAGAAGGATAGTAACTAACACAAGAGTAGGTGGAGTTGAATTGTCGGGTTAGATAATTGAATGCAATATTCCAGCAAGGTATCTAAATGACAATGTATAGTAGGAACTTAGAAATTAAAAACTAGAGTTAGAGACTAGAGTTGTTAAAGACTAGGTTAAGGCTCTAGACAGGATTTCGCACTAAACTATTCAGGTATGACCTAAATCAAACCCCTTATGATTATACAGTAGAAGTGAGAAATAGATTTAAGGGACTAGATCTGATAAACAAAGTGCCTGATGAACTATGGACACAGGTTTGTGACCTTGTACAAGAGACAGGGATCAAGACCATCCCCATGGGAAAGAAATGCAAAAAAGCAAAATGGCTGTCTGAGGAGGCCTTACTAATAGCTGTGAGAAGAAGAGAAGCGAAAAGCAAAGGAGAAAAGGAAAGATATATCCAGTTGAATGCAGAGTTCCAAAGAATAGCAAGGAGAGATAAGAAAGCCTTCCTCAGCGATCAATGCAAAGAAATAGAAGAAAACAATAGAAAAGACTACATGGGAAAGACTAGAGATCTCTTCAAGAAAATTAGAGATACCAAGGGAACATTTCATGCAAAGATGAGCACAGTAAAGGACAGAAATGGTCTGGACCTAACAGAAGCAGAAGATATTAAGAAGAGGTGGCAAGAATACCAGAAGAACTGTACAAAAAAGATTTTCATGACCCAGATAATCACAATGGTCTGATCACTCTCCTAGAGCCAGACATACTGGAATGTGAAGTCAAGTGGGCCTTAGGAAGCATCACTACGAACAAAGCTAGTGGAGGTGATAGAATTCCAGTTGAGCTGTTTCAAATCCTGAAAGATGATGCTGTGAAAGTGCTGCACTCAATAGGCCAGCAGATTTGGAGAACTCAGCACTGGCCACAGGACTGGAAAAGATCAGTTTTCATTCCAATCCCAAAGAAAGGCAATGCCAAAGAATGCTCAAACTACCACACAGTTGCACTCATCTCACACACTAGTAAAGTAATGCTCAAAATTCTCTAAGCCAGGCTTCAGCAATATGTGAACCATGAACTTCCAGATGTTCAAGCTGGTTTTCAAAAAGGCAGAGGAACCTGAAGTCAAATTGCTAGCATCCGCTGGATCATCGAAAAAGCAAGAGAGTTCCAGAAAAACATCTACTTCTGCTTTATTGACTATGCCAGAGCCTTTGACTGTGTGGATCACAGTAAACTGTGGAAAATTCTGAATGAGATGGGAATACCAGACCACCTAATCTGCCTCTTGAGAAACTTGCATGCAGGTCAGGAAGCAATAGTTAGAACAGGACATGGAACAACAGACTGGTTCCAAATAGGAAAAGGAGTGCATCAAAGCTATATATTGTCACCCTGCTTATTTAACTTCTATGCAGAGTACATCATGAGAAACACTGGCCTGGAAGAAGCACAAGCTGGAATCAAGATTGTCGGGAGAAATATCAATTACCTCAGATATGCAAATGACACCACCCTTATGGCAGAAAGTGAAGAATTAAAGAGCCTCTTGATAAAAGTGAAAGAGGAGAGTGAAAAAGTTGGCTTAAAGCTCAACATTCAGAAAACAAAGATCATGGCATCCGGTCCCATCACCTTATGGGAAATAGATGAGGAAACAGTGGCTGACTTTATTTTTGGGGGCTCCAAAATCACTGCAGATGGTGACTGCAGCCATGAAATTAAAAGATGCTTACTCCTTGGCAGGAAAGTTATGACCAACCTAGACAGCATATTAAAAAGCAGAGACATTACTTTGTCAAAAAAGGTCCATCCAGTCAAAGCTATGTTTTTCCAGCAGTCATGTATGGATGTGAGAGTTGGACTCTAAAGAAAGCTGAGTGCTGAGGAATTGATGCTTTTGAACTGTGGTGTTGGAGGACTCTTGAGAGTCCCTTGGACTGCAAGGAGATCCAACCAGTCCATCCTAAAGGAGGTCAGTCCTGGGTGTTCATTGGAAGGACTGATGTTGAAGCTGAAACTCCAATACTTTGGTCACCTGATGTGAAGAGCTGACTCATTTGAAAAGCCCCTGATGCTGGGAAAGATTGAAGGCAGGAGGAGAAGGGGATGACAGAGGATGAGATGGTTGGATGGTATCACAGACTCAATGGACATGAGTTTGAGTAAACTGCTGGAATTGGTGAGGGACAGGGAGGCCTGGTGTGCTGTGGTTCATGGAGTCACAAAGAGTCAGACATAACTGAGTGACTGAACTGAACTGCAGTATAGACAGCAAAAATTAGAGGATACGTCTTGTATAGATTCAGGCAACCGCTACCACAATTAAGATAGAGAACAGTTATATCATCCTCAAAACTCCCTCCATGTTCATAACATCCTTTGTAGTAACATTGTGCTCCTATGTCTAACCCCAGGCAATCACTGATTTGCTCTCTGTTGCTGTTTTTATCTTTGCATGAATGACTTCCCCGATGGTCCAATAGTTAAGACTCTGCCCTTCTAATGCAGGCGGTGTGGGTTCCATCCCTGGTTGAGGAACTAAGATCCCACATGCTGTGCAATGTAGCAAAAAAAACAAAAATAAAAAACAACATACAAATGGAATCATATTGTATGCAATTTGGGGATAACCTTCTTCTAGTCAGCATTATATATTCAGAAAACATCTAAGTTGTAGAGTGTATCAATAGTTCATTCCTTCTTATTGTTGCATAATATTCCACGGTATGTATATACTACAGTTTATCCATTTACTCACTAAAGAACACTTCAGTGTTTTGACTCCTGGAAATTTTGAATAGAGTTGCATATATCTGTAGAGGTTTTTATGTTTTCATTTTACTACCTAGGAGTGAGATTGCTAGGTTTTAGGGAAATTTAACTTTTTAAGAAACCAGCAGGTCTTCCCTGGTGGTCTCGTGATTAAGAATCTGCCAGCTAATGCAGGGGATATGTGTTTGATTCCTGGTCCAGGAAGACTCCACATACCGTGGGGCAACTAAGTGCATGCACCGCACCTGCAGAGCTCCAACGCTGCAACTGCTGGAGCTGGCGTGCGCTAGAGCCCGTGCTCGAAACAAGAGAAGCCGTGGCAAAGAGATGCTGCTGCTGCTGCTGCTGCTGATGCTAAGTCGCTTCAGTCGTGTCCGACTCTGTGTGACCCCAGAGACGGCAGCCCACCAGGCTTCCCCGGTCCCTGGGATTTTCCAGGCAAGAACACTGGAGAAAGAGAAGCTATCAACTGCAAATACAGAGTAGCCACTGTTTACTGCAACTAGAGAAAGCTCGCGTGCAGCAACAAAGACCCAGCACAAAGAAAAATAAACAAAAATATTTTAATTTAATAAGAAAAAAAAACAAACTGCTAATCTGTTTTCCAGAGTGGCTCTACTGTGTTTTATCACCAGGAGTCCAGAAGAGTTCCAGTTACTCTGCATCAGCATTAGGACTTGGTATATTTACTCATCTTAATTTTAGATATTCTGATTGAGATACTGTAGTGGTATCAAAATTATGGTATTAGTTTGTGTTTTTCTAGTGGCAAATGGTGTTGGATATCTTTTTATGTGCTATTTATTTGCCTTCTACATAAGCTCTTTAGTGAAGTGTCTTTTCAAGCATTTCCACATTTTTAATTGGGTTGTTTTCTTTCTCTTCACTTTTGAGATACTTTATGTATTCTGGTTATAAGCCCTCTATAGAATATCTGGAATGCAAATAATTTCTTTCAATCTATAACATCTCTTTTTTTCCCTTAAAAATGTCTACCACAGAGAAAAAGGTTTTAATTTTTATAAAGTCTAATGTGTTAATATTTTCTTTTGTGGACTGTGCTTTTGATACCTTGTCCAGAACTCTTTGTTTAACCCCAGTCATGAAGACTTTTCCTAGGTTTATTACTAAACACTTGTATGGAACTAAGTTTTACATTTTATGATTTATTTAAGATTAATTTTTGCATTGGCGTGAAGTTTTGTCAAGGATCATTTTTTTGTTCATTTATTTGTTTGCTTGTGGTTGTCTACCTTCTCCAGCATGATTTGTTGAAAGGCTCCCCTTTTCAACATTAAATTGCCATTGTATCTTTGTCAAAAATAAATCAGCCATGTTTAAGTAGCTCTATTTCTGGACTATCTATTCTGTTCATTGATTTATGTGTCTATCACTTTGTCAGGATCACACAATTCTGATTGTTGCAGCTTTATTATAAGACTTAAAATCAAGTATTGTGATTCCTTTAATTTTACTCTTGCTTTTCAAAATTGTTTTGGCTATCCTAGTTCTTTGGCCTTCACATAGAAGTGTTTATATCTCAAAAAAATACTGTCGTGATTTTGATTGAATTGCAGGGTGTAGGGGTGGGTGAAATCAGTGAATAGAGTCAAAAGATAGAAACATCCAGTTAAAAAGTAAGTGTTGGAGATGTAGTATAGTACTGTATTACATATTTGAAAGTTGCTAAGAGAGTAGATCTAAAAAGTTCTCATCACACACACAAAAAAATTTTGTAACTACGTAGGGTGACAGACTCTTGAGAATCTCTTCAACAGCAAGATCAAATGAGTCAATCCTAAAGGAAATCAACCCTGAATATTCATTGGAAGGACAGATACTGTAGCTCCAATATTTTGGACACCTGATGCGAAGAACCAGCTCATTGGAAAAGACCCTGATGCTGGGAAAGATTGAGTGCAGGAGGAGAAGAAGGTGACAGAGGATGAGATGGTTGAATGGCATCACTAACTCAATGGACATGAGTTTGAGCAAACTCCGGGAGACGAAGGACAGGGAAGCCTAGAGTGCCACAGTCCATGGGGTCGCAAAGAGCTGGACATGATTGAGTAACTGAACAACAATGGTGACAGATGACATTGGACCTATTGGGGTGATCATTTCTCAATACATACAAATATCAAATCATTATGTTGTACCCCTAAAACTAATATAAAATTATGTCAATTATAAAAAATTATGTCAATAAATAAAAATACTTTAAAGCAGTAAGGTGGAATCAAAAATTTTAAAATAATTTTTATATTTTAAAAATAATACAAATAAAAGTAAAATGTTATTTAAAATGGATAAAATACTTAGAATATACTTAACAAATGAGGCAAAAGACTTGTACACTGAAAACTACAAAGCACTGCTGAAAAGAAATTTTTAAGTCACAAATAAACAGAAAGACATTCTGTGTTCTGGACCAATTTCACTGTTAAGCAGAATGTAGTTCACCTATATATCTTTGTCCCTCTTTTTTCCTAACTTAGAATATTATTCCACAATATCCACTTTTTACCCACCTGCTACATCCATGAATTCTCCTTTGTTCCCCAGTCTGAAAATCATTAACAATTGGAATTGCTGCTTAAAGACTGAGGGTTTGCAAACTGCTGTTGGAGGTGTTCAGAGGGAATGATAATAGCAATGTAATACTCTTTCTTCCATATACCATGATGTACAGGTTAAAATGGCAACTCACTCCAGTATTCTTGCCTGGAGAATCCCATGGACGGGGGAGCCTGACAGGCTGCAGTGCATGGGGTCGCCAAAGAATCGGACACGACTGAAGTGACTAAATAACAATAACAACGGGTTAAAATGGTCTCCACTTGGGGTATTGTAAAACATAACTGTGCTTTCATCAGACAAAAGTCAAGATTTTGCTGAGAAGGGAGGTAAAGGGTTGTCTGGAGTATTTCTGAGCTTGTTGACAACAGAATATCAGTTGAAAGGAAGAGAGGAGCTGTTGTCAGGGGGAAGTTCAAGGAGATACAGGCCTAGGAAGCAGGCACAAGAACAATTAAACTGAACTGGATAAGGATGACAAAGTGGTGAAAACTAAACTAGAGGGTTTTCAGCAGCATTTTAGCTCCTGTAACTTGCCCCTCCTCCCTTCTAGGGCTGCCTGGTGAGAGATGATATTATGAAAAATCAAATAGCTAAGCAAGAATTTATTGCCAGCGTTAGTAACACAAGGGCAAGTATTCTGTATCTCAATGGTAAAATATGGATGAGAAAGTCCAGTTTAGCTTTAAGTTGATTTGAGATCTTCTACGTGGGAGGACCTTAAGGGAAGAAAAGGCAAGTAGAAAGTGGGTGGTTGTGCAGAGCATACATCTGATCACTAACCCAACCAGCAGCATGGATGAGAAGAAGCGGCGTCTTCTGCTTGTTGTGAAGACACTGTCCAATTTATCTAATTTTTGTTTAAATCCAACAGCATATCAAGCTTAACTGGTAGCTCAGACAGTAAAGAATTAGCCTGCGATTTAGGACACCCAGGTTCCATCCCTGAGTCAAAAAGATCCCCTGGAGAAGTGAGTGGCTACCCACTCCAATATTCTTGCCTGAAGAATTCCACTGATAGAGTAGCCTAGTGGGCTACAATCCATGGGGTCACAAAGAGTTGGAGATGACTGACTTAACACTTTTACTTTCTTTCAACAGAGTATCAGAAAGCTGAGTCTGTGCCACCAAAGGGCATTAATTTAGCACAGTGCCTCAGGCTCCGCTAAATCAGCCTTCCACCCCCACCCCCACCTGCCCCCACCCTAGCACTGCTACCACCACTATGGAGAGGAATGCGTATGGGGTGGAGAAAAGGAAGGCCAGAAGGACTCACTTCAAACTTCCTGGGAAGTCTAAGTATGGAATAAAGATAAGACCTAAGATTCAGTGAGTTTGGTACTGAGAGCCAAGGACCAAGAATCATTGATGAGATAGCCTCTGGTTGGACAGAAGCCGAGAACAAGATGCTGTCTGAATTACTTAGGAGATAGTCCCTAAAGAGAGCCACCAGGCTTCCATTTATGATACATCTCATTTGTTGCTTTGATCCATTTAAAGAACCTAGAAAACGAGCAAAACTGGGGCTTAGACATCCACTTGAAGTCCTAAAGACAGTGGCTGAGCTCTAGTCATATCAACCATGCCATGCCAAACACCCTAACTTTTCACCTGTTTTGTTTCTATGCCTCCCCACTCCCTAAGGTGAAACCCTATATTAACATTAACTGGTAGTAGGGCCCTAGTTAACTCCCCCAGACTTTGCTTAATGGACTCCCTCAGTTGCCTCCCTATATTCTCACAGATCTGTTTCAAACCATCTGCTGAGAAACGTAAGGAAAAACACTTGCTCTAGCTTCAGAGGAGGCGGTCACAAGTTCACATCCATTTATGCCTCTCATACTTCTATTTGTTTCCTTTGCATTAAGTGTTCCAAGATAATGAATACCTCCATAGTAACAGAAATCTGAAAATAAACCTTGATTTTCACATTTTCAAAGAAAAATCCCTCAATGGCAACCAAACCAGAAGTCTCAGCGATGAACATGCAATAATGGTTACAAGGTGAACAGTGGTTTTTATTCCATTTTCTAAACAATGCCACTGAGTGATTCTCTTGGAAAGGGATTTAGATTGGATTAGGTGATTTTTTTTTCAGTTGTATAGCTTGTTATTAGCAGTTAACTATGCAGTTACTTTTGAAAAATGTAGGTGATAAGTGACTTCGAAGGAGATTTATTATATTGTGATACAAATGCTTTATAAATGCAGTTTTACTCTAAAACTTCAGTCCTTTCTGTTTCTCTGGTTACAACTGTCAAAGTATTCTGAAAGCAGAAAGAATGTGCATATCTGGAAAAAAAGTACAAAACATTTCAGACATAATAAATGTCTTACAGGCTTAATTCAAAGGACTACCGTTACTGCACTTTTTTTTTTTTTTTAATCAATCCCCTTTTCTCTATGCACAACATATTTCAGGGACAATCTCCCTTGTACTGTGTGAAACCAGAAAACACTTTACAATAAGCTATTAAAATTTGGAAAGACTATACCTATCAACCATGAGAAAATTGAATAGGGCAGACAGCAAAGAGGAACCAAAGAGCCTCTTGATGAAGGTGAAAGAGCGAAGTGAAAAAATTGGCTTAGAATTCAACATTCAGAAAATGAAGATCATGGCATCTGGTCCCATCATTTCATGGCAAATAGATGGGGGGAAATGGAAAGAGTGATAGATTTTATTTTCTTGGACTCCAAAATCACTTCTGACAGTGACAGCAGTGATGAAATCAAGACATTTCTTCTTCTTTGGAAGAAAAACTATAACAAATACAGACAGTGTATTAAAAAGCAGAGACATCACTTTGCTGACAAAGGTCTATACAGTCAAAGCTACGGTTTTTCCAGTAGTCATGTACCAATTAGAGTTGGATCATAAAGAAGCTGAGCATCAAAGAATTGATGCTTTTGAAGTTTGGTGTTAAAGGAGACTCTTAAGAGTCCCCTGAACTGCAAGGAGATCAAACCAGTCAATCCTAAAGGAAATCAACCTGAATATTTATTGGAAGGACTGATGCTGAAGCTGAAGCTCCAATATTTTGGCCACCTGATGCAAAGAGCTGACTCATTGGAAAAGACTCTAATGTTGGGAAAGATTGAAGGCTGGAGAAGGGGACGACAGAGGATGAGATGGTTGGATGGCATCATTGACTCAATGGACATGAATTTGAGCTAACTCCAGGAGATGGTGAAGGACAGGGAAGCTGGGCATGCTGCAGTCCATGGAGTCACAAAGAGTCAGACACAACTTAGTAACTGAACAATTGCAGTTTAAGTTCTGGCAATTTTGAGGGTCTGAGATTCCCAGGGTTCAGCAGTGATATCTTTGTAAGAGTCCAGCTGAACACCTCATATTGAAAGGGTGTTGCTGAGCCTTGAACAACGCCGGGATTCTTGGCCTCTGGAGGAGAGGAATTCAATCCAGAGCCAGTGACGAGGCTTGATTGCCAGAGCTTTTGTGTGATAAAGTTTTATTAAAGTGTATAAGAGATAGAGAAAGCTTCTGACATAGACACCAGAAGGGGGCAGAAAGAGTGCCCCCCCCTGCTAGTCTTTAGCAGAAAGCTATATACCTACCAGTAGGCTTCTAATTAGAGAAAGGAAATGTCTCAAAACTCAGAGAGTGGCACCAGGCCCCTCACACACAAGATGCATTTTGAGATAACATTGGTACAAGGTGAGTCATCCCAGGCCATAAAACAATTGACATATTTTGACTGTGTGGATCACAATAAACTGTGGAAAATTCTGAAAGAGATGGGAATACCAGACCACCTGACCTGCCTCTTGAGAAATCTGTATGCAGGTCAGGAAGCAACAGTTAGAACTGGACATGGAACAACAGATTGGTTCCAAATAGGAAAAGGAGTACGTCAAGGCTGTATATTGTCACCCTGCTTATTTAACTTATATGAAGAGTACATCATGAGAAACGCTGGACTGGAAGAAACACAAGCTGGAATCAAGGTTGCCGGGAGAAATATCATTACCTCAGATATGCAGATGACACCACCCTTATGGCAGAAAGTGAAGAGGAACTAAAAAGCCTCTTGATGAAAGTGAAAGAGGAGAGTGAAAAAGTTGGCTTAAAGCTCAACATTCAGAAAATGAAAATCATGGCATCTGGTCCCATCACTTCATGGGAAATAGATGGGGAAACAGTAGAAACAGTGGCTGACTTTATTTTGGGGGGCTCCAAAATCACTGCAGATGGTGACTGCAGCCATGAAATTACAAGACGCTTACTCCTTGGAAGAAAAGTTATGACCAACCTAGATAGCATATTCAAAAGCAGAGACATTACTTTGCCGACTAAGGTCCATCTAGTTAAGGCTATGGTTTTTCCTGTGGTCATGTATGGATGTGAGAGTTGGACTGTGAAGAAGGCTGAGCACCAAAGAATTGATGCGTTTGAACTGTGGTGTTGGAGAAGACTCTTGAGAGTCCCTTGGACTGCAAGGAGATCCAACCAGTCCGTTCTGAAGGAGATCAACCCTGGGATTTCTTTGGAAGGAATGATGCTAAAGCTGAAACTCCAGTACTTTGGCCACCTCATGAGAAGAGTTGACTCATTGGAAAAGACTTTGATGCTGGGAGAGATTGGGAGCAGGAGGAGAAGGGGACGACCGAGGATGAGATGGCTGGATGGCATCACGGACTCGATGGACGCGAGTCTGAGTGAACTCCGGGAGATGGTGATGGACAGGGAGGCCTGGTGTGCTGCGATTCATGGGGTCGCAAAGAGTCAGACACGACTGAGTGACTGAAATGAACTGAACTGAACTGAACTGAACTGACCTGAAGAAAGTCAGGTTTCTAAGCAAATACATGAACATAGCTTAAGAGACCATTTGCATGAGCAAAACATAGTGGTATTGAGTAAAACATACCGGTTTGTCAAGTCAGTTCTGAATCTTAGGTGAACCCACTTGAAGAAAGAGTCTAAGGTAAATACATAGTTCATTAACATGGCTTAAGAAAAACATTTCCATAGAAAAACACACTGGTTAGCTCAAGGTTTGAGAAAAGTTAGGTTCAGGTGGAACTAGAATTTTAAAAGAAACCTCCTTTTAACTTTGTATAGAGAAGGGGGAAAAAAAAATCTGACACTGTAGTTTGTTTCCTCCTGCCACTTAAGAGAGAGATTAAAAAAAGTCTGACGCTTGCAGCCTATTTCTTCCATTTGGAGACCCCAGGCCTTCCTGCCTGTTACCCTCTCAATATAAAACATGGGCATGTGCAAATCAACTCCTATAAAGTGAGAGCTTCAGTGAGCTCAGCATAAGTTCTGAAAGGACAGCTCCCTAAATGTCTACACTGGCTGGATTGGATATAATCTTAAAAATGAAATACTTACATTTATTTCAATGCTCTAGGCCTTGTGATTGTAGCTTAAGAGAGCCAAAAAATATCATTCCACTCTTCCCTATCCCAGAAGATGCAGCGATCTAACAGAGACCAAACCATGATCTTTATTATCAATAAAAGATAGAAGGAGGATGTGGCTTAAATGTTCAACCTCAATACATTTCCTCACACTTTGTCACTATGTTAAATTTAGACCCTCTGTGGTGATGGATTGAAACTTTCAATGGAAAAATTAATCAGTCAATCTAAAAAAGAAATGAGAAATGTTCAGTTCAGTTCAGTCACTCAGTTGTGTCTGACTCTTTGCGACCCCATGAATCACAGCACGCCAGGCCTCCCTGTCCATCACCAACTCCCGGAGTTTACTCAGATTCATGTCCATCGAGTCAATGATGCCATCCAGCCATCTCATCCTGGGTCGTCCCCTTCTCCTCCTGCCCCCAATCCCTCCCAGCATCAGAGTCTTTTCCAATGAGTCAACTCTTCTCATGAGGTGGCCAAAGTACTGGAGTTTCAGCTTTAGCATCATTCCTTCCAAAGAAATCCCAGGGCTGATCTCCTTCAGAATGGACTGGTTGGATCTCCTTGCAGTCCAAGGGACTCTCAAGAGTCTTAAATGTTATTCAAGCCAAACTGAGGGTGATAACCTGAAAACGGCCTCCCAGAAAGTTCTGAGGACTCTCCCACCCATTAGCAGCCAAGGCACAGTTATATAAGTTTTTTAAGACAGAGAGCTATACTTTAAATGATGTGTTTTTAACAGTTTACATAATCCCAGATCTGTAAATATGGAGTGGTGGGTCACTGTGACTCACTACAAGATCAAGAAGGAATGTTATCTTCTAAGGAGTTACCTTGTTGATGCTCAGAGAATGTTGCTGTTTATGGTTGATCAGGTATTTCTGCCGATGGGGAGGTTTGATTGATGTATAATGCAGATACACAGTGCATGGTAGAGGGGAGAGAAGAGGCCAAAGAGCAGGAAAAAAATGTTTTGCTTAAATTTTTCTTGTCTTGCCATAAAATGTGAATTTCATTTCCCAAAACTAATTTTTTGGTGGTGAGACTGTTGTAGCCACATGTTTTGGGAAACAAACTCACTCGAAAGGACAATGCAGATAGTGGAGTGCAATTCCACTATCTAGTTCCTGAAATTAGTCTGAAATTCCCTGAAACTAGTCTGAACAAAGGAAAACAAAGATACAGTCAAAGTTAACCCATGATTCATATGCCTTAAAGCCTAGGTAGTTAACAGTGGACAATTATCAATAGGCCTGTGGTCATACTCCAATAAGCATAATAGAATTTATGATTCTATTCGGTTACACAGATAATTAGGGTATTGTTTTAGGCAACAGAGAGTCTAGGTATGAGCCCTGGGGCTCTTCCATCCAGGGGGCCTAGTTTTCCAGTTGGTATGTCGTTTCCATAGATACTGGGCATATAGCTCAAAGTCCACAGTCCAGCCCAAGATGGAGACCTGCTTTCAAGATGGAGCCTGTTCTGTCTGTTTCCTCCTTCATTCCCTCCTCTTGATGCTCTTAACTCATTCAATTCAGTTCAGTTCAGTCGCTCAGTCGTGTCCGAGTCTTTGCGACCCCATGAATTGCAGCACGCCAGGCCTCCCTGTCCATCACCAACTCCTGGAGTTCACTCAGACTCACGTCCATCGAGTCCGTGATGCCATCCAGCCATCTCATCCTCGGTCATCCCCTTCTCCTCCTGAACCCCAATCCCTCCCAGCATCAGAGTCTTTTCCAATGAGTCAACTCTTCGCATGAGGTGGCCAAAGTACTGGAGTTTCAGCTTTAGCATCAGTCCTTCCAAAGAACACCCAGGACTGATCTCCTTCAGGATGGACTGGTTGGATCTCCTTGAAGTCCAAGGGACTCTCAAGAGTCTTCTCCAACACCACAGTTCAGAGGCATCAATTCTTCTGTGCTCAGCTTTCTTCACAGTCCAACTTTCACATCCATACATGACTACTGGAAACAGCATAGTGAATTCATAGTTAACTCATAGTATGAGCATCATTCATAGGGATATATTGCACCCTGACTCTCCGACCTCCAATTTGGGAGAACAACATCAACCTTTGGGTTACAAAGTTCATGCTGCTGCTGCTGCTAGGTCGCTTCAGTTGTGTCTGACTCTGTGCCATCCCGTAGACGGCAGCCCACCAGGCTCCCCCATCTCTGGGATTCTCCGGGCAAGAACACTGGAGTGGGTTGCCATTTCCTTCTCCAATGCATGAAAGTGAGAAGTGAAAGTGAAGTCACTCAGTCGTGTCCGACTCTTAGCGACCTCATGGACTGCAGCCTACCAGGCTCCTCCATCCATGGGATTTTCCAGGCAAGAGTACTGGAGTAGGGTGCCATTGCCTTCTCCAATACATTGTAAAATAAAGGGTCCACAAAGCAGAACTATCAAGGCAACTATAACAATGGTAAATATAGTTTTCCACCAATCACCCTTCACCCAAGATAGGACCAAAGTCCAAAGAGGAAGATTATCATCAGACATAACTTTTACCTGACCTTTCATGTCATCTAGGGTGGCTGATATATAGCTGGGTAGAACTGGAATATATACACAACATTCAACTTTAATTATAGCACAAGTCCCTCTTTGTACTGAAACTATGGTTATTCTCAAGATGATACCAGCAAGTCCTTGAAGCAGCAGTTGATTGTAGAGCTTTATCTTTTTTTCTTCTTTAAGATGATCTTGGTTTCACGGGGATCAGTGGGGTCCTTATGTATAGTCTACTCAGTGTCCTCTGGGTCTGCGTGGTATGCCCTCTTCACCTTCATGTGGAGGATCCAGGGGGTGACACCAGCAACTTTAACTGCAGTAGGGCTGGTTAGAACAACAGTATATGGACCCTTCCCATGTGGGGCCAAGGAGTCGTGTTTCCAGTCCTTGACCACACCTGATCCCCGGGCACAAATTCATGAATCCGTTCCCCAAGGGGGAATGGCACACTTTCTTGTACAAACTTAGTTACCTGATTTATTACCTTACCCCATTGTTCTATCTGCTATGAAATTTCATCTCCCCTTACCTGAGGCAAATTTGTTGACACCTGTTTTATTTTGGGAGGAGGCCTCCCATACACAATTTTGTACGGAGAAGAGCCATGGGACTGTGGGGTCATCCTGAGTCTGAGCAGAGCCGTCAGAAACAAGTCCACCCAGGAAGAGTCTGTCTCTAAGATCCACTTGGAGAGTGTCTCTCTAAGTGTCTGGTTGGTTCCTTCCACCATTCCAGAACTCTGGGGCCTGTATGCTGTATGTAATTTCCACTTGATGTTTAAAGTTTTGCTTACTTGTTGTACTAAATCAGCTACAAAAGCCAGGCCATTGTCCGATCCAATGCTGGTAGGAAATCCAAATCTGGGGACTATCTCCCTAAGCAGGCACCAGGCTACTTCTGATGCTCTTTCAGTCTGGGTAGGAAAAGCTTCTACCTATCCCAAGGACGTACATACTATGACCAGCAGGTAATGGTAGTGTCGGTGAGGTTTCATTTCAGTGAGGCCCACTTCCAGGTGTTCAAAGGGCAGCGTGCCTTTTACCTGAATCCCTGGAGGTTTCTGTCTGTGCCAAGAGGCAGCATTGACCTGTGAGCAGGCAGTGCAGTTCTGAGATTTTGTCCTTTTGACAGCTGGAGGGCCTGGATTAGAGCATATCGTTCAGCCTGTTGAGCGCACCAGTGTGATGGCAGAGAGCTAGCCTCAATGGTTGTTTCTTCTATGACTACTGCATATCCCAATAGTCGTTGCCCTTGTTTCACCAGGCTGGTGCCATTGGTGTACAGGACCAAATCTGGGTCCAGGATTGGCTGGTCTCTCAAGTCAGGTGTGCTGGCATATTTCCTTGCAGTCATGTGAGGGCCCACCTTCTCCCACAGGAAAGAGCGTGGCCAGATTCAGGACCTGACAAGGTTCAGTAGTAACATGGGGGTTCTCACATAACAGTCCCTGGTACTGAGTAATCTGGGACATTGACAGCCATTTATGGGGGTCCCCTTGCAGGAGAGTGTTGACCTCATGCGGGACTTTCATGATCAAATCTTGGCCCAAAGTCAGCTTGGTTGCCTCCTGGGCCAGTAAGGCAACTGCAGCAACTGCCTGTAAGCATCCCAGCCACCCAGTGGCAATACTGTCCAGCTGATTAGAGATAAGTCACTGGTCTGTCCTAGGTCCCATAGTCTGGGACAACACTCCCGTAGCCACCTTGTCCTTTTCAGTCACATAAAGAGTAAACAGCTAAGCAAGGTCTGTCAGGCCCAAGGCGGATGCTGACATAATTGTACCGGGTTTGAGTTCTAGTACCAGTGCGACTTGTTTTGCAAGCCTGGGGGTGGTTGTCTTCTGCCCAGACCTCAGGGAATTGTTGAGTTAACTCTCTCTCTTGACTGTTTAGCCCATCGGTTTCCTTTCCAGGAGATTGTGCAACCTCCATTCATCTTGAGAGGTTACTGAGAGGGAAAGCAAATAGGTGGTTGAGCCCACTCGAAGAGTGGGTCTTTCGTGGGGGGAAAGGTCACTTGCGCCCCCAATTTAGAGAGCAAGTCTCTTTCTAACAAAGGTACTGGGCATTCAGTTCAGTTCAGTTCAGTCACTCAGTCATGTCCGACTCTTTACGACACCATGAATCGCAGCACGCCAGGCCTCCCTGTCCATCACCAACTCCTGGAGTTCACTCAGACTCACGTTCATCAAGTCAGTGATGCCATCCAGCCATCTCATCCTCTGTCGTCCCCTTCTCCTCCTGCCCCCAATCTCTCCCAGCATCAGAGTCTTTTCCAATGAGTCAACTCTTCACATGAGGTGGCCAAAGTACTGGAGTTTCAGCTTTAGCATCATTCCGTCCAAAGAAATCCCAGGGCTGATCTCCTTCAGAATGGACTGGTTGGATCTCCTTGCAGTCCAAGGGACACTCAAGAGTCTTCTCCAACACCACAGTTCAAAAGCAACAATTCTTCGGCGCTCAGCCTTCTTCACAGTCCAACTCTCACATCCATACATGACTACTAGAAAAACCATAGCCTTGACTAGACAGACCTTAGTCGGCAAAGTAATGTCTCTGCTTTTGAATATACTATCTAGGTTGGTAATAACTTTTCTTCCAAGGAGTAAGCATCTTTTAATTTCATGGCTGCAGTCACCCTCTGCAGTGATTTTGGAGCCCCAAAACATAAAGTCTGGCACTATTTCCACTGTTTCCCCATCTATTTCCCATGAAGTGATGGGACCAGATGCCATGATCTTCATTTTATGAATGTTGAGCTTTAGGCCAACTTTTTCACTCTCCACTTTCATTTTCATCAAGAGGCTTTTTAGTTCCTCTTCACTTTCTGCCATAAGGGTGGTGTCATCTGCATATCTGAGGTTATTGATATTTCTCCCAGCAATCTTGATTCCAGCTTGTGTTTCTTCCAGTCCAGCGTTTCTCATGTTGTACTCTGCATAGAAGTTAAATCAGCCTTGACGTACTCCTTTTCCTATTTGGAACCAGTCTGTTGTTCCATGTCCAGTTCTAACTGCTGCTTCTTGACCTGCATACAGATTTCTCAAGAGGCAGGTCAGGTGGTCTGGTATTCCCATCTCTTTCAGAATTGTCCACAGTTGATTGTGATCCACACAGTCAAAGGCTTTGGTGTAGTCAATAAAGCAGAAATAGATGTTTTTCTGGAACTCT
Organism: Oryx dammah; assembly: GCF_014754425.2. Classification (NCBI taxonomy): domain Eukaryota; kingdom Metazoa; phylum Chordata; class Mammalia; order Artiodactyla; family Bovidae; genus Oryx; species Oryx dammah. The sequence continues at coordinate 86,861,116 of NW_024070202.1, forward strand.
CTTGCTTTTTCGATGATCCAGCAGATGTTGGCAACTTGATCTCTGGTTCCTCTGCCTTTTCTAAAACCAGCTTGAACATCTGGAAGTTCATGGTCCACATATTGCTGAAGCCTGGCTTGGAGAATTTTGAGCATTACTTTACTAGCATGTGAGATGAGTGCAATTGTGCGGTAGTTTGAGCATTCTTTGGCATTGCCTTTCTTTGGGATTAGAATGAAAACTGACCTTTTCCAGTCCTGTGGCCCCTGCTGAGTTTTCCAAATTTGCTGGCATATTGAGTGCAGCACTTTCACAGCATCATCTTTTAGGATTTGAAACAGCTCAACTGGAATTCCATCACCTCCATTAGGTTTGTTTGTAGCGATGCTTTCCAAAGCCCACTTGACTTCACATTCCAGGATGTCTGGCTCTAGATTAGTGATCACACCATCATGATTATCTGGGTCGTGAAGATCTTTTTTGTACAGTTCTTCTGTGTATTCTTGCCACCTCTTCTCAGGGATGTATAAAAATTCATGAGTCACTTCGTGTCCCCCCATCTGACATTTTCAGGGTAGACTAGAGACACAAAGGCTGCATTTATCACCATCTGAGACCCAGCAGCCTCTGGCTGGGTCTATTGGCGTATAAAGTCTATAGGCCTCATACAGTCTTTCACAGAACTCAAAGGATGATTCGCTTTCCCTTTGAATCACTTCAGAGGGTTTTGTGATACTCATAGCTTTTCTGCCCCCCCTCTTGAGACCTTGTAAAATAGTCACCCAATATCTCTCCAGATGGCCCCTCCCTTCCTCTGTGTTACAGTCCCCACTGGGCCTCTCATTGGGGATGGCTAGTTCTGCCCACCACTGTGGGTTTGTGGTACCCTCAGGTGCCATTTCTCTTAACCATTTTCTGGCCTCAGTTAGGATCCTGTGTCTTTCCTCAGTGCTGAAAATGGATCAGGAAGATCCTCTGGAGAAGGGATAGACTAACCACACCAGTATTTTTGGGCTTCCCTGGTGGCTCATGCAGTAAAGAATTGCCTGCAATGCAGGAGACCTGGGTTTGATCCCTAGGTTGGGAAGATCCCCTGGAGTAGGAAACAGCAACCCACTCCAGCATTCTTGCCTTGGAAACCCCATGGACAGAGGAGCCTGGCGGGCTACAATCCCTGGGGTCACAAAGAGTCAGACACAACTGAGAGACTAGGCATAGCACAAAGACTTGGGAATGGGGGGATCATTTCTGACTTTGAGTGGAACAACTCTGAGTACAGTGATGGGAATGAAAGTCTATTATCGTTATTCAGTCGCTCAGTCATGTCTGACTCTTTGTGACCCCATGGACTGTAGCACATCAGGCTTCTCTGTCCTTGGAGATTGCTCAGCCTCAGGTCTATTGAGTCTGTGATGCCATCCAACCATCTCATTCTCTGTCATCCCCTTCTCCTCCTACCTTCAATCTTTCCTAGCATCAGAGTCTTTTCTAGTGAGTCATCTCTTTGTATCAGGTGGCCAAAGTATTGGAGCTTCAGCTTCAGTATCAGTCCTTTCAAGAAATATTCAGGATTGATTTCCTTTAAGATTGACTGGTTTGATCTCCTTACTGTCCAACGGAATCTCAAGAGTCTTCTCCTTGAGCAGATACATGGGAGAATGGGAGGAGGGGAAGTAAGTGTAAGGCTCTTAAGCACAGGTTCATATGCCTGATACACAGTGAAGCCAAACAAACCAAACATCAGAGTTTGGAGCAGAGAAAAGTTTATTGAAGGGCCATATAAAGAGAATGGGCAGCTCATGCTCAAGAAACATGAATTCTTAAATGTTTTTAGGGGAACTGTTTTTATAGGCAAATTTGAGGTGAAGGCTGCAAGATGTGTAATTTTTTTCTGATTGGTTGGTGGTGAGGTAACAGGGTGGCACTCCAGAAATCTTGTGCTCTGCCTGAAGTTACATTCCTCCACCCAGGTGGGGGCCTTAGTTTCTGCAAAGGAACTCAATGATATATTGTTAAGGTATATCTCTTGAGGAGGAACCAGGACCCTGCTTTATCTCTGCCCTGTTGCTCTTTACTGTTCCTTCTTTGTTTCTGTTTAGGGAGGGCACTTCCCTAATTAGTAACTGTTTGAATCTGCCCTTTGTAACTCAGGGAAGGTCTAGGAGGCTAAAATCTTTTCCTGCAGACAAGAAATGGGGGATGCAGGAAGATTTTGGAACCCAGGAACCCACAGCATCCTGCTCAGTTTCACTACCTTTCCGAGAAATGTTGTTATCAACAGGGGCAGAGACATGGCAGAAGCCAGTGGAAGATGTGAGATCCAGAGAAACTTATTTAGATGAGAAATATTACCATATGTTATATATTGATGTGAATAATAATAATGAAAAGAGAAGGGGAGTCCAAGGGACTCTCAAGAGTCTTCTCCAACACCACAGTTCAAAAGCATCAATTCTTCAGCACTCAGCTTTCTTTATAGGCCAACTCTCACATCCATACATGACTGCTTGAAAAACAATAGCTTTGACCTTTGTTGGGAAAGTAATGTCTCTGCTTTTTAATATCCTGTCTAGGTGGGTCATAGCTTTTCTTCCAAGGAGCAAGTGTCTTTTAGTTTCATGGCTGTAGTCACCATCTGCAGTGATTGGGAGCCCCCCCAAATAAAGTCTCTCACTGTTTCCATTGTTTCCCCATTTATTTGCCATGAAGTGATGGGACCGGATGCCATGATCTTAGTTTTCTGAATGTTGAGTTTTAAGCCAGATTTTTTTCACTCTCCTCTTTCACTTTCATCAAGAGGCTCTTTAGTTCTTCTTTGCTTTCTCCCATAAGGGTGGTGTCATCTGCATATTTGAGGTTATTGATATTTCTCCTGGCAATCTTGATTCCAGCTTGTGCTTCATCCAGCCCAGTGTTTCTCATGATGTACTCTGCATATAAGTTAAATAAGCAGGGTGACAATATATAGCCCTAATGCACTGCTTTCCCAATTTGGAGCCAGTCTGTCTTTCTATGTCCAGTTCCAACTGTTGCCTCTTTACCTGCATACAGATTTCTCAGGAGGTAGGTCTCTTTAAGAATTTTCCAGTTTGTTGTGATCTACACAGTCAAAGGCTTTGGCATAGTCAATAAAGCAGAAGTAGATGTTTTTCTGGTAGATGTTTTTCTGGAACTCTCTTGCTTTCTTGATGATCCAATGGATGTTGGCAATTTGATCTCTGGTTCCTCTGCCTTTCTAAATCCAGCTTGAACATCTGGAAGTTCACGGTTCACATATTGCTGAAGCCTGGCTTGGAGAATTTTGAGCATTACTTTACTAGTGTGTGAGATAAATGCAATTGTGCAGTAGTTTGAATATTACTTGGCATTGCCTTTATTTGAATTGGAATGAAAACTGACCGTTTCAGGCCAGTGGCCACTGCTGAGTTTTCCAAGTTTTCTGGCATATTGTGTACAGCATTTTCACAGCATCAACTTTTAGGATTTGAAATAGCTCAACTGGAATTCCATCACCTCCACTAGCTTTGTTCATAGTGATGCTTCCTAAGGCCCTCTTTACTTCGTATTCCAGGTTGTCTGGCTCTAGGTGAGTGATCACACCATTGTGATTGTCTGGGTCATGAAGATATTTTTTGTACAGTTCTTCTGTGTATTGTTGCTGCCTCTTCTTAATTAATATCTTCTGCTTCTGTTAGGTCCATACCATTTTTGTCCTTTATTGAACCCATCTTTGAATGAAATATTCCCTTGGTATCTAATTTTCTTGAAGAGATCTCTAGTCTTTCCCACTCTATTATTTTCCTCTATTTCTTTGTACTGATCACTGAAGAAGGCTTTCTTATCTCTCCTTGTTATTCTTTGGAACTCTGTATTCAAATAGGTATATCTTTCCTTTTCTCCTTTGCCTTTAGCATCTCTTCTTTTCTAAGCTATTTGTAAGGCCTCCTCAGACAACCATTTTCCTTTTTTGCATTTCTTTTTCTTGGGGATGGTCTTGATCACTGTTTACTGTACAATGTCATGAGCCTCCATCAATAGTTCTTCAGGCACTCTGTCTATCAGATCTAATCCCTTGAATCTATTTGTCACTTCCACTGTAAAGTAAGTGACTTGATTTAGGTCATACCTGAATAATCTTGTGGTTGTCCCTACTTGCTTCAATTGCAGCAGACCTGGGTATGCTGTGAGCCCTCTTGGTGGAGATCACCATTAACCCCACCATAGACTCACCAGAACTTACATAGGACTGGGGAAACAGACTCTTGGAGGGCACAAACAAAAACCTTGTGCACACCAGGACCCAGGAGAAAGGAGCAGTGACCCCACAAGAGACTGACCCAGACTTGCCCGTGAGTGTCCAGGAGTGTCCAGTAGAGGCGTGGGTCAGCGGTGGCCTGCTGCAGGGTCGGGGGCACTGAGTGCAGCAGTGCGTGCACAGGACCTTTTGAAGGAGGTCGCCATTATCTTCATTACCTCCACCATAGTTTGGTCTCAGGTCAATCAACAGGAAAGGAACAAAACCCCGCCCATCAACAGAAAATTGGATTAAATATTTACTGAGCATGGCCCTGCCCATCAGAAGAAGACCCAGTTTCCCCCTCAGTCAGTCTCTCCCATCAGAAAGCTTCCATAAGCCTTTTATCCTTATCCATCAGAGAGCAGACAGAATGAAAACCACCATCACAGAAAACTAACCAAACTGATCACATGGACCACAGCCTTGTCTAACTCAGTCAAACTACGAAGCATGCAGTGTAGGGCCACCCAAGACAGACACATCATGGTGGAAAGTTCTGACAAAATGTGGTCTGCTGGAGAAGGCAATGGCAAACCACTTCAGTATTCTTGCCTTGAGTACCCCATGAAGAGTATGAAAAGGCAAAAATATATGACACTGAAAAATGAACTCCCCAGGTCAGTAGGTGCCCAATATGTTACTGGAGATCAGTGGAGAAATAATTCCAGAAAGAATGAAGAGACAGAGCCAAAGCAAAAGCAATGGCCAGTTGTGGATATAAAGGGTGATTGAAGTAAAGTCCAGTGCAGTAAAGAGCAATATTGCATAAGAACCTGGAATGTTAGGTCCATGAATCAAGGCAAATTGGAAGTGATCAAACAGGAGATGGGAAGGGAAGAGTGAACATAGACACTTTAGGAATCAGTGAACTAAAATGAACTGGAATGGGTGAATTTAACTCAGATGACCATGATATCTACTACTGTGGGCAAGAATCCCTTAGAAAAAATGGAGTAGCCATCATGATCAACAATAGAGTCCAAAATGCAGTACTTGGATGAAATCTTAAAAATGACAGAATGATCTCTGTTTATTTCCAAGGCAAGCCATTCAATATCACAGTAATCCAAGTCTATGCCCCGACCTGTAATGCTGAAGAAGCTAAAATTGACTTACAAGATCTTCTAGAACTAACACCCAAAAAAGATGTCCTTTTCATTATAGGGGACTGGCATGCAAAAGTAGGAAGTCAAGAGATACCTGGAGTAACAGGCAAATTTGACCTTGGAGTACAAAATTAAGCAGGTCAAAGGCTAACAGACTTACAGACTTTTGCCAAGAGAACACACTGGTCATAGCAAACACCCTCTTCCAACAACACAAGAGAAGCCTCTATACATGGACATCACCAGGGGTCAATACTGAAATCAGATTGATTATATTCTTTGCAGCAAAAGATGGCAAAGCTTTATACAGTCAGCAAAAATAAGACCGGGAGTTGACTGTGGCTCAGATCATGAACTCCTTATTGCCAAATTCAGACTTAAATTGAAGAAAGTGGGGTAGTAACAGCAGTAGGGAAAACCATTAGACCATCCAGGTATGCCCTAAATCAAATCCATTATGATTATACACTGGGAACCACTGGAGCTTGGCAGATCTAAGTGAAGGACAGTGTTGATCTTAGTGTGCCGCCCTGTGGATAGAAGACCAAGACACAGTTTCTTTTTGCACAAGGAGATCTAAAAAAGAGAGAATGTGACAGGGCAGACATAAGCAGAGTCAATTCCAAAATGGGTTAAGAATTTGTTACTGTTTTGTTCAGTCGCTCAGTCATGTCCGACTATTTGCAACCCCATGGACTGCAGCACACCAGGATTCCCTGTCCTCCACTATCTCCTGGAGTTTGCTCAAATTCATGTCCATTGAGTCTGTGATGCCAACCAACCATCTCATCCTCCATCGTCCCCTTCTCCTCCTGCTTTCTCAGCATCAGGGTCTTTTCCAGTGAGTCAGCTCTTCACATCAGGTGGTCAAAGTATTGGAGCTTCAGCAACAGTCCTTCCAATGAATATTCAGTGTTGATTTCCTTTAAGATTGACTGGTTTGATCTCCTTGCTGTCCAAGGGATTCTCAAGAGTGTTCTCCAGCACCACAGTTTGAAAGCATCAGTTCTTCGGTGCTCTACCTTCTTTGTGGTCCAACTCTCACATCCATTTGTGACTATTGGAAAAACCATAGCTTTGCCTATATGCAGCTCTGTCAGCAAAGCAATGTCTGTGCTTTTTTAATACACTGTCTGGGTTTGTTACAGCCTTTCTTCCAAGGAGCAAGCATCTTTTAATTTCATGGCTGCAGTCACTGTCCACAGTGATTTTGGAGCCCAAGAAAATAAAATCTGTTTCTGCTACCTCCAAATGTGCGTGGTGAAAAAAATCCCTTTGGGAGGACATAGAACTTCCAGTCAGCCCAAAATATACTAGGTTTGGGCCACAGTAGAAAAAGTTATGATTTCTTTCCAACAATAAAATGGTTTCTGCCTGAGACCTTCAAATGATAAAAGCAAAAGTTTGGGCATTTCCACGTAATCAAGTTATTGAAAGACAGCCAACAATGAAAACTGTTAGAATATATGTAAAACCAAAGGTGTAAAATGGTGGTTCATTTTATTGTGTATGTTCCATTTATAGAAGAGTATATTGGTATTATTTTTGCACCAGATGTTTCATCAGGAACAGAACTTTCAGTAGATAAGAGAGTCAGAAGCAGAGTAAGACCCATTTATCTCGTTTGCTTCATTTGGCTTCAAAGGTCAAGTGTAGAGAAAGCTAGGGATGAGAAGAGGATAAGGGCAGCCATCAAAAATTATGAGATAGAAGCTGCATGTTTAAGGCCAGAGATAGATGGAGTCAGGATCCTGGATGATTGTAGAATGATTGCTCTAAATTGCCTACTCAGACTTTAACATGAGGGAGATCGGTATCTCTGTCTTGTTTAAACCAGTTATTACTGAATGTTTTCCAACACCTGAGCCTATAATACAAGTCCTAACCAGGTCATTGTGCTATAAATGAATGTCTCATTGAAAAAAAGGATTTTTAATACATATGGCTATAACTCAACCAGTCCTGGTACTTCAACAGAATGCATATGTCAGCAGGCAGAGAGTCTCCTACACGATGAGGACTTTCACTCTTATTTTTGGCACCCGGGGAGAGCGGTTTCATATTTTTCCTATGGATGACCGAAAATTTTAGATTTCTGCAAGGCTCGTGTAACTTGAACTAAACATTTTAGAAAGATTTTCAAATTCACAAATATAAAGATTTTATTTAACATAGTGCAGTATAAAAATCTTATTTGTCTAATACAGTTGGTGCCAAAGTATAATATGCAAGTTAGATCTTTAAAAAAATGGGAGCTTTCCAGCTCTTAGCCATAGTGTAGGAACATATTCCCATTTTATAAATGAAGCAACTCCAGAACATTTTTACCTTCTCTTAATTCAATATTTTTTCTATATTATATTATGCCATATTGCAGTTAAATGTACTTCCAAACTTATGCTATGATTTTCTTTTATAGTTGCTGGTGTCTCTGTGGGTTACAGGATATACCAAGGAACCAATATAGTTTCAACGTGAAATTCTCTTCACAATTGCTCTTATGTGGCAATTCATAATTTTGCCACTGGATGGCACCAAATTTTATCTTTTAAAGTTGCTTCGCCCCCCCCCCCCCGTTGAAATTGATGCACAGCAGTAAATATTTAAGTTACAGAACTTAAATATTCATCAAAAACTAAATACTTCAATCAAGTAAAACCACCCTAATCCTCTAGTCAACACTACAAACTAACATTTCTGCACCACATGTTTGTAACTGAAGAAACAAAATATATGTACAAATGAACATTATAATTTAAAAGTGATGACTCAAAGCAAATTGTATGTAACAGCACCACCACTGAGGGTTTAAATTTGATATTACATTAATCCAAAAAAAAACTGTTCAAACAACCTAGGTCACAAAAAACTTGAAGAAACTTGCAATACAAAGACACAGAAAGTAATGCAAATATGCTCCAGAAACAAGAATTCAGGTTAGGAAATATCCAAAGCTTATGGTAACCACCTGTTTTTCCCAACAGTCTGCTCTAGGAGCTCACTCCAGTGTTCCATTTCTTTGGTGGGTTTTCTCAATCTTGCTGTGGTCCATGAAGTCATCCTTTGACGCCCCCATCAAAGTGACCTTCTCTTAAAGGCAGTGAACCTTCAAGTTGCTATTGGTTCATGTTTCCAATTTCCTCTGACGGTAATTTACACATCTAATCCACAACTGTACTTTAATCATTTTTCTATATATGCGCGTGTGTGTGCACGCATGCTCAGTGGTGTCCTACTCTTTGCAGCTCCACGGACTGTAGCTGCCAGGCTCCTCTGTTCATGAGATTTCCCAGACAAGAACACTGGAGTGGGTTGCCATTTCCTCCTCCAGGGGGTCTTCCTGACCCAGAGATCAAACCCACATCTCTTGTGTCTTCTGCGTTGGCAGGCAGATGCTTTCTCACTGAGCCACCTGGGAAGCCCCTTTGCAATATGTGTTAATACCAAATCACGCCTTAAAATTCCACGGTATTATATGTCAATTATATCTCAAGAAAGCCAGGGAGGAAAAGGTACTTTATCTACTGACTGGTTGGGCATATCATAAGCAGATGCCCATATACCGCCAAGAAAATAATATGCACAGAAGAAAGAGGAAAACCAGAAAAGGATGGTGCTTGAGAGATAAGAAAAAAGTCTTATGGGACAATCCATTCCTTCCAGTTGCCCAAACCAGAAATACTTGGAATTATCCTTGACTCCTCTCTTTTTCTCATTGAATCTGCATTCAATTCAGTAGCAAACTCTATTTTCTCTACCTTCAAAACACATACAAGTCTGCTGTGGTCTGAATGTTTGTATCTCCCTAAAATCTGTATGTTGCCATGTCCATTGTGATGATATTAGGAGGTGGGGTCTTAGAGAAGTGCTGAAGTCATGAGGGCAGAGCCCTTATGAATGGGACAGGTGCTTTTATAAATCAAACAGACAAGGACTTCCCCGGTGGTCCAGTGGCTAAGATTCTCAGTGCAGGGGGCCTGGTCTCTATGCTTGGTCAGGAAACTAGATCCTACATACTGTTCAACTGAGACCCAGTGCAGTCAAATGAATAAATAAATATTTAAAAAATAAATACATAAAATAAAACAAACAAAACCCACAAAGCTCCCTAACTCATCCTGCCATGTGAAGATACAGTGAGAAGTGTGCAACCCAGAGAGGACCTAGAAATGAAATTACTGAGTGAGTCATAGGGTATAAGAGGGGCTTCCCTGGTGGTTCAAATGGTAAAGACTGCAATGCAAGAGACCTGGGTTTGACCCCTGGGCTGGGAAGATCCCCTGGAGTAGGGAATGGCTACCCACTCCAGTGTTCTTGCTTGGAGCATTCCATGGACAGAAGACCCTGGTGGGCTACAGTCCATGGGGTCACAGAGAGTCAGACATGACTGAGCAACTGACACTTTCACACTTTCAGGGTATGAGAGACATAAATTGGTGTCAGAGCCTTGTTTCTCATAGTTGCTACTTCCCTACTATACCTTTTCCTAGGAGGAAAAGCTCCTAGGAGCTTCTCCTAGGAGAACCCCAGTTCTCTTGGGGTGTACATGGAGATCACAGTGCCTCGATATGACCCTCACTTCCCCTGGCCCCAGCACAGATGATAATCTCCACCTTGCAAATGCGAGAAATGAGTCTCAAAGAGCTCTGATAAGATTCCACGTGTTTAGTAAGTACATAAACTGAAAGCCAAACCTAAGTCTGCATGACTCCAAAGCTGTGTTCATTTTCCTATACGGCACCCTGATACAAATACAAAGAATTCTGAATATGGAAGCTAACTGGATTTTCTGGGACTCAGGATCTTGACCGTGGTTGGATCTGTGTTGTCTTCTGAGCATCAAGAGGCAGAAATCCCCACTCATCAAATATTGTGTGGCATCAAAATGTTCTGACTCCACAGGACCACACATCCATGCTTCCAGCTCTCTGGACATGGGTTTTGGTAATACTACAACATGGACTGGATGTTTTATATTCCGTCTGGGTATTTAGGGCCTATAGGGACCAACAGAATCCAATTAAGCACATACAGTGTTCACAGTGAGATGCTCTGATAATTTTAGCATTTCTGACTCAAGGAACGAGGAAAACTGCTATCAGTAAAAGCATTCATTTATTAGGACCTGATAAAGCACTCAGATATTATTGATATTTATAATGCAGTATATGCTGGTAGTGATAAGGGAAAAAGAATGAGGCAGGTAATTTCCTTAAATTCTATGGAACACATTTCAATAGCAGATGTCTGTTTCCCTTTGGTGCAATTCTCTCATCTTGCTCTTCTCTAGACTTACTGAGGTCCAGAGCATACATAGCTTTTACATTCCTCAGCAGATCCCCATCAGGCTCTCTGGTGGACAGTGCAGCTCTAACAGAACATATCTGCCTGAAGCAAACCTGGGAATTAAGTCATGCTACCTTCCTTAAAGCGTCTGTCTTTCCTGTTGTAATAAAACCAGTCAACAGCAATGGTGATGAAGATGATATGATAACAACAAAAATACATTGAGCACCTCTGGATACACTCAGGCTCCCTGGTCTATGGTCCATTTTTATCCAATGTTCTTAACGTCATTGGAGGTAGGTATTTTTATTACCCTCTCTAAAGGAAAAGGACACTAAACTCCTAGGAACTGCCAAGGGAAGTGATAGGACCACAACTCAAACGTTGATCAGACAGGTTCTTCACGCCCTTGTTCTCACAGGCCTCCTATGTAGTTGCAGCAAGCCAGAGGCCACATAACTGATCCTCCTCTGGATTCCACATTCCATCACCCCTTCTACTTTATTCGGATTAGAACTTGCTCGGAATCCTCTTGCTAATGCAGGAGACACAGGTTTGATCCCTGGTCCAGGAAGATCCGCCCATGAGCCACAACTATTGAGGTCAGGAACATCAACTCCTGAAGCCTATGGGCACCAAGTGCCTGCAACAAGAGAAGACACTGCAATGAAAAGTCCACAGACTGCAACTAAAGAGTAGCCCCATCTCGTCAACTAGCGAAAAGCCTGTGCAGCAGTGAAGACCCCGCACAGCCAAAAAGAAAAATTGAAATAAATTAATTAATAAATAAAATTACTTTTCAAAAGTCTCAAAATTCACCTAACTAATTTGGGTTCCAAGCCCAGGTTTGAAGCCATCATAGTAGTTGGAAAGTGAAACTCTCCAAAAGACCAAGCCTGGGACATATATTCCTACTTCTAGGTAAACCCCAAGCCAGCACATGAATTGAGAGTCAGGTGGTCAAGTCCTCAAAGAGTAAGAAAAGATGTTGGATGGGGAAAAAAAGTTTCCTATACCTTCTGTGTCTGTGTCTTAATCAGACCATAAGCTTATCGAGCAATGACTACATCCTATGATTATTTGTATTCCCCAGATAGAACTCAAAACAAATCTATACATGAGAGCTCATAAATAGAATTTTATTTACCAAGTTTCTAGCTGCCTGAATACAGTGGATTAAAAGGTGCCTTTATCAAAACATGGTGAGATTCTTTTGCTCCCAAAACAAACAAACAAACCCATGAAATTAAAACAATGAAAAAGATGGCCAAGAGGCAGTTGAAAAAATGCTCAACAACACTAGTTATTCGTTTCAGTTCAGTTCAGCCACTCAGTCATGTCTGACTCTTTGCGACCCCATGAATTGCAGCATGCCAGGCCTCCCTGTAGTAATTATTAGAGAAATGCAAATCAAAACCACAATGAGGTATCAACTCTTACCAGTGAGAATGGCCATCATGAAAAAATCTACAAACAGTAAATGCTGGAGAGGGTGTGGAGAAAAGGGAACCCTGTTGCACCTTTGGTGGGCATGTAAATTGATACAGCCACTAAGGAGAACACTATGGAGGTTCCTTAAAAAACCATAAATAGAACTACCATATGACCCAGCAATCCCACTCCTGGGCATATACCTGGAGAAAACCATAATTTAAAAAAAATACATGCAGCCCAACGTTTATTCCAACATGTTTTTATGATAAATCAGAGACAGAGATACATATATAAATTTATACATAAACAGTTGACCTTTGAACATCACCAGTTTGAACTGCATATGTTCACTCATAAGCAAATTTTTTTTTAATAAATATAACTATAGCACTATATAATCTGGGTTTAACTGAATGCTCAGAAGCAGAAGCACAGATATGGAGGGCTGACTATAAAGTTATGTGTTGGTTGCTCAGTCATGTCCGACTCTTTGTGACTCTTTCTGACCCCCAGTCAGGCTCCTTTGTCCATGAGATTTTCCAGGCCAGAATACCAGAGTAGGTTGCCATTTCCTCCTCCAGGGGAACCTTCCCAACTCAGGGATCAAACCCATGTCTCCTGTGTCTCCTGCATTGCAGGCAGATTTTTTACCCACAGAGCCATTGAGGAAGCCAGAATACTGGTGGGTCGCCGTGCCCTCCTCCAGGGCATCTTCCCAACCCAGAGATCAAACCCAGGTCTCCCACATTGCAGACGGCTCCTTAACCATCTGAACCACCAGGGAAGGCCATGTACAAAGTCATACATGGATATTTTTACAGCCGGGGGCTTTGGTGCCCCTAGCCCCACATTGTTTGGGGATATATATATATATATATATCCTGGAGATATATATATGCACATACATACAGGGCTTCCCAGACGGCTCAGTGCTAAAGAATCAGCCTGCCAGTGCAAGAGCCACAGGAGACATGGGTTCTGTCCCTGGATTAGGAAGATCCTTTGGAGGAGGAAATGGCAACCCACTCCAGTATTTTTGCTTGAAAAATTCCATGGACAGAAGAGCCTGGCAGGCTACAGTCCATGGAGTCACAAAGAGTCAGACACGACTGAGCGCGCGCGTGTGCGCACACACACACACACACACACACACACACACACCCCTCAATTGGTTCTGTTTTTCTGGAGAACCCTAACACACTATCATTATTTTGAAATAATACATTAACCAATACAGAATTGTAAAATTTAAAAAAAAAATAAATAAATAAAATAAAAATAAAAATATGCTTGCATACTGAGCAAGTTTGGGTAGGGTTTTTTTTTTTTTTTTTTTTGCTAAAGTGTTATTGTTCAGTCACCCAGTGGTGTCTGACTCTTCATGACCTCATGGACTGCAGCACGCCAGGCATCCCTGTCCCTCACCATCTCTCGGAGTTTGCCCAAGTTCATGTGCTTTGCATTAGTGATGCCATCCAACCGTCTCATCCTCTGTGGCCCTCTTTTCCTTAAGTTTTCCATGGAACAGCAATGTCAGCACTGTCCAGGATCTGAAACTGACAAAACTGCCCTGAAGCCCCAGTTCCTGCTCTGCCAGCAAATTTCTTAACCCACAACCCTCAGTTTCTCATCTGTAAAATGGACTTTATAATAGCTACTGCTCTAGGGATACCATGAAAATTAAATGAGCCAACTCCTGTAAACACACTACCCTGTGCCTATAAAACTGTAAGTATTCAACATATTTAGTTACAGTTAAAATTATATTCATTCATAGTTAAGTATATTATATATCCATGCCCACATAATTTTTTATTTTTGTCATAGTTGTTTTAAACCTGGTACAAGTATAAAAAAATGTTATGGGGAGCTATTTTCAACCTCATTTTTGTGCTAGAAGATAATTTATGAAATCTTTCATGGGAAACCTTCAGAGCTTTAATTTTCCTCATTCTCTATTTCTCAGCATGCCGGAAAGTGTATTATGCCATTGGCTATTTAGTCTTGGAATTTCCTTCACACTGTTCTCAGGAAGTGTTGCCAAGGAGCAAAGATGAAAATCAGAATTGAGAGTCTTTCTTGTCCACGTCTCACTGCTAGCTCCATCTCTGATGGCTGATCATATAAAAGACTAAAGTAAGTCTAAATGTGACGTTTGGATTGCATGATCTTTTTATTAGAAAAAAACAACATTATTTACTCAGATGGCAGCTGGGAGCCCAGAGCCCATGGCTACTTACAGCATTTTCTAATACAGGCAATTTTCTGCCCTAGAGATAAGACATAAATGGACCGGCTACTGGGATGACCAACGGTGGTGAGGGGTCGGGGAGGTATGACAGAAAACTAGGTAAAGGATAAAGACACAATGAAATATCACTGATCAGTGTCACTATCATCAGAACATCAGATTTCCTGGAGGCATTATTTACACAATCAAATACTGAAAGCTGATTGGATGAAGATAATCACCACTGGGTAAAATGACAGAGGAAAGAAAATTCAGGAGGTTTAAAATTCTTCATGTAAATCAATCAGCTTATCAGTCCAAACCATTTTATGACTAAATTTTAAAAAACTAGAGTTAGAATTATATATTTTTGTTTAAAACTTCAGATAAGAAATGCAAAATATTGATGAGATTTAAAATTAAGTAACTGTCAAACAGTACATTCTAGGATATTGAGGCAGAATTTTAAAGCTTCTGTCTGGAACACCAGGAGACTCTAACCAAAGTGATGAATTCTCTGATCAAAGAGGACAATTTGCCTTGAGACCAGTGGCCTGCAGCAAGAGCAGGGGTGAATGTCTTAGCTCTAGTAGCAATTATTCTGTCATCCAGGTGTTTGAGATTTGCCACCTCTGATTTGTAAAAGTTGTTAGAGGTCCCCTAAAATCTGATTTACCCCAGCTGATCTGAGTGTTATGGTCTTATTAAGGACCCAAATCTGGTCCTTCGGGTTAAGCGGCTCTGGGCGCTGCCCCCAGAGCCCACTGAACAATGTCTCTGGACATGGATGACTCTTATTCCTAATATTAGTCAGGACTCTTCTGATTATGTGTGACAGGGCTCTTATCCCAACCAGCCTAAGGAATAAAATAAAAGGAAATACATGGGATCGTCCAACCATTAGAAACTAATGTTTACTTACTACTTGACCAACTTCCTCATTCTTTCCCCCTTTAATATATAAAATGTCAAAGTTGCTTCATTATTATTCACCAGAATTTTCTACAAATATATGGATTAATTACTTACCATTATGGCATACATTCAATAAACTTAATAATGATAAAAACTATAGTAAAAGCCCTACAGTAAGCAACTGATAAAAGGGGATTAAAAAAAGATCTCAAGTAATTGACTCAATTCAGTCCCTTGCCCATCCTAGGCTAATCACGGTGACTGGAGTTGGTACCTGTCATTCTGACTGGCTGTGTTCAAATCACATGCTCCAATCATGTACTTCCCAGATGGAGAGGGAGCTGCTAAAACAGACCTAAAAATGTTCAACTTTAAACGTAGCCATCTTAAATGTGCTAGGCATTATAATTAAGATGAAAATAACTACTATAATTATACTTACATATATTTATATAAATATAATAAATACATATAAATATATATCAATTATTAAACATATTTATAATTATTCTATCATACCTATATTTTATATTATAATATATAACAAATTATATATATACTTATATGAATACTATAATTATAATTAATAAGCATTGTGGCTATAAGATTGCTTCTATCCTTTACCTCACCTCTCAAGAAGTAGGTGTTATTCTTACTTTATAGAAAATAACACTGAGGATTCAAGAGTTTAAGTGGTTTCCCGGTCTCACTGCTGGTGAGTGGAAGTGTATGGGTTTGAACCCACACAGTCCAAGTCTCTGCTGGCAGCAGAGTCACAGCCTTTTTTTCCTGATACTTCTTTATCTGGTAAACATCTGCAACCCTCTGATCTTCAAATATTTGATTTTCCCCTTTCCTTAATGAAAGACAATTCATTTTAGTAGTCAGAGCTATCATTATTCAGGATATCATGGCAAGGAGAGAGGGCCTTCAATTACAGGAATGAGGAAACCAAAACACTAAGATGTCTAGTAAAGACTGGATTCTTTTGTCCTCTCAGCAAGGAACAACACAGAGCTCAGAGCTCACAGAGGCATGAAGAGGGTGTGATAGAAAGGGCCTCCCAACAGCAAGTCCAGGTTAGGGGTGTAACAGTCAATGGTAACATGGTGGAGTAGGTCTTGCTTTCTGATATAATTATTTGCCCAGCACATCCATTCTTGAACTAGGCTGTCCATACTTGTACCCTAGTTCACGCTGACATCAATAATATAGTTCAGATTCTGTAAGGCGAAACAGCTCTAGTCTTTTTGTTACCTAAGCTTCCCAAACTCATGACTACTGAAAATGGAGTCAACATACTGATAATTTGCATCTTGTGAATCAAAGTATTGATGCCCAGGGCATCATAAATAGCACAAGGAGTGGATAAATTCAACCAGAGCTTCCTTGTTCTCAGTCTTTGATCATAACACTGATGCTCATAAGACATGTGAAAGGGTTATTCTCTTATCAAAATTTTCCTTCAATTGTTGCTTCTATTAGCCGATTCTGAATTGGCCTTCCAGAGATAGAAGTATATTTTACTAAATGCTTGTATAGAACTATAAATATTATTCAAGGTATATGCATAGTAAGGTGATAAGTGACTTCCTCAGAAGTGCATCCAAATTAAATTAACATTGGGAGTGAAGTCTTCATTTTCAAGAGAATCCCACACAATCTACTGCTTTCCCCCTGCTGAGAGTGTTAATTTATTTTTTCTTAACTAGAAAACCATAAGAAGATTTCTCTTAGGACTGGGTTTTCTATTTATTAATTTCTTTCATTGATTCTAAGATACTTTAACAACAACTGGGCATCAATGGTTACAGTATTTTCAAGCTATTTAATGTAATGTCAGACAATATGTTTCATAGTAGAATCCCTTTTGGAGTGTTAGGCAGTCTGCCTCCCTGTATAAAGCATCAAAGGACAGAGGCAAGTATTTATCACAGCCTCAGAAATCTAGTGATTGGTTAGAATTCTTTGTTCCACAACAAATAGAGATAAATGTTAATTTTCCAAGCATTTTATTTAGAAACCAATCCAGGTGACCATGTCCAAAGAAAGTACTTAGTATTGTTAGTGGTTGTTTATGACTTTTCCCTCTATTCAGTTAGGAACTTAAAAACTCAAAAAAAAAAAAAAAATACTGGCACTGCTCTGCTTGTCAAAGGTAATTTCTATTACAACTATTAAGTTAAAACACCTAGGTTAAGTGACTTAGCTATGTCCTCCATACCTAAGACTCCAATTTGAAAACTGTTTCTGCTCTAAAATTAACTTGCAGAGTTAAATATTGTCAGGGTAGGAGAGTATAGCTATACTAATAGTTGTATGATCTTGGGCAAAAAACTTTGTTTCTCTGAATTTAGTTATTATGCATAAAGGACCTTTCTAGCTTAGAGGATTATTGCAAAGATTTAATAAGATAGCAAATGCAAAATATTTAGTACACTTCCTAGCAAACAGTTGATGTTATATGGAACATAGCCCATAAAGGGCAATTTGAACCATCTAAAAAATTGAAAAAAATTATATAAATTAGTATCAAATTCTGGAATAAAGAATATGCAGATTGTTTTTACAAGTAAATTTCTCACTGAAGATGAATGAACACATAAGTAAAGTCCACAAGTAATAAGTATATTGCTCAATAAATTTAAAAATATAAATACACCAAGTAACCAAATCAAGAAATAGAACATTAATTACCAGTATTTCAAAAGCCTATGCCTGCGTTATTTCTCCCAGTCACTATTCCACTTTCAAGGTTAATCAGTATTTTGACTTCTGACATTCTAGATTGGTTTTGTCCATTCTTCAACTTTATACAAATGGAATACATGGTATGTACTCTTGTGTCTGGCTTATTGCCTTTCAACATTATTGAGATTAATTCAGGTTGTTATGTGTATCACAGTACTTCATTTTAATTGCTCTGTTATATGCATATACCACAATTTACTTTTCCAATCATGTTGATGGATTCTTGGAACGATTATATTATGAAATAATGCTATTATGAAGATTCCTAACATTCAGTTCACTTCAGTTCAGTCGCTCAGTCGTGTCTGACTCTTTGCGACACCATGAATGGCAGCACGCCAGGCCTCCCTGTCCATCACCATCTCCCGGAGTTCACCCAAACTCACGTCCATTGAGTCATCTCATCCTCTGTCGTCCCTTTTTCCTCCTGCCCCCAATCCCTCTCAGCATCAGAGTCTTTTCCAATGAGTCAACTCTTTGCATGAGGTGGCCAAAGTATTGGAGTTTCAGCTTTAGCATCATTTCTTCCAAAGAACACCAGGACTGATCTCCTTTAGAATGGACTGGTTGGATGTCCTTGCAGTCCAAGGAACTCTCAAGAGTCTTCTCCAACACCACAGTTTAAAAGCATCAATTCTTTGGGGCTCAGCCTTCTTCACAGTCCAACTCTCACATCCATACATGACCACTGGAAAAACCATAGCTTGACTAGACAGATTTTTGTTGGCAAAGTAATGTCTCTGCTTTTGAATATACTATCTAGGTTGGTCATAACTTTTCTTCCAAGGAGTAAGTGTCTTTTAATTTCATGACTGCAGTCACCATCTGCAGTGATTTTGGGCCCCCCCCCCAAAATAAAGTCTGACACTGTTTCCACTGTTTCCCCATCTATTTGCCCTGAAGTGATGGGACTGGATGCCATGGTCTTCGTTTTCTGAATGTTGAACTTTAAGCCAACTTTTTCACTCTCCACTTTCACTTTTATCTGGAGGCTTTTTAGTTCCTCTTCACTTTCTGCCATAAGGGTGGTGTCATCTGCATATCTGAGGTTATTGATATTTTTCCCGGCAATCTTGATTCCAGCTTGTGTTTCTTCCAGCCAAGTATTTCTCATGATGTACTCTGCACAGAAGTTAAATAAGCAGGGTGACAATATGCAGCCTTGATGTACTCCTTTTCCTATTTGGAACCAGTCTGTTGTTCCATGTCCAGTTCTAACTGTTGCTTCCTGACCTGCATATATGTTTCTCAAAGGCAGGTCAGGTGGTCTGGTATTCCCATCTCTTTCAGAATTTTCCACAGTTTATTGTGATCCACACAATCAAAGGCTATGGCATAGTCAATAAAGCAGAAATAGATGTTTTTCTGGAACTCTCTTGCTTTCTCCATGATCCAGCAGATGTTGGCAATTTGATCTCTGGTTCCTCTGCCTTTTCAAAACCATCTTGAACATCTGGAAGTTCACGGTTCACATTCATGTATTGCTGAAGCCTGGGTTGGAGAATTTTGAGCATTACTTTACTAGTGTGTGAGACGAGTGTAACTGTGTGGTAGTTTGAGCATTCTTTGGCATTGCCTTTCATAGTGATAGTTTAATGATAGTAAAGTTGCTTAGTCATGTCAGACTCTTTGCGACCCCATGGACTGTAGCCTACCAGCCTCCTCTGTCCATGGGACTTTTCAGGCAAGAATACTGGAGTGGGTTGCTATTTCCTTCTCCAGGGGATCGTCTTGACCCAGGAATCAAACCCAGGTCGCCCACATTGTAGGCAGATGCTTTACCATCTGAGCCACCAGGGAAGTCACTAGTGATAGTATAGAATAGTGTTAAAATGAAAACATAGAAATTTTCAATTAGAAAAAGCTATTAAAGCTTCTGAGATCATTTGAAAATTTTTATTAGAAATTTGAAGCACAGAATTGATTTAATCATAACAAGCTTGCCCTTTTTACTTTATTTTATCTCAAAAACATAATGAACATTTGGAATTTCACCACCTAATGCAAGAACTGGAATATTAATAGTAACTTACATTTACTACTACTAGTGATTAACAGCATGTTAAACATAATTGAAAACAAATTGAAGGACCAAAAAAAGAGTACCAAGGATCTACTGTACAGCTCAATACCCTGTAATAATCTATAAGGGAAAAGAATCTGAAGAAATATATATATATAAGTGAATCTCTTTGCTGTACACCTGAAACTAATAGAAACCATAGGCAAGACTCAAGAAACTTAAAGAATTGGCATGTTCAGGCCACATATAAGAAACTACCAAAAGTGACTGAAAATAAGAGTGTAACTAACATTTGGAAGATGAAAGATAAGGAAAGAGTTAAGGGAAAATATAAAATGCAAATTTTCCTATTTCTTTCCAAAAGGAATAGTATACCTTAAATTTGCCAAATTAAAATTTTGGAATATTAGACATAAAATATAAAGTTATAGCATAAGAAGTGTTAAAATAAACCAAAAATTGTCCAAATTATAAAAAAAAAACTTGCACACATCAAGAAATTCATGTAACAAAAGAAAAATTATGAAGTATTAACACTTAGCATGACAAAAGTAAATAAAGCTCAATATATTTGTTATCAGTTCAATTCAGTCACTCAGTCATGTCCGACTCTTTGCGACCCCATGAATCGCAGCATGCCAGGCCTCCCTGTCCATCACCAACTCTCGGAGTTCACCCAAACTCATGTCCATCGAGTCAGTGATGCCATCCAGCCATCTCATTCTCTGTCGTCCCCTTCTCCTCCTTCCCCCAATCCCTCCCAGCATCAGAGTCTTTTCCAATGAGTCAACTCTTCACATGAGGCTGCCAAAGTATTGGAGTTTCAGCTTTAGCATCATTCCTTCCAAAGAAATCCCAGGACTGATCTCCTTTAGAATGGACTGGTTGTATCTCCTTGAAGTCCAAGGGACTCTCAAGAGTCTTCTCCAACACCACAGTGCAAAAGCATCAATTCTTCGGCGCTCAGCTTTCTTCACAGTCCACAGTAAACTGTAGCAGATGAATTTACAGTTTATATTTATTATAACAAATATAGACTGTAAATTCATCTGCTAAAAGAAAAAAATTATATTTGGTAAATTTTAAAAATTATATATTGTATGTAAGAGACACATCTAAAACAGTATGATTCAAAGGCAAGTGTTGAAGTATAATTTTTTTCAGTGAACTATCAGAAAGAGAAATTAAGAAAACAATACAATTTACAGTAGCATCAAAAAGAATAAAATAGTTGGGAATAAACCAAGGATATGAAAGATTTGTATACTGAAAACTGTAAGGTATTGAGAAAAGAAATTGAAGAAGGCACAAATAGGTGGAAAGATATTCCTTGCTTGTGATCCAAATTCTACCGAAAGTTAGCTACAAAATTAATTCAGTCCCTATCAAAATTCTAATGGCATTTTTCACAGAAATAGTAAAAATATTTTTAAAAATCCTAAATTTAAATAGAACCAGAAAGTAATTTTGAGAAAGAAGAACAAAACTGGAGGCATCACACCTCTTGATTTCAAACTATATTACAAAGTTATGGGCTTCCCTGGCGGCTCAGAATCTGCCTGCAATGCGAGAGATCTGGGCTTGCTTCCTGGGACGGGAAGATCCCCTGGAGAAGGGAGTGCAACCCACTCCAGTATTCTTGCCTGGAGAATTCCATGGGCAGAGGAGCCTGATGGACTACAGTCCATAGAGTCGCAAAGAGTCAGACATGACTGAGCAACTAACACTGTCCCTTTCTTCACAGTAATTAAAACAATATGATATTGGCATGAAGATAGGTGTATAGATAAATGAAGCAGAATAGAGAGCCCAGAGATAAACCCATGCATATATTGTCAGTTAGTTTTCTACAAAGGAAAATTGTATATCCTTTGTATACAATGAGGAAAGGATAGTTTCTTCCTTTATAAATGATGTTGGGAAACCTGGACAGCCACAAGCAAAAGAATGAAATGGGACCCCTTTCTTACACCATACACAAAAATTAACTCAAAATGGATTAAAGACTTGAATGTAAGACTTGAAACTACAAAATTCTTGGAAGAAAACATAACGGGTAAACTTCTTGACATTGGTCTTGGTGATAATTTTTTGGATTTGACACCAAAAGCAAAGCAACCAAAACAAAAATAAACAAGTGAGACTGTATCTACTAAAAAGCATCTGCTCAGCAAAGGAAAACATCAAGAAAGTGAAAAGGTAAATTTTAGATGGGAGAAAATATTTGCAAACCACATATCTGATAATGGTTAATATCCAAAATAGACAAAACAACTCCTGCAGCTGAAAATAAAATAATGCAATTAAAAAATGAACAGAAGACCTGACTAGACATTTTTTCCAAAGAGGACATACAAATGGACAACAGATACATGAAAAGGTTTCAACATCACTAATCATCAGGGAAATACAGATCAAAAGCATAATGATTATCACTTCTCATCTGTTAGGATGACTACTACACAATACACAGGAGATAACAAAACGCTCTCGAGCACTGTGAAGAAAAGGACACCCTTGTACACTGGTGATAGGAAGACTAACTGCTATAGAGGTTCCCCAAGAAATTAAAAACAGAACCACCATTAAGTGTGAAATGAAAGTCACTCAGTCATGTCTGACTCTTTGCGACCCCATGGACTATACAGTCCATGGAATTCTCCAGGCCAGAATACTGGAGTGGTCAGCCTTTCCCTTCTCCAGGGCATCTTCAACCCACCATATGATCCAGCAATCTTACTTCTGAGCACGTATTCACAGGGAACACAACCACTTTCCCAAAGAGATCTCTGTGTGGCCATGTTCGTTCGTAGCATTATTCACAAAAGTCAAGGAATGGAAACAATCTTAAGTGTCTATTAATGAATGAATGAACAAGAAAATGCGGTGTGTATTCACAATGGAGTATATTCAGTCATAAAAAAGAAAAAGTTTTATTTGCAACAACAAGATATAACATGATTTATAAGAAATATATATTTGATCTTGAGACTTCCCTGGTGGTCCAGTGGCTAAGACTCCATGCTCCCAATGCAGGGGGCCTAGGTTTGATACCTGGTCAGGGAACTAGATCTTACAGGCCTCAACAGTTTGCATGACCCAACTAAAAAAGATCCTTCATGCTGCAACTAAGACCTGGTGCAGCCAAATAAATAAATAAAATAAACATCTTTTAAAAGAAATAAATATTTGGTCTTTATCCTCATTCTGAGCATAGAGCTCCTAAAACCCTCGGAACTTCCAGTGATGTTATTGCTCTTCAGTGGCTAAGTCGTGTCCAATTCTTTTCAACCCCATGGACTAGAGTACACCAGGTTCCTCTGTCCTCTACAGTCTCCCAGATTTAGCTCAAATTCATGTCCTTTGAATCAGTGAGGCTATATAAACATCTCATCCTCTGCTAATGGCTTCTCCAGTGGTGAGAGCAATTAAAGTGTCTTTTGTTATGTTAATGAGATCACTTTTGGAAAGCTTGTTATCAGGGCACACAGCCATGTGATTGGAGACTGAGAACTTTTAGCCCCACTCCCTTGACCTCTGGGAGGGGAGAAAACAGAGGTTGGTTAACCACTGAAGTCTCTGTAATGAGGTCTCCATAAAAACCCCAAAGAACAGGGTTTGGAGAGCCTTCCAATTGGCGAATTTGTGGTATTTGGGAAGAGTGATATACTCAGAGAGGGCATGGAAGCTACAAATCCTTTCTCCCTTCCTTGCCCTAAGCATCTCTTTCATACAACTGATCTGTGTTTTATCCTTTTTGTAATAGATGATCTAGTAAGTAAAATGTTTCTGAGTTGTGTTATCCACTCTAGCAAATTAATGAAACCTAAGCAGTGGGTTAGAGGAGCTTCTAATCTATAGTCAATCAATCAGAAACACAGGTGCCAAACTTGGACTTTTGATTGGCATCAAATGGGTTGGAGGTTGTGGGGTGGGGGGTGGCGGGGCTGTCTTCTAGGAGTAAGACCTAAAGCTATGGAATCTGATGCTACCTCCAGGTAGACATCATTAGAAATGAGATGAATACTGCCGCTGCTGCTGCTAAGTCACTTCAGTCGTGTCCAACTCTGTGTGACCCAATAGACGGCAGCCCACCAGGCTCCCTCATCCCTGGGATTCTCCAGGCAAGAACACTTAAATAGAATGCAAAAAAAGAACTTTTAAAATATGTATTTTTATATGCTTAAGACATTTTTTAGGAAAAATAAACTAGAAATTATGAAAATAATAGTTCCCTTTAAGGCAAGTGCCTCATTATGGAAGAGATTTTTTCTTTGTTTCAATCTCTTTATTTTTGTTGTTGTTTGTTTATTTGAGGGAGGGCTAAAGACCATCATGCATCCAAAAGAATATATGAAACCTCTATTATGAAGCATAACAGTAAAATGAATCCCTGTGAACCATGACATTAAAAGCAGTGTATTTAGTCTCTCAGTTGCATCTGACTCTTTGCGACCCCATGGACTGTAGCCCACCAGTTTCCTCTGTCCGTGAGGATTCTCCAGGCAAGAACAGCAGCGTGGGTTGCTGTGCCCTCCTCCATGGGATCTTCTTAACCCAGGGTTTGAACCCAGGTCTTCTGCATTTCAGGCAGACTCTTTACCAGCTGAGGCACCAGGGAAGCCCAAGAATACTGGAGTGGGTAGCCAATCCTCCGGGGGATCTTCCCGACCCAGGAATCAAACCATGGTCTCCTGCATTGGAGATGGATTCTGTAGCAGAATTCTTTTATTTATTTATTTCTGGCTGTGCTACAAGGGAAACCCAAACAAACATTACCAATACTGTTACATTGAGACATCTATTATAACTTCCTACTCATGTGAATGTAGTACTTTAATTTTTTAAGTAAAAAGTTCAACTAGAAGTATTTGGATGGTTATCATTTTTCTCACTGGCAAAGCCCACTACATTTCCCAAGAAATAAAAATAGAATATGGATACTAAAATTAATTCTAACCTCTTTTTTTCTCTTTTCCTTTCTGGTTAGTCTAGTTTCACTTGCTCATTGGGTGCCTGCTTCATGCACAGGCCACGCAGCCCACTCTTCAGAGCAGAGTTCCTAGCATGAAATGGCTCCACCGACACCTGAGCTGGGCAGGCCACGCGATGAAGCATTGCACACAACACTGCAATTCAAGATAATGGGAGGCAGGCCATGTGCAGAGAGGCTGTGCCCAGGACCAAGCTGGCATTGCAATCTTGAGCCAGATGCATCACACATGTGCCTGCACAAAATCAGCAAGGACCCAGTCTTTCCCCCTCCCTAAAAGCAGCCCCACTCACAGCCTGCCTGGGACTTCAGTAAGATCACACTTCTCCATTCTTTTTTTTTTTTAATTGAAGCATAATTGCTTTACAGACTTTTGCTGTTTTCTGTCAAAGCTCAGCATGAATGAGCCATAGGTATACATATATCCCCGCCCTTTTGAGCCTCCCTCCCATCTCCCTCCCCAGCTCACCTCTCCAGGTTGATACAGAATCGCTGTTTGATTTTCCTGAGCCATACAGCAAATTCCTGTTGGCTATTTATTTTACGTATGGTAATATAAGTTTTCATGTTACTCTTTTCATACATCTCACCCTCTCTTCCCCTCTCCCGATGGCCATAAGTCTATTCTCTATGTCTGTTTCTCCACTGCTGCCCTGTAAATAACTTCTTCAGTATCATTTTTCTAGATTCCATATATATGCATTAGAATATGATATTTATCTTTATCTTTCTAACTTACTTCACTCTGTATAATAGGCCCTCATTTTCATTTGCCTCATTAGAACTGACTCAAATGCATTCCTTTCTATGGCTAAATAATACCACTGTGTGTATGTACCACAACATCTTTATCCATTCATCTGTCAATGGACTTCTAGTTTGCTTCCATGTTCTATCTATTGTAAATAGTGCTGCAATGAACAATGGAATACATGTGTCTTTTTCAATTTGGTTTCCTCAGGATATATGCCTAGGAGTTGGATTGCTAGGTCACATCAGCTGGATCATCAAAAAAGCAAGAGAGTTCCAGAAAAACATCTATTTCTGCTTTATTGACTATGCCAAAGCCTTTGATTGTGTGGATCACAATAAACTGTGGAAAATTCTGAAAGAGATGGGTATACCAGACCACCTGATCTGCCTCCTGAGAAATCTGTATGTAGGTCAAGAAGCAACAGTTAGAACCTGACATGGAACAACAGCTTGGTTCCAAATAGGAAAAGGAGTACATCAAGGCTGTATATTGTGACTCTGCTTATTTAACTTACATGCAGAGTACATCATGAGAAACTCTGGGCTGGATGAAGCACAAGCAGGCATCAAGATTGCTGGGAGAAATATCAATAACTTCAGACATGCAAATGATACCACCCTTATGGCAGAAAGTGAAGAAGAGCTAAAGAGCCTCTTGATGAAAGTGAAAAAGGAGAGTGAAAAAGTTGGCTTAAAGCTCAATATTCAGAAAATGAAGATCATGGCATCAGTCCCATCATTTCATGGCAAATAGATGGAGAAACATTGGAAACAGTGGCAGACTTTATTTTGGGGGGCTCCAAAATCACTGGAGAAGGAGGTGACCCCCTCCAGTCTTCTTGCCTGGAGAATCCCAGGAACGGAGGAGCCTGGTGGGTGCCGTCTATGGGGTCGCACAGACTCGGACACGACTAATGCGACTTAGCAGCAGCAGCAGCAGCAGCAGCAGCAAAATCACTGCAGATGGTGACTGCAGTCATGAAATAAAAAGACACTTACTCCTTGGAAGGAAAGTTATAACCAACCTAGACAGTATATTAAAAAGCAGAGACATTACTTTGCCAACAAAGGTCTGTCTAGTCAAAGCTATGGTTTTTCCAGTAGTCATGTATGGATGTGAGAGTTGACCTATAAAGAAAGCTGAGTGCTGAAGAATGGACGCTTTTGAACTGTGGTGTTGGAGAAGACTGTTGAGAGTCCCTTAGACTCCAAGGAGATCCAACCAGTCCATCCTAAAGGAGATCAGTCCTGGGTGTTAGTTGGAAGGACTGATACTGAAGCTGAAACTCCAATACTTTGGCCACTTGATGCGAAGAGCTGACTCATTTGAAAAGACCCTGATGCTGGGAAAGATTGCAGGCAGGAGGAGAAGGGGATGACAGAGAATGAGATGGTTGGATGGCATCACTGACTCAATGGACATGAGTTTTAGTAAACTCTGGGAGTTGGTGATGGACAGGGAGGCCTGGCGTGCTGCAGTCCATGAGGTCACAAACAGTCAGACAGGTGAGTGACTGAAGTGAACTGAACTGATGGTGGTTTTATTCCTAGTTTTTTAAGGAATCTCCATACTGCCTTCCAGAGTGGCTGTATCATTTTACATTCCCACCAACAACATTCCCTTTCTCCACACCCTCTCTAGCATTTATTTTTTACAGACTTTTTGAGGTGATATCTCATTGTAGTTTTGATTTACATTTCTCTAATAATGAGTGATGTTGAGCATCTATCTTTTCATGTGCTTGTTAGCCATCTGTATGTCTTCTTTGGAGAAATTTCTGTTTAGGTCTTTTTACCACTTTTTGATTGGGTTGTTTGTTTTTCTGGTATTGAGTTGTATGAACTGCTTGCATATTTTGGAAATTAATCCTTTGTTAGTTGCTTCATTTGCTATTATTTTCTCCCATTCTGAGGGTTGTCTTTTCACCTTGCTTATAGTTTCCTTTGCTGTGCAAAACCTTTTAAGTTTAATAAGGTTCCTTTTTTTTTTACTTTTTTAAAATTTTACTTTACAACTCTGTATTGGTTTTGCCATACATTGACATGAATCCACCACGGGTGTACATGTGTTCCCAAACATGAACCCCCCTCCCACCCCCCTCCCCACAACATCTCTCTGGGTCATCCCCGTGTACCAGCCCCAAGCGTGCTGTATCCTGCATCGGACATAGACTTTCCAGTACTCTAGGAGGTGGGTCATAGAGGATCTTGCTTTCATTTCAGTGTTCTGCCTATGTTTTCCTCTAAGAGCTTTATAGTTTATGGTCTTACATTTAGGCCTTTAATCCATTTTGAGTTTATCTTTGTGTATGGTGTTAGGAAGTGTTCCAGTTTCATTCTTTTACATGTAGCTGTCCAGTTTTCCCAGCACCATTTATTGAAGAGGCTGTCTTTGCCCCATTGTATATTTTGGCCTCCTTTGTAAAAACTAAGGTGTCCATATGTGCATAGGTTTATTTCTGGGCTTTCTATCTTGTTCCATTCATCTATATTTCTGTTTTTGTGCCAGAGCCATACTGCCTTGATGACTGCAGCTTTGTAGCATAATCTGAAGTCAGAAAGTTTCATTCCTGCAGATCCATACTTCTTTCTCAAGACTGATTTGGCTATTCAGGGTCTTTTGCATTTCCATATGAATTATGAAATTTTTTGTTCTAGTTCTGTGAAAAATGCCATTGGTAATTTGATAGAGATCACATTGAGTCTGGAGATTGCCTTTGGTAGCACAGTCATTTTCACAATACTGATTCTTCCTACCCAAGAACATGGACTCTCTCTCCATCTGTTTATGTGCTTTTTGATTTCTTTCATCAGTTCAGTTCAGTTACTCAGTTATGTCTGACTCTTTGTGACCCCATGGACTGCAGCACAATAGGCCTCCCTGTCTATCTCCAACTCCCAGAGTTTACTCAAACTCATGTCCATCGAGTCAGTGATGCCATCCAACCATCTCATCCTCTGTTGTCCCCTTCTCTTCTCACCTTCAATCTTTCCCAGCATCAAGGTATTTTCAGTGAGTCAGTTCTTTGCATCAGTTGGCCAAAGGATTGGAATTTTAGCTTCAGCATCAGTCCTTCCAATGAACATCCAGGGTTGATTTCCTTTTGGATGGACTTGTTGGATCTCCTTGCAGTCCAAGGGACTCTCAAGAGTCTTCTCCAACATCACAGTTCAAAAGCATCAATTCTTTGGCACTCAGCTTTCTTTATAGGCCAACTCTCACATCCATACCTGACTATTGGAAAAACCATAGCTTTGACTAGATGGATCTTTGTTGGCAAAGTAATGTCTCTGCTTTTTAATATGCTGTCTAGGGGTCATAGGTTTTCTTCCAAGGAGCAAGCATCTTTTAATTACCAGTCACCAACTGCAGTGATTTTGGAGCCCCCTCAAATAAAGTCTGCCACTGTTTCCATTGTTTCCACATCTATTTGCCATGAAGTAATGGGACCAGTGGAGAAGGCAGTGGCACCCCACTCCAGTACTCTTGCCTGGAAAATCCCATGGACAGAGGAGCCTGGTGGGCTGCAGTCCATGGTGTTGCACAGAGTCGGACATAATTGAGTGAATTCACTTTCACTTTTCACTTTCATGTATTGGAGAAGGAAATGGCAACCCACTCCAGTGTTCTTGTCTGGAGAATCCCAGGGATGGGGGAGCCTGGTGGGCTGCCGTCTATGGGGTCGCACAGAGTCAGACATGACTGAAGCGACTTAGCAGCAGCAGCAGCAATGGGACCAGATGCCACAATCTTAGTTTTCTGAATGTTGAGTTTTAAGCTAGCTTTTTCATTCTCCTCTTTCACTTTCATCAGGAGGCTCTTTAGTTCTTCTTCACTTTCTGCCATAAGGGTGGTGTCATCTGCATGTCTGAGGTCACTGATATTTCTCCTGCCAATCTTGATTCCATCTTGTGCTTCATCCAGTCCAGCATTTCTTATGATGCACTCTGCATGTAAATTAAATAAGCAGGGTGACAATATACAGCCTTGACACACTCCTTTTCGTATTTGAAACCAGTCTGTTGTTCCTTGTCCAGTTCTAACTGTTGCTTCCTGACCTGCATATAGATTTCTCAGGAGGCAGGTCACATGGTCTGGTATTCCCATCTCTTTAAGAATTTTCAGTGTCTTATAATTTTCTCTGTACAGTTCTTTTGTCTCCTTAGGTAAGTTTATTCTTATATATTTTATTCGTTTGGTTGCAATGGTGAATGGGATTGATTCCTTAATTTCTCTTTTTAATTTTTCCTTGTTAGTACATAGAAATCCAAGTGATTTCTGCATATTGGTTTTATATCCTGAAACTTGCTAAATTCACTTATTCAGTTCAGTTCAGTCGCTCAGTCATGTCCGACTCTTTGTGACCCCTTGAATCGCAGCACGCCAGGCCTCCCTGTCCATCACCAACTCCCGGAGTTCACTCAGACTCACGTCCATCGAGTCAGTGATGCCATCCAGCCATCTCATCCTCTGTCATCCCCTTCTCCTCCTGCCCCCAATCCCTAACCCAGCATCAGAGTCTTTTCCAATGAGTCAACTCTTTGCATGGGGTGGCCAGAGTACTGGAGTTTCAGCTTTAGCATCATTCCTTCCAAAGAAATCCCAGGGCTGATCTCCTTTAGAATGGACTGGTTGGATCTCCTTGCAGTCCAAGGGACTCTCAAGAGTCTTCTCCAACACCACAGTTCAAAAGCATCAATTCTTCGGTGCTCAGCTTTCTTCACAGTCCAACTCTCATATCCATACATGACCACTGGAAAAACCATAGCCTTGACTAGACGGACCTTTGTTGGCAAAGTAATGTCTCTGCTTTTGAATATACTATCTAGGTTGGTCATAACTTTTCTTCCAAGGAGTAAGCGTCTTTTAATTTCATGATTAGGTCTAGTAGTTTTCTGATACTATCTTTAGGCTTTTCTATGCATAGTATCATGTCATCTGCAAACAGTGAGAGGTTTGCTTCTTCTTTTCTGATCTGGATTCCTTTTATTTCTTTTTCTTCTTTGATTGCTACAGCTATGACTTCCAGAACTATATTAAATAATAGTGGTGAAAGTGGACACTCTTGTCTTGTTCCTGATCTTAGGGGGAATGCTTTCAGTTTTTCACCATTGAGAATAATGTTTGCTGTAGGCTTATCATATATGGCCTTTATTATGGTGAGGTACATTCCTTCTATGTGCATTTTTTGAAGAGTTTTAATCATAAATGGGTGTTGAATTTTGTCAAAGACTTTTTCTGCATCTATTGAGATTGTCATATGGCTTTTCTTTCAATTTGTTAATATGGTGTATCACATTGATTGATTTACATATATTGAAGAATCCTTGCATCCCTGGAAAAAAATCAAACTTGATCACGGTTATAAGTTTTTAGAGGTGTTGCTGAATTCTGCTAAAATTTTGTTGAGAATTTTTGCATCTAAGTTCATCAGTGATATTGGCTTGCAGTTTTCTTTTTTTGTGTTGTCTTAGGCTGGCTTTGGTATCACGGTGATGGTGGCCTCGTAGAATGAATTTGGAAGTGCTCCTTCCTCTGCAATTTTTTGAAAGAGGTTTAGAAGGATAGGCATTAGCTCTTCTCTAAATATTTGATAGAATTCTCCTGTGAAGCCATTTGACTGTGGACTTGTGTTTTTTGGAAGCTTTTTGATCACAGCTTCAATTTCAGTGCTTGTAATTGGGTAATTCATAATTTCTATTTCTTCCTGAATCAGTCTTGGAAGATTGAACTTTTTAAAGACTCTGTCCATTTCTTCCAGGTTATGCATTTTATTGCCATATGGTTGTTCATAATAGTCTCTTGTAATCCTTTGTATTTCTGCATTGTCTGTTGTAACCTCTCCTTTTTCATTTCTAATTTTGTTGATCTGATTCTTCTCTCTTTTCTTCCTGATGAGTCTGGCTAAAGGTTTGTCAATTTTGTTTATCTTCTCAAAGAATCAGCTTTTAGTTTTATTAATCTTTACTATTGTTTGTTGTTCATTTCTTTTTCATTTGTTTCTGCTCGGATCTTTATGATTTCTTTCCTTCTACTAATTTTTTTTGGTTTTTGTTGTTGTTGTTGTTTTTCTTCTTCTTCTTTTTCCACTTGTTTTCAGTGTGAAGTTAGGTTGTCTATTCATGTTTTTCTTCTTGACGTAGGATAGTATTGCTATAAACTTCCCTCTTATAACTGCTTTGTTGTTTCCCATAAGTTTTGAGTTGTCATGTTTTCATTGTTGTTTCTAGAAATTTTTTTATTTCTCTTTTGATTTTTTCAGTGACCTGTTGGTTATCTAGAAAAGTATTGTTTAGTCTCCATGTGTTTGTATTTTTTACACTTTTTTTTCCTGTAATTAACATCTAGTCTCATAGCATTGTGGTCAAGAAGATACTTGATGCAATTTCAATTTTCTTAAATTTACTGAGGTTTGATTTGTGACCCAAGATGTGTTCTATCCCGGAGAATGTTCCATGTACACTTGAGAAGAAGGTGTGTTCTGCATTTGGATGGAATGTCCTGAAGATATCAATGAGATCCATCTCATCTAATGTATCACTTAAGACTTGTGTATCCTTATTAATTTTCTGTTTTGATGATCTGTCCATTGGTGTGAGTGGGGTGTTAAAGTCTCCTACTATTATTGTGTTTCAATTTCTCCTTTTATGTCTGTTAGCGTCTGTCTTATGAATTGAGGTGCTCCTGTGTTGGGTGCATAGATATTTACAATTATTATGTCTTCTTCTTGGATTGATCCCTTGATCATTATATAGTGTCCTTCCTTATCTCTTGTAATCTTCTTTATTTTAAGGTCTATTTTATCTTATATGAGGATTGCTACTCCAGCTTTCTTTTGCTTCCCATTTGCATGGAACATATTTTTCCATCCTCCCATTTTCAGTCTATATGTGTCTTTAGATCTGAAGAGGGTTTCTTGTAGACAGCATATATATGGGTCTTGTTTTTGTACCCATTCAGCCAGTCTGTGTCTTTTGGTTGGAGCATTTAATCCTTTTACATTTAAAGTAATTATTGATATATATGTTCTTATTGCCATTTTCTTAACTGTTTGTGGTTGATTTTGTAGATCTTTTTCTTCTCTTGTATTTCTTGACTGTATAAGTCCCTTTAACATTTGTTGTAAAGCTGGTTTGGTGGTAATGAATTCTCTTAAATTTTGCTTGTCTGAAAAATTTTTTATTTTTCCATCAATTTTTGAATGAGATCCTTGTGGGTATAGTAATCCTGATTGTAGACTTTTCCCTTTCAGTACTTTAAATATATCCTGCCATTCCCTTCTGGCCTACAGAGTTTCTGCCAAAAGATCAACTGATAAACGTATGGGGTTTCCCTTGTACGTTACTTGTTGCTTTTCCCTTGCTGCTTTTAATATTCTTTCTTTGTGTTTAGTCTTTGGTAGTTTGATTAGTATGTGTTTGGTGTGTTTCTCCTTGGGCTTATCCTGTATGGGACTCTGTGCCTCTTGGACTTGATTGACTATTTCCTTTTTCATGTTGGGGAAATTTTCAACTATAATCTCTTCAAAAATTTTCTCATCTCCATCTTCTTTTCATAAACTTCTTCATCTGGGACCCCTATAATTCAAATATTGGTGCATTTATTATTGTCCCAGAAGTCTCTGAGATTATCCTCAGTTCTTTTCATTGGTTTTACTTTATTCTGCTCTTCAGAAGTTATTTCCACCATTTTATCTTCCAACTCTGATTCATTCTTCTGCTTCAGATATTCTGCTATTGATTTCTTCTAGAGTATTTTTAATTTCAGTAACTGTGTTGCTTGTCTCTGTGTGTTTATTCTTTAATTCTTCTAGGTCTTTGTTAATTGATTCTTGCATTTTTTTCCATTCTGTTTTCAAGGGTTTTTTTTTTTTTTTTATCATCTTTACTATCATTGCTCTGAATTGTTTTTCAGGTAGTTTGCCTATTTCCTCTTCATTTAGTTGGACTTCTGTATTGTTCATTTGTGCAGTATTTCTCTGCCTTTTCATTATTATTATTATTTTAACTTATTGTGAGAGGTCTCCTTTTCCCAGGCTTCCAGGTTGAATTCTTTCTTCCTTTTGGTTTCTGCCCTCCTAAGTTTAGTCCAGTAGTATGTGTATAGACTGAGATTTGTGATGAGTATTTTTGTTTGTTTTTCCTCTGATGGGCAAGGCTGAGTGAGGTAATTATCTTGTCTGCTGATAATTAGGTTTGTATTTTTGTTTCATTTGCTGTTTAGATGAGGTGTCCTGCACAGGGCACTTCTGGTGGTGAGGTGATGCAAGGTCTTGTATTCAAGTGGTTTCCTTTGTGTGGGTTCTCACTATTTGATACTCCCCAGGATTAGTTCTCCAGTGGTCTAGGGTCTTGGAGTCAGTGCTCCCACTCCAAAGGCTCAGGGCTTGATCTCTGGTCAGGAACGAAGATTCCACCAGTGGTTTGTTATGGCATTAAGTGAGATTAAAACAAGTACCCAAAAATGAGAAACCCCAGACAAATGTCAGTTACAAAATCAGGCAAATAATAATTAAAATAATGGAATATATACATATACATCCATAAGCAAAATCAAAACAGTCCAACAAAAGTAAAGTAGGATAGATTGACCCAGGGAACAAAGGAAATAAAAAATTATACCTACCAGTTAAGAACAAAACTAACTAAAGTACAAACTGAAAAATAAAACTAAAGCAAGGAGCCAAGTGAGGAATAAAGCAATGAAAACAAAACTAACAAATATGTTGAAAAGAAAGGAAAGAAAAAAAAGAAAGAATAGATATGCAAAGTTAAGGTAAAGAAGATTTATATATGTCAAAGATTAACTGCAAGGGGAAAAGAACAGTAGGAAAAGCAAACAAAGAATAAATGTAGAAAAAATAATAATAGGTTAAAAAACTGAAAATTAAAATTAAAAAAAGAGAAGAGAAAAGAAGAAAAATATGAAGAAGAAAGGGGGAAAAAAAGGAAAACTCCACAGAACTGCAAAAGCACAAAGTAGAGGCAGAGGTTTATAACAACAATAAAAAATGATGGAGAAAAAAAGCTCAAAACCTTAAATGGATTTCATAGTGCCAATAAAATCAGCAATTATAATTTGGGGGCGGGGGCGGCAAAGAAGAAAAAAGTTTAAAAAAATACAAACGAATCTACAGAAGAAGTCAAAACATAAGAATAATAAATGTTTTTCTTGAGTCACTGCTGTTAGAGTTCTTTCCCTCACTGGGAGTCACAGTCCATCTCACCTCCCTAGGATGCCCTCCAACACTGCTGGTCTCTGGACCTGCTGTGGGGGCAGCTCAGCTTCTAATCTGGCCTACTCCTGTGTGTTCTTGCCTCCAATGTCCGCAGCTATCAGAACTAGTGTGTTTTCTTTTGTGGGAGCCCCCAGTGTCCTTTTATATATTCCATAGACACAGAGTCTGCCCAGTTGATCGTGTGGATTTAATCTACAGCTTGTACAGCTGGTGGAAGGTTTTGGGTCTTCTTCCTTAGCCACACTGCCCCTGGGTTTCAATTGCAGTTTTATTGCCAGCTCTGCATGTGGGTCATCCACTGGGGTTTGTTCCTGAGGCTGCCCTGGGGGACTTGTGTCTGCCCCAGTGAAGGACAGGGGTGGAGGTGGTGCAGCTGCTTGGGTTGTAGGGGTTCTGGCAGCACCAGGTACTCAGGGGAGTTGGTGGCTAGGGCAACAGGAAATATAGTGCTCTAGAAGGGTATGGCAACCAGTGTTGGCCAATATGCCCCAGTATTCTTGCCTGGAGAACTCCCCTGACAGAGAAGCCTGGCAGGCCACATTATGGCCTTATCAGAATCTTTTTCAAGTTTCTTGTAGCTGGTGATCAAAAGCCCTCTTTGACCAGTCTTTCTCTGTAGCTCCACCTGTTCAGGCATGTAGAGGTCTCCCTTGCCTGGGGTCCTTCTCTATTGTTCGGTGCCAAGCACATAGAGAGGTCCACCTGACTGGGGTCCTACTTTGTAGATTGCCATGTCAGACACTTAAAGGGGCACCCTTGGTGGGATTCTACTCTCTAGTTCAGTGTGTCAGGCTTTTGATGGGCCAGCCTCTCTATTGTTCAGCTGCCAATGCTGGTATGTGGGGAGAGAGAGGCTATGGTGATGGCTCCACCCCCTACATATGACTCAGCCATATTGCCTTGCTTCCATGGCTGCCTGTCTTTCCTCCACAGGAATTTCCCACCACAATCCCCTCCCTCCCATTCCCTCTGTTCATCTCTCCACATTCAACAGCAGCCCTCGCCCTGGGATTGCTCCACAATCCCTAAACTTTGTGTCCCTCTCCAGAGTATGTATGGCTGTGGCAAGGACTGCCTGATTCTCATTTCATTTAGGCTGCCACAGATCAGCTCTTTCACTCTCAGCCTTAATGTTTCTCCTCTGACTCAGACAATTGCCCCAATGTGGGGAGCCCCTGCTTCAGTTCCCCCACCTGCCAAGGGCAGGTCCAGTCCTACTAACACTCCTGTTTTCCCCCTTAGTTCCTTCATCCTACCAAATTTTGCGTGGTTCTATATATTCTTTGCTGCTGGTCAGGTACTCCTGTCCACTTTCAGCTGGTTTTCTGCATGCACTTCTGTTTCTGGAAGGAGTATTCCTGAGGTATCCTTGGAGAGAGATATACTCCACATCTACCTACTCCTCCACCATCTTATTCTCTCCTCTTTTTTTTTTAAAGTAATTTTATTTATTTATTTATTTTTGGCTGCACTGGGTCTTTGCTGCATGGGCTTTGCTCTAGTTACAGCAGGGGAGGGCTGCTCTCTAGCTGTGGTGCACATCTTTCTCATTGTGGTGGCTTCTTTTGTGGAGCACGGGCTCCAGGGTGTGCAGGGTCAGGAGGCTCCATTTTTCTGTGACATGTGGGATCCTCCCGGATCAGGGGTCAAACCTGTGTCTCCTTCATTGGCAGATTCTTTACCATTGAGCCACCAGGGAAACTCCTCTCTCAAATCTTTCACCAAAGAATTATGCTTTTCTTTGCTTCTGAACCAACCTGGGTCTCCTTCTAATGGGGAGAGCAGCACCAGGCAGAAGAACCCTTGTTGGGTACTGACTTGGGAGGGTCAGTAAGACTTTTCTCTCTTCTTTATACATTTCTAAATATTTTTTTAAGGAACCAGAGAGTAAAGTGGAGAGATGAATCAGAATGTCACATTTTCAAAAATGTAGTGGCTTTGAGTTCCAGTCCCATCCAGAGATGCGACAGCACCTGAAGCCTCTCAACGCCCTTGATTAAACCCATGTATACCTCACTCAAGGCAATGTGAAACACTGTTGAAATATCCATTGTAAGTTTATGTAACAGGTTATTTTACAACCTCTGAAAGGGAAGTGAATTCCACAGGCTGGGGGGAAGCTATTTCATGCAAGTACTTTGCTTAAAAATAATAAGTGTATGAAAAAAGCTACCCATGGCTAGAGACTCTTATCACTATTAAGGATAGCATGAGAACTCATCTCCGCTGTTACAAGCAGCTTTTGTCGTGGCACTCTGTCTCTGCCAGCATCACTTTTGGTTTAAAAAAAGAAAAGAAAAAAGCACCTGAAAACCTTGAAACCCAACAATCATTCCCACATGATTCTGGGACAAACAGACAAGTATTGTTCAACTGCTCCATCAAAAGGTGAAGGACCTTTAATAACAATGTCAGCACACTGACGACTTTGTCAAAAGCTTTATTCTAATTCTGAACACACAGCAGAATCAGTTCTGTCATTGGTGCTTTTAGGTGTTCTTTCAGAAACGTTTAAACCCGGCAGCATATGAAATCCTTAGCACTTAATGGACAAATTTCAATTCTTGAGAATGCTAGTTGCATGAAATAATGTTTTTTTTTTTATTAGTAAATTGAGCACCAACAAAAATTTTGAAATAAATTCAAGTTTCTTAGATATACATTTTATATAATATATCCTTTTCAGGTGATAGTTTACTTCTTTCATTTGAACTGTTGAAGGGATAGCTCAGGAAATTGGATGTGAAGATGCTATCTGAAACACACACACACACACACACACACACATGACTTGAGCAGAAGGATCTGAAAAACACGAGCCAATGTAAGCCATGTTACTAGAATAATCTATATGTTAGATAGATAATCTGACACATCCCCTGTTGCCCTCCTCCTAGCATATATCCACTGCCTTCACCCTCTCACCCCACATCTGCTTCTTGCTGCTTGGTAGCAGGGTAATGTAGTGGCTAAGAGCTTGGACTTTGAAAGCAGACTTTTGGCTTCTAATCCTGACTCTGTAATTTACCACCCTTAGCTCTATGGTGATGGATGAATTATATAACCTCTCTGTGCCTGTTTTGTCATATGGAAAACAGAGATGATCGTATTATTACAGATATTAAAGGTTCTGTTCAGTTCAGTCACTTAGTCATGTCTGACTCTTTGTGACCCCATGGACTGCAGCATGCCCGGCATCACTGTCCCTCACCAACTCTTGGAGCTTACTCAAATGCATGCCCATCAAGTCGGTGATTAAAGGTTACTATATGTAAAACACTTAGAATAGCACCTGCCAGATATTAATAATTGGAGCCAGGAGCAGCATGTCTGTGCCTGCACAAACCCAGCAAGAAACCAGCTCTTCCCCCTACCTAAAAGCAGCCCCACCCATAGCTTGCCTGGAACTTCAGTAAGATCACAGCTCTCTATTCTTTTTTTTTTTTTTTTTTTTGACTTTGACAATTATTATCTCACACACACTCTTCTCTATCCTAGGTCTCGAATCTTTTCCATAACTCCTACCTGCTTTTTTACTTATCGATTCAGTTCAGTCGCTCAGTCATGTCTGATTCTTTTGTGACCCCATGGACTGCAGCACGATAGGCCTCCTTGTCTTTCTCCAACTCCTGGAGCTTACTCAGACTCACATCCATTGAGTCGGTGATGCCATCCAACCATCTCATCCTCTGTCATCCCCTTTTCCTCCTGCTTTCAATCTTTCCCAGCATCAGGGTCTTTTCAAATGAGTCAGTTCTTCACATTAGGTGGCCAAAGGATTGGAGCTTCAGCTTCAACATCAATCTTGCCAATGAATATTCAGAGCTGGTTTTCTTTAGAATGGAGCAGTTGGATCTCCTTGCAGTCCAAGGGACTCTCAAGAGTCTTCTCCAACACCACAGTTCAAAAACATCAGTTCTTCGGTGCTCAGCTTTCTTTATGGTCCATCTCTCACATCCATACATGACTACTGGAAAATTCATAGCTTTGACTAGATGGACTTTTGTTAGCAAAGTAATGTCTCTGCTTTTGAATATGCTGTCTAGGTTGGGCATAACTTTCTTTCCAAGGAGTAAACGTCTTTTAATTTCATGGCTGCAATCACCATCCACAGTGATTTTGGAGCCCAAAAATTTGAAGTCTGCCACTGTTTCCAATGTTTCTCCATCTATTTGCCATGAAGTGATGGGACCTGGTGCCATGATCTTAGTTTTTTGAATGTCGAGCTTTAAGCCAATTTTTTCATTCTCCTCTTTCACTTTCACCAAGAGGCTCTTTAGTTCTTCTTTGCTTTCTGCCATAAGGGTGGTGTCATCTGCATATCTGAGCTTATTGATATTTCTCCCAGCAATCTTGGTCCCAGTCTGTGCTTCATCCAGCCCGGCATTTTGCATGATGTACTCTGCATAAAAGTTAAATAAGCAGGGTGACAATAGACATTCTTGATGTACTCCTTTCCCAACTTGGAACCAGTCTATTGTTCCATGTCCAGTTCTAACTGTGGCTTCTTGACCTGCAGACAGGTCACTCCTGTCTCTCCCATAATAACATATCCACTTGTGACCTTAGCCAAAAGTGCTGCTTCGAGTATGGAAAGACGACCCACAATATAATTAAGGTTGATGCCTGTTATTCTTCCACCTGGACAGTTTACCCTGGTGCATCTTATAAGCAATAAAGTTAAAAACAGTTTCCAATAACAAATGAGAACTGATTGTGTAGCACAGGAAACTGTACTCAGTGCTCTGTGATGACCTAAATGGGAAGGAAATCCAAGGAAGCGGGGATAAATGTATACATGTGGCTGATTCACTTTGCTGTGCAGCAGAAACTAACACAACACTGTAAAGCAACTGTACTTCAATTTAAAAAAAATTTCCAAAGGCCTATTTCTTGAACTAAACCATACCATGACACTGGCAAAAATAGCAGATTCTGTAAATAGAATTAGTGATGAAAAATACAAGCTGCTGTATAGCACAGGGAGTTCAGCTCGGTACTTTCTGATGACCTATAGAGATGGAATAGGAAGGTGGAAGGGAGTGTCAAGAGGGAAGGGATATATGCATACATATAGCTGATTCACTTCATTGTACAGCAGAAACTCACACAACACTATAAAACAATTGTCATCCAATAATAAAATTTTTTTAAAATAAATAAGAATCAACAGAAACGGAAAAAAAAATCATGCAGGGATATCTGCCAAAGTCAACTTTTACTCATGCTCCCGGTGATGGCATTTTTCCCATGGCTTATAAGACCCAGAACCTATAACAACAACACAAATATGATCCACAAGTCCCCAAAGTAATCAATTTTATGGGATAATTCCTCTGTTAGCCTTTATAAGTCCTTTTCTATCTCCACATTTACCCTGTGTGTATGCTAAGTCACTTAAGTCGTGTCTGACTCTGTGTGACCCTATGGACTGCAGCCCACTGGGCTCCTATTTCATGAGATTCTCCAGGCAAGAACACTGGATTGGGTTGCCGTGCCCTTCTCCCACCTTTACCCTGCCATCCCAGAAAAATCTAAGATATGCAATAGGAAAATCTTGTCCGATTTTCCTGTTATCGTCATGATCACAAGTTTATTAGGAAGAAAACAAATTTCTTTGGACTTCCCTGGTAGTCCAGTAGTTAACAATCCACCTACCAATGCAGGGGACACAGATTCGAACCCTGGTCTGGGAAGATTCCACATGCTGTGAGCCACCAATCCTGAAGCTCATGCACCCTAGAACCCTTGCTCCTCAACAAGAGGAACCACCACAATGAGAAACCCATGCACCACAGCTAGAGAGTAGACTCTGCTCACAGCAACTGGAGAAAGCCCACACACAGCAATGAAGACCCAGCATAGCCAAGAACACATTTTTTTCTTTCAGAGAAAACACAAATAACAGCACTCAGTTATTGCATTCAGAAACAAAATCTACCCCTACTCCAGGATATCCCTCTCATGAGTGTTCCTTTATATCCAGCCTGGCCCTGACTCAGTTTCTCAGTCCTTCTCTGGGTCCACCTGCATTTCCTCAGACAACTACAGCTCTGCTTCTTTCAAGCCTCAGCCAGGTGTTGGGTGCTTTGGATTACTTTAAACTCACCACTTATTCTCCACAGCCTTTAAAGCTCCCTTCATCACTGTAGTGCCATCCTGTCCTGTGCCCCCAGTACCACCTATTCTAGGTGTCTGGATGAGGGAGAGATAAAGGCCAGAGAGGGTTGCTACGTAATCGCCAACCATCTTTGGCAATAATTTTGTTTTCTTCCAATCAGTCACAGATTGCACACCACTGTATTCGACCATATTCAACAGGTCTTTTTTTTTTTTTTTTTTCCAATTCATACCATATTCTCTAATGGTGACCTACCACAGATGAACTTGTTGGTTACAACTTGTTAATTACAACCCAGCTTAGTTCTACTTCTAACCTGCCCTGGCTTAGTGACCAGGACATCTCCCTCAACTCCTTCAGTAGAGAGAGAGATTCAAGGGGAGACACTGAAAGAAATTTTTTTAAAAAATATTTATTTATTTATATTTAGTTATTTGACTGAGCCAGGTCTCAGTGGTAGCACATAGGATCTTCCATCCAGGGATCAGAGCCAGGCCTCCCACATTGGAAGCAGGGAATCTTAGCCACTGGACCACCAGGGAAGTCCCTGAAAGAAATTTCTATTCCAGTTCACCAGGTTCGTTAAGACAACCTTAGGAGTGATGGGATTGAACTTTCTGCTTGCCTGTAAGTTCTAGGCCTGTAGAGAATTAATGTAAACCAGGTCTTTGGATGGTACTTGATTCCATGAAGTATAGACAGTCCCTTTTCACAGGGAATTCTGATATGAATTCAATTAGAAGCCGCTTTTTCTGGGATCTGTTGTAGATCATCTTGAAACAATTTTAATGAAGTTTCCAATAAAAATCCAACAATACTGTTCCTAACTTTAATTGACACTTCTAAGTGTTTAGAAGACTTTCAAATATTGAGGAGTTAATTAATTCAAACTCCTAAAGGCAGACCCTTAATAACACTTTAATAACAAGAAAACCTAGTAGACTACAAATCTCCCAATTAATGTGTAATATGGGAAAATAATAGATATAATAATATATCTATTATATATATATATATTTAGTAGCAGAGTTTATTTTATGTTAACACATTATTGACTAGGGGATTTTTGCAGAAACTAATGCCTGTGGTCAGTGATTTGTTATGTAAGTGAATACTGAAATGTCTCCAGTCAATAATGTTTGGGAAAATGAACACAAAGTCAGCGATGGAATGAAGCATGCTGCTGCTGCTGCTAAGTCGCTTCAGTCATGTCCGACTCTGTGCAACCCCATAGACGGCAGCCCATCAGGCTCCGCCATCCCTGGGATTCTCCAGACAAGAACACTGGAGTGGGTTGCCATTTCCCTCTTAGACTTTCTGAATTTTTCTACTTTTTATCAAAACTACTTTTTAACACCCTTTCCAGTTGCTTGTTTACTTT
Organism: Oryx dammah; assembly: GCF_014754425.2. Taxonomy (NCBI): domain Eukaryota; kingdom Metazoa; phylum Chordata; class Mammalia; order Artiodactyla; family Bovidae; genus Oryx; species Oryx dammah. Next base: position 86,903,624 of record NW_024070202.1, read on the forward strand.
CCACACAATTGTCACAGCATAAGGAGGCAATATAATGCCAGTTTCCAGCCACTATTTTTTCATGCAGTGTAAAAACTGGCATTTAAAACAACTATTTTTTATCCTGAATATGACAGCTTCACTTCTGTAGTCCAGTTAGATAAGTCATGGTGTTTGATATAAGTTTTCCTGCTAATCTAATTGGTAACAATTAAACTTCATCAGTAGGTCTATTCCATATTACTATAGAAGGTACCATCCCACTTAACCACAGGTAATAGTGCTTTCTGGAAAGGATTCTCAAAGATAAGGCTACTCTGCAATTACAGGGCAGCTTGAAGCTTCCATCTGTCTGCCCTTCTGTATTCAATAACCACAGTCCTTGGGTTTCAGCCAGCTAACAAAAGACAATAGAGTGCCATCCTTCTTATTAGATTACACTGTTGACAGTGTGATAATCCATGTGCATGAGCGAGGCTGAAAGGACCATGAAGGAGCAGAATTTTCTTTATTCACAGCAAGCCTGTGAAGAAAGTCATTTGAATTTTGGCAAAAGACTTTGCCCTAAGAGCATCCTTAGTTGTCCTTCGGCGTCTGCACAGTTCAGATTGCATCCTCAGAACATCTGCTTTATTTGTTTGCGCCTTGGCCCCACCCCCAGCCCATGCTGTCAGCTTCTTGGAGGCAGAAAATCCAGTGTGTATTCCTCTGAGATCCCTAGGGAAGTGGTGATCTTCTCTGAACAGTAGGTAATCAATAAGGACTTGTTAGGCTAATTTGTTTGCCACTCCTGTTTGCCAACAGCTCACAGCTACTTCACATTGCTTGAAACAGTGCTTCAGTGAATCCCTTATGAGTCCTTGTAACAGTGTCACATAATGGAATAAAGCAGGGAACAGAGAATTCTAATACCTGGATTTTGGTCCCAATTTGCTGCTAACTTAGGTGTTGTGGGAGATGCTCGGAAAAAATCCCCGTTCATGGGCTTTCAGATTTTTGGTATCCTCCCACAAGCACATTTAATGTAATCATTTAAAAAGAGGCCTTTCCTAACTAGCTTAGTTAAAGTTAACACCAGGGCCATCCCTGGTGGTCCCATGGTTAAGAGTCTGCCTTGCAATGCAGCGGACATGGGCTCAGTCCCTGGGTGGGGAACTAAGATCGCACATACTACTAGAGAGTCTGGCACCACAATGAAGACCCAGCATGTGGGGACTAGGACCCAGTGCAATCAAATAAATTAATTAATTAACAAAAAGTAAAACCACTACCAACTCCAGTCCAGAAGCATTTCCCTTCGTCCTTCCTTTATTTTTCTCAGTAACATTTAACTGCATTTCACATATTAATTTATTTTTTACTACCTCCCCTCATTAGAATGGAATCTCCATGAAATCAGGGGTTTCATCTTCTTTAACCAACATATTTCCAATATTTGGGACAATGCATGAGTGATTGTAGGCATTCAATGAATATCTGTCAGTAAGCAATAAATAACTAAATTTCGCTCAAGAGGAGGAGATGAAATTAACAGATTGGGACTGGAACTAGGATCCATTGCTCTTTGTGGGTTCTTTTCCCAGAAGATGGGCTTCCCTAGCGGCTCAGATGGTAAAGAATCTGCCTGTAATGCAGGAGACCTGGGTTCAATCCCTGGGTCAGGAAGATCCCCTGGAGAAGGGAATGGCTGCCCTCTCCAGTATTCTTGCCTGGAGAATTCCATGAACAGAGGAGCCCAGTCCACAGGGTCACAAAGAGTCTGACACGACTAAGTGACTAACACTTTCACTTCCCAGAAGATAGGCTGTATATTGCAGCAAAGGAAAAGAACATATAATATTTGCAAATTTTCTATAATAAGTCCCTACTTGTTTAGAAATTATGCAAACCTAGTCTTGGTGTTTCTTCTGGACAATAGGGAGAAACTTTCCCTTTAGCATTTAGTTTAATAGAAAGTATCAAAAATAATGAGTGATGATTAGATTCAGGGTTACATAAAACATTTGCTGGAATTTGGCATCCCAGAGAAAGTTAACAAAAACAGATCATAATCACTCCTTTGGGAGAAAATACTTCAACACATCGGAGACTCAATTGGAAGTTTCAAGAACCTCTGCTTGTAGTTCATCTACAGTTCTGAGGAGATAATGTCATCTCATGGCTCAGAATCCTTCAATAATTGCAGAATCCCACCTTTAGGCAAAAGACTGGAAGCAGCGGTTAAACATCTCAGCATGGCTTAGTATCCTATTTGACAGGAAAGAAATGGATTGAAAAACTCTTTAGAATGTTGAGTCTCTTGGTGCCCTGCAACTTTCCATTTTATCGTCATTTGAAAGAGTGAGAAAATAATGTAGTCCAGAGACAGACAGAGAGAAGTGCTGTGAGAAAGAGCCTTGCAAAATTCTGGCAAGTATACATGATAATAATTCCTCCAATCCTTCCCCAAAGGGTCCTATAGCCAGTTATTTGGGTAACTGTTTACTGAGAAGGGAGAAGGCAAAGTTTGTTTGTTATTTTGTTTTTTTCTAGGACTCTTGGACAAATGGTCTGAGTTGAAGCTGATCTTCAGAGACCTGAAGTGCCATTAGACCCCAGTTGCTAGAGTGGCGGAGTGGTAAAGAAGCTGCCTGCCAATGCAGGATGCTCAAGAGACATAGGTTTGATCCCTTGGCCAGGAAGCTCTCCTGGAGGAGGGAAAGGCTACCCACTCCAGTATTCTCACCTGGACAAAGTCCATGGATAGAGGAGCCTGGTGGGCTACAGTCCATGGGGGCACAAAGAGTCAGACACAACTGAAGCGACAGCACAGCACATACAGAACTAATATAGCAATTCTTTACATGTAGGATCAAAATGATTGCAGGGAGGAACACTATGTAGAAGCTTCTGAATCTTCCCTTTCTCTTGCTGACATGGTGGACAAAAAGCAAGAGACTTCCACTTGCAGTGAGAATACAGAAAGTAACAAGAGACCACTGTTCCAACCCTACTGTCAACCAGCTGAAAAAGCTAACCTTCTGCAAAAAAACAGCAATGAGAAAAAGCCATGACACTAAATCGGGTCTTATTTATCATGACACTAAATCATGGCTTTATTTAACAACCAGAGAGCTGACGATACAAAGAAACCAAAGTAAACTAAAAACCATAGTAAGGAGTTTCTTCCATCTCTTGCAGAGCAGAGGGAAGAGGTGGAAGGCACGCTTGGTAGTGGTAAAGAGTGACCAATTGAGCCTTCAACAAGCTTCTGGTAGCAGCACGTGCGGATTGGAACCCTGAGTATCCCAAGCCAAGAGTGAGTCTGTGCCTACCCCAATTTTCCTATAGGTTTCCATCCAGTACAGAGGGATGATACACAAAAAGACTGGTTACATGCAGGGGAGCCAAGAGAAATACCCTCTGAACAACCCTTCAACAACCCAAGAAGCCGGCAACTAGGCTTTAGAGCATAAAGATCTCCAGCTATTTGGTAAAAGGGCTACCTTGGCGACTCAGATGTAAAGAATCTGCCTGCAAAGCAGGAGACCCACATTTGATCCCTGGGTTGGGAAGATCCCCTGGAGAAGGGAATGGTTACCGACTCCAGTAATTCTTACCTGGAGAATCCCCATGGACAGAGGAGCCTGGTGGGTTACAGCCCGTGGAGCCACAAAGAGTTGGACACAACTGAGTGATTAACACTTTCACTTTTCTTTCAGAAAGAAGCACTGCTGAAGAAAAGTTCTGATGTTGCCCCCCAAAATATTTAAACCAGAGGTGAATTGAACGTAAAGCTGCAACAAAGTTGAAATTCAGTTCAGTTACAGATGAGATTACCTTAGTGTTTTATACCAGTAGCCTGCCAGAAAAGATGGGATCATTATATCATTTACTTAAATGTCTACTATTCTCTTACATGTATGTAATATCTGATCATACAATCAAACTATGTAAGACACAAGAAGAAACAAAAAAAAAAATGCCATCCATGGCCAAGAGAGGAAAACAGTGAATAGGAGCAAATTAAGACATATCTCAGGTCATAAAATATCCCATAATTATAATGATTTTAAAGTAACTATGATAAATGTTCAAAAGACGTAGTATAAAAGACATTATGTATACATATATAAACAGAGAATTTTAGAAAAGAGATGGAACTATAAACAAAACTTAAATAAAATCACTAAAACTGAAAAATATGAATCAAAATTAAGAATTCAAGCAATATTGGTCAACTAAGTGGATCACAATAAACTGTGGAAAATTCTGAGAGAGATGAGAATACCAGACCACCTGACCTGCCTCTTGAGAAATCTGTATGCAGGCCAGGAAGCAACAGTTAGAACTGGACATGGAACAACAGACTGGTTCCAAATAGGAAAAGGAGTACATCAAGGCTGTATATTGTCATCCTGCTTATTTAACTTCTATGCAGAGTACATCATGAGAAACACTGGACTGGAAGAAGCACAAGCTGGAATCAAGATTGCCGGAAAAAATATCAATAACCTCAGATATGCAGATGACACCACCCTTATGGCAGAAAGTGAAGAGGAACTAAAAAGCCTCGTGATGAAAGTGAAAGAGGAGAGAGAAAAAGTTGGCTTAAAGCTCAATATTCAGAAAACGAAGATCATGGCATCTGGTCCCATCACTTCCTGGGAAATAGATAGGGAAACAGTGGAAACAGTGTCAGACTTTAATTTTGGGGGCTCCAAAATCACTGCAGATGGTGATTGCAGCCATGAAATTAAAAGACACTTACTCCTTGGAAGAAAAGTTATGACCAGCCTAGATAGCATATTCAAAAGCAGAGACATTACTTTGCTGACTAAGGTCCATCTAGTCAAGGCTATGGTTTTTCCAGTAGTCATGTATGGATATGAGAGTTGGACTGTGAAGAGGGCTGAGCGCTGAAGAATTGATGCTTTTGAACTGTGGTGTTGGAGAAGACTCTTGAGAGTCCCTTGGACTGCAAGGAGATCCAACCAGTCCATTCTGAAGGAGATCAGCCCTGGGATTTCTTTGGAAGGAATGATGCTAAAGCTGAAACTCCAGTACTTTGGCCACCTCATGCGAAGAGTTGACTCATTGGAAAAGACTTTGATGCTGGGAGGGATTGTGGGCAGGAGGAGAAGGGGACGACAGAGGATGAGATGGCTGGATGGCGTCACTGACTTGATGGACGTGAGTCTGAGTGAACTCCAGGAGTTGGGATGGACAGGGAGGCCTGGCGTGCTGCGATTCATGGGGTCGCAAAGAGTCGGGCACGACTGAGTGACTGAACTGAACTGAACTGAAGCTTCAATAGAAGTAAATTAATTTAATTTAATTTTTTTAAAAAGAATTCAAGAAATAGTCTTAACAGAACATTGGGTACTACAGAATAAAAATAAGTAAACTTGAATATGGTGGTGGTGGTTTAGTGGCTAAATCAAGTCCAACTCTCGTGACTCCATGGACTGTAGCCTGCCACGCTCCTCTGTCCATGGGCTTTTCCGGGCAAGAATACTGGGGTAGGTTGCCATTTTTTTCTCCAAGGGATCTTCTCAACCCTACACTGCAGGTAGATTCTTTACCACTGAGCCACTAGGGAAGCCCCAACCTTGAAGATAAATCAATAAAAATTATTCGTATTAAAATGCAAAGAGAAAAAAGGTAAAAAATAAAACAGAACATCTTAAACGTCTGGAACAGTAAACATATAAATGGAGTCAAATATACATATAAAGGGAGCACCAAAAATAAAAGAGTAAGAAGAGAAACAGAAGAAATATTCAAAGAAATAGTGGTAATTTTTCTCTCAAATCATAAAATACATCAAATCATGGATCCAAGCAATTTAGTGACCACAAGTCAAGTACAAAACACACACATACACACGTGTAAGTTAAACTGCTGAAAAAATAGAGGTAAAGAGAGGATCTGAAAAATCAGCCAAAAGGAAAAAAAAAAAAAAACACAACTGGTGTGGGTTATGACTTACTTCTCATCAGAAACAATAAAAAAGCTAGTGAAAAGGACCAAAAGAAAATGAAAAAAAAACTTTAAAATGCTGCAAGAAAAAAACTCCTGGCCTAAAATTCCATTTCCAGCAGAATTATCCTTCAAAAATGAAGATGAAATAAAGTCATTCTCATTAGTGACCACCTGAAGAATTTTGTCTCCAGTAGACCTTTACAAGAAACACTGAGAGAAGTTTCTCAGGCCAAAGGAAAATACTGTGAAATGGAGCACTGAATATGAGGATGGGAAAGACAAAATAATATATATAATTTACTTAAAAGAATTATGAAAAACAATAACTGATAACACTGGGGTAATAGACTATACAAAAATAAAACATAAAAGAATAAGAGAACACATGTCAGGAGAAAGAATAAAAGCACTTGTATTATTATACTTTTTCACGAGGTAATACAATGCTATTTGAAGGCACATTGTGAGATGATAAAACATATTGTCATATTAATAGCTGGTGAGAAAGTATTTGATATCTTAACAGATGGAAAAAAAATGTGTTAATGATAAAAACTCTTAACCATGCTAGAAAGAGAAGGAAATTTCCTAGAGACACAGAGTAGAGAACAAATGTATGGACACCAAGGAGGGGAAGGAGGAGAGGGGTGAATTGGGAGATCCCAGGACTGACATATATACGCTACTATGCACAAAATAGTAACTAATGAGAACCTACTGGTTAGCACAGGAACTCTGCTCAGTGCTCTGTAGTAACCTAAATAGGAAGGAAATCCAAAAAAGAGGGGATATATGTATATGTATAACTGATTCACTTTGCTGTACAGCAAAAATAACACGTTGTAAAGAAACTATGACTCCAGTAAAAATTAAAATTAAAAAAAAATAAGGGAATTTCCTTTTGATAAACTGCTAACTGCTAAGTCGCTTCAGTCGTGTCCGACTCTGCGCAACCCCATAGACGGCAGCCCACCAGGCTCCCCCGTCCCTGGGATTCTCCAGGCAAGAATACTGGAGTGGGTTGCCATTTCCTTCTCCAATGCATGAAATTGAAAAGGGAAAGTGAAGTTGCTCAGTCGTCCGACTCTTAACGACCCCATGGACTGCAGCCTACCAGGCTCCTCCATCCATGGGATTTTCCAGGGAAGAATACTGGAGTGGGTTGCCATTGCCTTCTCCACCTTTTGACAAAAGACATCCATAAAATACTATCGTTAATGCTAATGCTAATGCTATACATAATATGAAACACTAACCTCTTTTTCACTAATACTGGGAATGTTGCAGGATGTCTGGTCTCACTTCTTCCATTCAATATTGTAATGCAAGTTCTAGCCAATGTTTCAAAGCAAAAAAAAAGAAACATGAAGGGCATAAATATTAGAAAGGAGGAAGCATAATCATCACTGCTCTCAGTGAGTGAAAGTTGCTCAGTCCTGTTCCTCTTTGCGACCCCATAGACGGTCCATGGAATTCTCTAGGCCAGAATACTGGAGTGGGTAGCCTTTCCCTTCTCCAGGGGATCTTCCCAACCCAGGGATCAAATCCAGGTCACTCGCATTGCAGGCGGATTCTTTACCAACTGAGCTATCAGAGAAGCCCACTACTCTCAAATAATGTGCAAATACACATAGAAAACCCAGCTGTATCTTCCCAAAGTACTAATAAAACCACTAATAAAATAAAATGCTAATAAATAATGCTATTAAAAATTACTAGTACTAAGGAATTATGAATTTGGTTGAATAAAAGGTCAGGATGCAAAAATAGATTGTAATCCAAAACATTTTAAAATTACTTCTTAAAAATACAATTTGCAAGTCCATCAAAAACACCATATAACTAGGAATAAATCCAACAAACAATACAAAATATACCAACATTGGAAACTACTGTCAGAAAGCATTGCTGAAAGAAATTAAAGAAGACATATACAAATGAAAAGACATAACCCATTTATGGATTGAAGGATTCAATATCATAATACTTCCTCTCTCTCCAAATGCAATGCAATCTCAGTCAAAATTCCAGGAAGGAATTTTACAGAAATATACATACTGATTCTAAAATGTATACGAAAATGCAAAGGATCTACAATATCCAAAGCCATATTTTAAAAGAAGGACAAAGTAAAGAACTTATTCTGCCTGACTCACTGGCTTTATAGCTACAAAAATAAGACATTTATTAAACATGTCTTTTTGGCCTAAGCAGTGAATACAGTGAATACACCAATGAAACAGAATATAGTCCAGAAACAGATAAACACATGTATGGTCAATTCAGCGGGAAAAGGAAGTCTTTTTAACAAGTGATTCTGGAAGGGGATAAACATATGTAAAAAAATGGACCTCTACCCCTGAGCAACCACACACAAAAATTAACTCTAGATAGATCATAGACCTAAATGTAAAAGCTAGATCCATAAAGCTTCTAGCAGAAAATATAAGCATATATCTTCATGAATTTGTAGTAGGAAAAGTTTTCTCAAATCACAGAAAACATTAATCATAAAAGAAAAAATTATAGTTTAGATTTTGTTTAAAAAAAAAGTTCGGCTCATCAAAGTCACCTTTAAAAATGAATAGTCAGGCCATGGTATTCTGGGGATATGCTTTTAAAAATAAATCATGGCCTTGCTATATTTTTAGCAACTACTACAAACCAACAAAAAAAGAAAAAAAATCTCCCCCTTCTTTTAAATGGGCAAAAGACTTGGACAGACACTTGATAATAGAAAATATAAGTATAGCCTATATTACAAGAAAAGATGTTCAAAATCATTAATTATTAGGGGAACTCCCTGGCGGTCCAGTGGTCAGAACTCAGGGCTTTCACTGAGTGCCCAGGTTCAATCCCTGGTGGGGAAATGAGATCCCCACAAGCTGTGTGGCATGGCCAGAAAAAAAAAATCACTAATCATTGAAAGTGAAGTCACTCAGTCGTGTCCGACTCTGTGACCCCATGGACTGTAGCCCACCAGGCTCCTTCCATCCATGGAGTTTTCTAGGCAAGAGTACTGGAGTGGGTTGCCATTTCCTTCTCCAAGGGAATCTTCCCGACCCGGGGATCAAACCTGGGTATCCCGCATTGCAGGTAGATGTTTTACCGTCTGAGCCACCAGGGAATCCCACTAAACATTAGGAAAGTCCAAATTAAAACCACAAGGAGGTACCATATCCCACCTGTTAGAATGGCTAAAGTCAAAAAGTATGCCCTTATCAAATTCTAATGAGAATGTGGACCAATTAATCCTCCCACATAGCACCAAGTGGGAGTGAAAAATTAGTAAAACCTCTTTGGGGAATTGTTTGCAAAGTTTTCTAAAAGAGGTCTGGACATCCCTTGTGACATGCCATTGGCCACTCCACCAACATTATCATGATAATTGAAACAGAGGAGCAAAAGTAGCTAGTATGTTGAAAGTTTGGGTAAAGCACCTGTATTCCAGAAGATTTAAAATAGACGTTATGGGACTTCCCTGGTGGCTCAGTGGTAACGAATCTGCCTGTCAATGCAGGAAGTTCAGTTCAGTTCAGTCACTCAGTCATGTCTGACTCTTTGCGACCCCATGAACCTAAGCACGCCAAGCCTCCCTGTCCATCATCAACTCCCGGAATTTACCCAAACTCATGTCCATTGAGTCAGTGATGCCATCCAACAATCTCATCCTCTGTTGTCCCCTTCTCCTCTTGCCTTCAATCTTTCCCAACATCAGGGTCTTTTCAATTGAGTCAACTCTTTGCATCAGGTGGCCAAAATATTGGAGTTTCAGCTTCAACATCAGTCCTTCCAATGAACACCCAGGACTGATTTCCTTTAGGATGGACTGGTTGGATCTCCTTGTAGTCCAAGGGACTCTCAAGAATCTTCTCCAACACCACAGTTCAAAAGCATCATTTCTTCTGTGCTCAGCTTTCTTTATACTCCCAAGTCTCACATCCATACATGACTACTGGAAAAACCATAGCTTTGACTAGACGGACCTTTGTTGACAAAGTAATATCTCTGCTTTTGAATATGCTATCTAGGTTGGTCATAACTTTCCCTCCAAGGAATAAGTGTCTTTTAATTTCATGGCTGCAGTCACCATCTGCAGTGATTTGGGAACCCAAAAAAATAAAGTCAGCCACTGTTTCCACTGTTTCCCCATCTATTTCCCATGAAGTGATGGGACTGATGCCATGATCTTAGTTTTCTGAATGTTGAGCTTTAAGCCAACTTTTTCACTCTCTTCTTTCACTTTCATCAAGAGGCTCTTTAGTTCTTCTTCATTTTCTGCCATAAGAGTGATGTCATCTGCATATCTGAGCTTATTTATATTTCTCCCGGCAATCTTGATTCCAGCTTGTGCTTCTTCCAGGGCAGCGTTTCTCGTGATGTACCCTGCATGTAAGTTAAACAAGCAGGGTGACAATAGACAGCCTTGACATACTCCTTTTCCTATTTGTAATCAATCTGTTGTAACACAGGTTCAACCCCTGATCTGGGAAGACCCCACATGCCTTGGGGCAACTAAGCCCAAGTGACGCAACAATGGAGCCTGAGCTCTACAGCCCAGGAGCCACAAGTACTGAAGCCTGCTCACCCTGGAGCCTGCGCGCTCCCCAGCAAGAGAAGCCACTGCAACAAGCAGCCCGTGCACCGCAACTTTCTCTCACAGCAACGAAGATCCAGCATAGCCAAAATTCAGTACATTTCAATAAATAAATAAACCTTAAGAAGCCTCAGAAGCCAACCACATCAGTAAAAGTTGTTTAAGATTTTACTGGTCTGAGGTATGCCAGGATTATCACATGTTAGGTTCTGGAGACAGCACATTTCACGGTTGAAAATGCTGCTCCAAACCATTTACTGAGTGACATGGAAGGTTGACAGCTTTTAATGAGATCCAGAGAAGTAAGGGGCCCTGGGGCAGGATTAGGCTGTGGGACAAGCAACTCTGTCACTGGGCTGTATAACCCAGCAGACCCTATGGTCCTAGAGGAATCCGTGATGGAAAAGATGTTGTGTGGATTTATGGCAAGCTGCTGTGGAAGAATCGAAATGTGAGACAAGTACAGTTCTGGAGTAAGGCCACGGCATCCACAGGAGAGAATGAGCGGTAACTAGATGGAAGTGGTGCATTAGAGATGGGGTCTGAGTAAGGCCAGAGGCACAGTTAGCAGTACCAGCCAACGGCCCAGACTCCTGTGACATCCGTGACTAGTGTAATGATGCTTCCTGCTCAGCTCACATGTGTAGCCGAGTGCTAGCTGAGACCCTGAGGACAGAGGTGACAAAAGGTCAAGCTGCAGTCATAGATGAGTTGGCTCAGTATATACACGCAGGACGGAAAGTGGCTGCAGCGTCACTGTCTCCTCACCTGGGGGGAGAGGAGGTGCCCAGAAGAAAGTGGCAACAGGAAAGTCCTCCCGAAAAGCAGTCTTGGATGTGGGCTGCTCCTGGGGAAGGGGTGTTGGAAGGCTCAGCCCCCTCACCTCCATTCAGGACATCTCTGAAGACTGATCCCAGCTTCACCGCACACAGTGGGGTCGGGTGAGGCTTCTCTTAGACTGCGTTAGCAGTCCAACCTCTCCCTCTGCCCAGTCCCACTTCCCTCACATGTTTATAGAGGTTATGCCCAAGAATACATCTCAGTTATCTCCAAGTCAGCCTGTTTCCCAGGAAACTCAACTTGCAAACAGTGGATTTAAAAAAATCAGTGAAATAAGTCAGGATTAAAAGTTCTACATTTAGAAAGTTTGTGGGAGGCAGGGAAGGTTGTTTGTTCTGTTTGGAAACTCAAGTTATCAATTTTGAAACTTTTTTTTAAAAGTATTTATCTATTTATGACTGTGCCAGGTCTCTGTTGCTATGCAGGCTTTCTCTAGTTGACGCAAGTGGGGGCTACTCTCTAGCTGTGGTTCGCAGGCTTCTCATTGTGGTGGCTTCTTTTGTGGAGTACTGGCTCTGGGACACTCGGCATCAGTGGTTGCAGCTCATGGGCTCTACAGCGCTATCTCAGTGGTTGTGGCGCACAGGCTTAGTTGCCCCATGACATGTGGAATCTTCCTAGATCAGGAGCCAACCCTGTATCCCCTGCACTGGCACATGGACTCTTTACCACTGAACCACCAGGGAAGACTTTCAGCTTGTTTTTTTAATTCTCTTATTTCTGACGGTGGAGACATACACCTCAACTAGAGCTCTCCTGGGATATAGGCTTGGTGAGGGTCCTAGCAGGACTGTCACTCCACTACCTGAAAGGGGAGGGCGCTTTTGCCTGGAACAAGTGAGAACAAATTTTTTTCTCACTAGTTTTCTGCTGCAAGAGGAGGGTAGTTTCCCAAAGGCTTGCTGATGGAATTGAGAGTTCTCTCAGTTCAGTTCAGTCGCTCAGTCATGTCCGACTCTTTGTGACCCCATGAACCGCAGCACGCCAGGCCTCCCTGTCCATCACCAACTCCCGGAGTTTACTCAAACTCACGTCCATCGAGTTGGTGATGCCATCCAGCCATCTCATCCTCTGTCATCCCCTTCTCCTCCTGCCCCCAATCCCTCCCAGCATCAGAGTCTTTTCCAATGAGTCAACTCTTCGCATGAGGTGGCCAAAGTACCAGAGTTTCAGCTTTAGCATCATTCCTTCCAAAGAAATCCCAGGGCTGATCTCCTTCAGAATGGACTGGTTGGATCTCCTTGCAGTCCAAGGGACTCTCAAGAGTCTTCTCCAACACCACAGTTCAAAAGCATCAATTCTTCGGCACTCAGCCTTCTTCACAGTCCAACTCTCACATCCATCCATACATGACCACAGGAAAAACCATAGCCTTGACTAGATGGACCTTAGTCAGCAAAGTAATGTCTCTGCTTTTGAATATGCTATCTAGGTTGGTCATAACTTTTCTTCCAGAGAGTAAGCGTCTTTTAATTTCATGGCTGCAGTCACCATCTGCAGTGATTTTGGAGCCCCAAAAAATAAAGTCCGACACTGTTTCCACTGTTTCCCCATCTATTTCCCATGAACTAATGGTTCTCTAGTCATCTATCTATCTAAAGGCAAGGTGAATAGTTAATGTCCAATACTGGGGGGGAAGACACATAGTGCAGTATGGGAGCAGCCATGCTTGGAGTATATCACTCAAAGGGCAAATATATTTTTCTTTCCTCTTTTCCTTTGTCAGAATTATTTTTTGGACATCAAGTGCAGATAACTGCACTAACCATAATCCTAAATTCATAACAGGCTTCTATCAGTGATATGTAAAAGCTCTTATTTGTTATTGTTCATTTGTCAGTTTATTGGTTTCAATAGTATAATAAACAATTGTGAAATCACCATTTAAGAGAAAATTTAAATGATGACAACTCACAGCCACATGAGATCCTCACCCATTCTGTGTCCTTGCCTCTCATCTTGAAACCTGAGTTTATTGTTGTCTTTTTTTATATAAATATATTAAACTCAACTGTATTTATTAATAGCATACAGTTTTGTTTGGTTGTCTTAAAACTTATAAAAGGATATCTTTATTCATTTTTAGGGTATTATATGTCACAATGAAAAGGATTATTAAAATGTGTCATGCAAGATATAATCTCTGGGTACTTTTCACTCAAAATTATACTCCAAAAATTCACCTATGGGTGAATTGTCATATGTGGCTATTGTCATATGTAGCTATGTTCATTTATTTTGTTTACTGATTTTTTCTTCTATCTTAAAGATAATGTGAGAACTTCCCCGACAGTCCAGTAGTTACGACTTTGCCTTCCAATGGAGGGGGTGCATGTTCCATCCTTGGTCACGGTGCTAAGATCTCACATGACTTGAGGCCAAAAAAAGCAAAGCATAACACAGAAACAATATTCCATACAGACTTTAAAAATGGTCCACATAAAAAGAAATCTTAAAATAATGTGTTAATTCTGAACAACACAAAAATCTCATCCATTTCTAGAAATGCATCTATAGACATCATCTTTGTCTCCCCCAGCATCCTCATTCACTTTACTGTGTATCTCATATGTACCCTGCTTCTTCCTTTTCCAACATAAGTTTCAAGGAACCCTGGCATGGCTTGTTTAGTTTCAGGAGGAGGAGTGCTTGTTTTCCTAGAAAACCAGAACAAGAAATTCAAAATGCCTTTAACATAAAGCCACATTTGAATGCCCCCTGGGCTTGCACATCAACCTTGTTCTTGTAGGTCCCTTAAGCCCACCTGAGACCTTACACCAGTTGAGCTGTTTGTAAAGATTCATTTGATTGGGTATAAAGAAATCTCCCGTGGTATTGAAAACACATCCCTCAGAGAGTAAAGGACCAAGCTGTTGGGCATAATGAAAATCAAGTATTAAACATAAGCCCTACAGGCACTTCACACAGCTGGAACAACAGCCTCATGGTTGGGAGAGACAATGACAGAAAACGAATCTCATGTGTATTCCAGATGGTTCCTAAGGCTCACAGACAAAAAACATTCGTTCCACCTCCTTTTCAGAGCAGCTCCAATGAAAATTTCCTCCCACTCTCAGCGAAATAAAAAAAAGTTAAGTGGTTAAATAAACCCCTGTGTTGTGACAGGTTATCTTTATCCTCCCAACTTGAATATGAACGTGAAGTCATCTTGCAGGAAGAAATGACAAACACCCAAACTACCATGATCGCACTGACGTTCCCCAGTGGACACGATGACCAACAGAACACACAGATCACTACGCTGAGATGAATACAGATAGGAGTTTAACATATGCTGAGCCCCACGGCGCTGGACAGGCAAGGGGTAGGGAGAGAAATCCCTGGCTCTGAGGAGTAATAGCAGTGAATGGTGCAGCCACATTTCTGCAGACAGAAAGAACACAGTCCCACCATTCACAACAGCTTTTAAAAGAGCAAATATTTTCTATTCATTCTAAAGAAAATTATGTTTGTGAGACCAGCAAATTGTGTGGATGCAGATTCTCCAACCTGGTAATTAGCTCTGCTCCGTTTCAATAAGTAAAGGTTTGGGGGGGATTATTCACATCCGAATCAGTTTTACTGCTTTATATTTGCAGAATAGATTGGAACTGTATGAATAAGAGACCTTCAACTCCTATTAACATTTTTGCATGCAGTTGAGGCTCTCCAGAAATTAAAAAGACAAACATTGGTAAATCAATAAAAGAAAACATTATTTTATTTCACCTTGGGCTCAGCCACCCACTGCCTAGCTTCTCTCCATCCTTGGAAATTTTTCTTTTGCACTGACCCAGCTAGAATGTAGACAGGTGGTGAGGAGGCGAGGGTGAGGGAAGTGGGGGGAGCATGGAGGCCAAAGGGAGCTGTTTGAACAAAGGTGAAACTTCATGGGGGGGCAGGAAGTGACTTCTTTGGCGGGATTGAAGGGTTCATGTGCGGAAGCAGTTATAGAGGAGGCATTTTGTGGAGGAATTTGAATGTCACAATAATTGGAAGCCACAGAGGCTATGGAGGTGAGTGAGTGAGTGTGTTAGGGAAGGGAAATGGGTGCTGTCCAAGGACTTGGGCTGATAAGGGATAACCATAAGTGGTAATAGACTATTAGAGCACTGTAGCAAAATCTGAAGGCTTTGTGTCAGATATACTGCAACTAAAATATTGGCTTAGCCTCTTCCTAACTCTGCCACCTTGGGCAAATTATTTATCTAAAGCAAAATTACCCCCTCTCCAAAATGGGGATGATAATAACAATTCCTAATTCATGGGGGTGGTTGAGAGGATTCAATAAAGTCATCTCCACAAAGTACTGGACGCATTGTAAGGTTAAGTATAAATATTAGACATGATCTTGTTATCTTCTTCAGTATTATCATTGCTATTTCAGGAAAATTAATTCTCTATGTGAGATGGGATGAGATGAGAAATATCATCAAGGTGATATTTATCAAAAATACCAAGATGAGAACCTCATTTTTGGCCATGCTATAAAGCAAGTAAAATACCGGCTGTTTTCATTTTGAACAGCCTTTAAACATATACTTCTCAGAATAAAGAAATTCCTTATTTAAAATGTCCTTAAGGCAAAGTGAACTTCACCTCTTTAAATTGCAAACATTAAACACAGGTGAACTTCAACTTAAGTTTCTCTGTAAATTTTTTGTGGGGAAGAAGTTGGCCCAAGTCTAGAAAAAAAAGAACTAACTTACATGTTAAAGGCAAGTCGGTGCAAAGAACACACAGTAATGGCTGCGTCAACCAGGGCATCACCTCCTTCCCTCGGGGAGGAGCAGGGGAGCTACAGATTGTAGCAGAAGGGGATTATGTTTTCTTTGTTTGGTTTCATAGGTCTGAAGCCCGAGAACACGGCTGAGTTACTCAATTGCAGAATTAGGCAATTCCATACCTACCTAATGCCCCCAGTTTTCTTTTTATTAAAGGAATGAGGAAATTCAAAGGAACAGCCATGCTTATTTTCTAAATAGGCTACTTAAAAGTCAAGATTTATGTTACCTATTTAAGCGGGTGGCTGTGTGAGGCATAGGAAAACTTACTGACATAGAGATGGGGTAAGTGAGATCAGATTCCATCTCTTTATTTAGGGAGTGAGAGAGAGACAATGTACAACTTCATTTGTAAGAAAAGGAAAGGGTTTGAATTAGATGATCCAAAAGTTTCTCCCAGGTCTCAATTTCTGATTCTACATTAGCCATATTTTACACAGCAGGGTCTCTGAGCTCCTCCAAACCAGATGTGATCTTTCCCTCCATTAAAAACCTGGAGAATTTCCTCTTCTTTTAGAATACTTGATATGCTCCAGCTTGCATTATATTTAAGAGTATATCTGCTTATTTATCCCTAATTGACTATAAGATCACTTAATGGAAGAGATATTTTTATTTACATTTGCATAAACCCAATAATGTATAGAAAGAATCGCACACCACAGCCAAGTGGGACTTAGTCCAAGTATCTAAGGCTGATCCAACATTAAAAAAAATCAATTAATGTAATCCACCATGCATGCGTGTGTGTTCAGTCGGGTGTGACTCTTTGCGACCCCATAGACTGTAGTCTGCAAGGCTCCGCTGTCCATGGGATTTCCCAGGCAAGAATACTGGAGTGGGTTGCCATTTCCTCTTCCAGTGGATCTTCCTGACCCAGGGATCAAACCCACGTCTCTTGCACCTCCTGTACTGGGAGGTGAATTCTTTACCACTGAGCCACCTGAGAAGCCCCTGCAATCCACCATGTCAATAGCCTAAAAGAGAAAAATTCTGTGATCATACCAGTTAATGCAGAAGGAGCATTTGGCAGTATCCAACACCAGTTAGTAATAACTCTCAGCAAACTAGGAACAGAGAAGAACGTACTCAACCTGATAAGTACTATCTTTAATAAATCTACAGCTAACATCAAATCTACTGATGAGCAACAGGATGCTTTACCCCTAAAACTGGGAACAAGGCAAAGATGTTCTGTTTTACCATTCTTCTTCAATAATGTTCTAGAAGTCCTAGAACATTAGTTCCAGCTAATGCCTGGAACATCTTGCAGTGCCACTGTAAGAAAGTACTCAAATACACACACACACAGGCATACACACACATACACACACTGATAATAATGGGATTATATGTCAAAAGGACCCAGAAGCCAACTGAAAGAACTTCCAATGGCCAAAGCTGAGACAATCTTAGCAAAAAATAAAGTGGTGTTTTATTACAACCCAAAGTATAAAATAAACATCCATCAGCCTATACTGATACATATATATATATGTATATATATGATGTGTATATATATATATGATTAAATAAATAAACAAATGAGGAAAAATGAATCTCTCATGCAGAAAATTTCCAAATAATTTATGTAGCTACTTTGCCTTCTGGGAGGTGGAACTCCCCAGGTGAAATTGAAACCAGGTGTGTACCGTGGTATTAATCCACTCAGTTTTGTGGTTTTCTTCAGCAGCACTTTAGTAAACTGTGTAGTAAGAGAGAAAACAGGAATATGAATTGATTCAAGGTTGAGGCTTGAAGTGGGGATACAATGAAATAGAAGGAGACTAAGATGCTCTTAAAAGACGCTTACTCCTTGGAAGAAAAGTTATGACCAACCTAGATAGCATATTCAAAAGCAGAGACATTACTTTGCCAACAAAGGTCCGTCTAGTCAAGGCTATGGTTTTTCCTGTGGTCATGTATGGATGTGAGGAAGCGCCGAAGAATTGATGCTTTTGAACTGTGGTGTTGGAGAAGACTCTTGAGAGTCCCTTGGACTGCAAGGAGATCCAACCAGTACATTCTGAAGGAGATCAGCCCTGGGATTTCTTTGGAAGGAATGATGCTAAAGCTGAAACTCCAGTACTCTGGCCACCCCATGTGAAGAGTTGACTCATTGGAAAGACTCTGATGTTCGGAGGGATGGGGGCAGGAGGAGAAGGGGATGACAGAGGATGAGATGGCTGGATGGCATCACTGACTCGATGGACGTGAGTTTGAGTGAACTCCGGGAGTTGGTGATGGACAAGGAGGCCTGGCGTGCTGCGATTCATGGGGTCGCAGAGTCGGACACTACTGAACAACTGAACTGAACTGAAGATGCTGAAAATGCTGACAAGCACGTGGCTGAAGTCATGCTAGCTGTGAAAATGCTGAGGATCTGGCTGAAGAAGATCGCTGGAATTGATGAATGGCTTGAAGGATGAGAATGACTCTGTGTAAGAGCAAGTTGACCAGGTAGACTTGTATTTTGACTATGGCAGGGGATGAGGGGTGAGAGAACAGCAGGATTGAATGGTCTTAAGGCTAAGATTTTAAGCAGGCTGGATGCAAGCTTGAGGGGTGTCAGGCATTGAGCTCTCCCTATCCTGGATCCCCCACGAAGGAAGTTATCAATATGTCTGTAGTTAGGTGTCACAAATAGAAGGATAGTGAGAAACTACTTGGCTGCTTTTGAAAAATTGCAATTGGGAACTTCCTGTTTTCATCCACTTCTGAGAAACTGGATATTTCTTGAAAGCATTGACGATGTCCATCATTGACTATGAATCTGAGGCGTTTTTCCTTCCACTTTATAGAGGTATGATTAACAAATAAAATCATACACATTTAGGTTATACAACATCATGTTTTGATAAACATATACATTGTGACATAATCTCTGCAATCAAGCTAAGTCACATGTCCATCACCTGATATAGTAATTCTTTTTGTGTGTGGTGAGAACAAGAGAGATCAATTCACTTAGTAAGTTTCAAGGATGTAATACACTAACTATAATCATCAGGTTGTATGTTATGTCTCAAGTTTGTACCCTTTGACCAGCATTTCCATTTTGCACTCACTTTATAGCCTTGGTAATCACCATTCTCCTCTCTATGAGTTTTTAGATTCCACAGATAAATGATATCATACAACATTCATCTTTCCTTGACTGGATTATTTCATTTAAATTGTCCTCTGGCTTCATTCATGCCATTGCAAATGACAGAGTTTCCTTCTTTTAGGGCTGAGTACTTTGGCCACCTCATGTGAAGAGTTGATTCATTGGAAAAGACTCTGATGCTGGGAGAGATTGGGGGCAGGAGGAGAAGGGGATGACAGAGGATGAGATGGCTGGATGGCATCACTGACTCGATGGACGTGAGTCTGAGTGAACTCTGGGAGTTGGTGATGGACAGGGAGGCCTGGCGTGCTGCAATTCATGGAGTTGCAAAGAGTCAGACACAACTGAGCAACTGAACTGAATATTCGTATGTATACATATATATATAGTACCTTCTTTATTCATTCCTCTATTGATGGACACTTAGGTTGTTTCTATATCTTGGCTGTTGTGAATAATGTTGCAATGGACATAGGAGTGCAAATGTTTTTGTGATAGTAGTTTCCGTTTGCTTTAGACATGTATCCAGAAGTGGGATTGCTGGATCACACGGTAGTTCTGGTTTTAATTTTTTGAGGACCTTCTCATACTGGAGAGTTATCATGTTTGTCTTTGTATTGAAGAGGCTAAGAGAACACCAGTGTGGAGGATTTGGAGCAAATGAGAGAGGATGTGGCAGACGATTTAGGCGTAATTATTTCACCTTTGACATACTGGAGAAATACCTTAAGAAAGACCAAAAAAAAGCTGTTTAGAACTTTCAGAATGTGGGAATAAAGAGATCAGAAGTCCTGTTCTCCAGTTTTACCTAACTGGTAAAAACTATATATTTTATATATGCTTATGTAACATATTATTAAATTATTGTACCGTATATATTAAACTGGGTTTCCCATGTGACTTGGTAAAGAATCCGCCTGCCAAAGCAGGAGATGTGGGTTTGATCCCTGAGTCGGGAAGATCCTCTGGAGAAGGAAATGGCAACCCACTTCAGTACTTTTGTCTGGAGAATCCATGGACAGAAGGAGCCTGATGGGCCACAGCCCATAGGGTTACAAAGAGTATGATACAACTAAGCAACAACAAATACATTAAATTATATATGTATTACATATACATATATATATATAGATACAAAATAATCACTTAAAATCTCTGGAAATTATTCTTAAGGGTACATGACAAGTGCAAAAACATTCATTTAAGAAAATGAACCAAATCCTGTAATAATAGTGAGAGTCAGGGGCGCTTGAACCATGGCCCAGTTCTTTATCACCCCACCCTTAGCTCCACGATACAGAAGCTCAGTCCTGGGTCTCTGGGTGCTCTATTGCAGGCAGATACAGTGAAGAAGGTAAGTGTTACCCTCTCTCCCACTCCCACCCCAGCTCCCAGTCTAAAGTACTGGTTTCCCCCTGGAAGGTGCAAGTTGCCTGTGCTTCTCATCCCCTTCTCCCAGGCCCAAGCTGCAGAAACTGGAGATTCCAGGCCCCAGAGTATGCACCTACCCCCATCCATAGGGTAGAAGAGCTTCCTCAGGTGCAGCAGGGCAGAGAATGCCAGGGATTGGGAGGTGGGGGAGAAAGTGAGTGGCCACCTGTAGGAATGAGGTTTATTTTTGTGGGGACAAAATTGTTCTCAGCAGTTTTACTAACGATTACATAACCCTATGGATTCACTTTTAAAAATTAGAGTGTATGCTTTAGATGAGTATTTTATATAATATATAAATTATACTTCAATACAGCTGTTTAAGAAGTCAAACTGCTAGGCCCCTCAGCTGTACTTTGACATTTTGCCAATGGCCCAGGCTGAGAAAAACTACACAAAACAATTTTTAAGAGTGCGTTTACTCAGACATTTTTGAGGATGAAATTTGCTGCATCCTCTCAGTGTCTTCTCTCTAGGAAGACCTACCTGTGGAAATTCCTACCGTGTCTCACTACCAGCATAGTATATTTCTTCCTGACAAATCTTCCTATAGATACAGTCAATCACGACACTGATGAGTGCTCTCTTTTCATGTTTTGAATGCATAAAACAAAATTAGTGTCTCTGTGCCAGGAAACCAATAAGATCTGGTTATAAATTTCAGGTACTAAACTTAATCCAGGCTTGATTTTATGTTTCCTGCCTTCATTTTCTCATCTGTTAGCTTTAAACTTTATTTTCTTATCATATGTGTGTATTTTAATAACCTATTTTTAATTGCTCCTGGAAAAAAAACGAAACAAAAAAATAGTTCCCAATAACCCTAAGGAAACCTTTCTTGGAGTGTGTTTCTGGCTAAATCAAATGAAAATTATGAGGGTAATTCAGGCGGCATGTAGGAGGAAAATATGTTTCATCACCAGGGTTCTCCTTTAAATGCTACTCTTCAACCTACTCTACCAGTCGGCATAGACTGTTGCTGTGGGGAAAGAAAGAAAGATCTTTTGTAATTCATTTTTGAAGGCTTTTTGACGAGCCTTGAATCTCTAATCTGGGGAAGCTTAGGCAGATGAGTGGAATAAACACCCAAACACCATTCTCTGAGAGGCCAAGATGGGATTTCTGACTGGGATTCATTGTTCTGAGATATTAGCACAAGGACCCATGACTGTGATGGAGTCAAGTGTCTAGCACAATGGGGCCACTGGCAGCATCCTAGACAGAGCCTGGCTATGCCTCACCTCCCTTTGTTTCTGCCTGAGTTCAGTTCAAAACTCTGTAACCCAAACTGTGAGCAATAGGATCTGTAAGCCAAATGATTCCTACTCAATAAATTCCTTTTCTTTTCAGATCTACAGATCCAGGTTTGTGGGCTCTTCTCAGAAATCTTGATTAGTACACAAGGCCACTCTCATTTTCTTTCTTTTTTAATCAATTTTTATTGGAGTACTTGACTTACATCCGTTGGATCATCGAAAAAGCAAGAGAGTTCCAGAAAAACATCTACTTCTGCTTTATTGACTATGCCAAAGCCTTTGACTGTGTGGATCACAATAAACTGTGGAGAATTCTGAAAGAGATGTGAATACCAGACCACCTGACCTGCCTCTTGAGAAACCTATATACAGGTCAGGAAGCAACAGTTAGAACTGGACATGGAACAGCAGGCTGGTTGCAAATCAGGACAAAAGTATGTCAAGGCTGTATATTGTTACCCTGCTTATTTAACTTATATGCAGAGTACATCATGAGAAATGCTGGGCTGGATGAAGCACAAGCTGGAATCAAGATTGCTGGGAGAAATATCCATAACCTCAGATATGCAGACAACACCATCCTTATGACAGAAAGTGAAGAAGAATTAAAGAGCCTCTTGATGAAAGTGAAAGAGGAGAGTGAGAAAGTTGGCTTAAAGCTCAACATCCAGAAAACTAAGATAATGGCATCCAGTCCCATCACTTCATGGCAAACAGATGGGGAAACAATGGAAGCAGTGAGAGACTTCATTTGGGGGGCTCCAAAATTACTGCAGATGGTGACTGCAGCCATGAAATTAAAAGACGTTTGCTCCTTGGAAGAAAAGTTATGACCAACCTAGACAGCACATTAAAAAGCAGAGACATTTTGGATCCCCCCCCAAATGAAGTCTGTCAGTCTTTCCCCTGTTTCCCCATCTGTTTGCCATGAAGTGATGGAACCAGATGCCATTATCTTAGTTTTCTCAATGTTGAGTTTTAAGCCAACTTTTTCACTCTCCTCTGGAGTGTGAAATTCTTCAAGAGATGGGAATACCAGACCACCCTCAACCTCAGATATGCAGATGACCACCTTTATGGCAGAAAGTGAAGAACTCAAGAGCCTCTTGATGAAAGTAAAACAGGAGAATGAAATAGTTGGCTTAAGGCTCAACATTCAGAAAACGAAGATCATGGCATCCGGTCCCATCACTTCATGGCAAATAGATGGGGAAAGAGTGGCTGACTTTATTTTTTTGAGCTCCAAAATCATTGCAGATGGTGACTGTAGCCATGAAATTAAAAGATGCTTACTCCTTGGAAGGAAAGTTATGACCAACCTAGACAGCATATTAAAAAGCAGAGACATTACTTTGCCAGCAAAGGTCTGTCTAGTCTAGGTTATGGTTTCTCCAGGAGTCATGTACGGATATGAGAATTGGACTATAAAGAAAGCTGAGTGCTGAAGAATTGATGCTTTTGAATTGTGGTGTTGGAGAAGACTCTTGAGAGTCCCTTGGACTGCAAGGAGATCCAACTAGTCCATCCTAAAGGAGATCAGTCCTGAATGTTCATTGGAAGGACTAATGTTGAAGCTGAAATTCCAATCCTTTGGCCACCTGATGTGAAGAAATGACTCATTGGAAAAGACCCTGATGCCAGGAAAGATTGAAGGCAGGAGGAGAAGGGGACGACAGGATGAGATGGTTGGATGGCATCACCAACTCAGTGGATATGAGTTTGAGTAAACTCCGGGAGTTGGTGATGGACAGGGAGACCTGGTGTGCTGTGGTCCATGGGGTCACAAAGAGTTGGACACAACTGATCAACTGAACTGAGCTGATATATAGGTATATATATACCCCTCCCCCTTGAGCCTTCCTCCCTCCTCCTGTCCCACCCCTCAAGGTCATAACAGAGCACCAGGTTGGACTCCCTGTGTTATGCGGTAGCTTCCCACTAGCTAGCTACTTCTCACATGATGGTGTATATCTGTCAGTGCTACTGTCTAAATTTGCTCTGCCCTCTTCTTCCGCCACTGTGTCCACAACTCCGTTCTCTAGGTCTGCGTCATCTCCACTCCATCCCTGCAAACAGATTCATCAGTGCTATTTTTCTAGATTCCATATATATGCCTCAATATATGATACCTGTAAAACCTTGTTTTTTTAAAAACTTAACTTTGTAAAATTCCAACCACATTCTAAAGTCCTTTCTCATTTTTTGATGATTTCATGGTTTTTATTGTATGAATAAAGTACAGTAAATTTAACCTAGTTCTAGGCATAGATATACAAGTTGTTTTCAATCTTTCCTCTGATAAATTATGCTGAAATAAATTATAAAAAAGAATTTTCCAAATATGAGATAAAGTCATAGAAGTAGAATTGTGGTGTCAAAGGGGATGTGCAACCCATAATTGGAATGGCATTGTCAAATTGCCCTCCACCCAAATTGTATCAGTAGTAACTACCACCAGTATTGCCTGAGTGCCTATTTCCACAAACCTCACCAACAAAGTGAGCTAAATCTTTGCTAATCAGATAGGTGAAAATTGCTTCATTGAAGTTTTAATCTACAATTCTCTTAATACAGTGAGGTTGAACATCTTCTGATGTTTACCAAACATTTGTATGTTCTTTTTAAAGAACTATTTCTATAAACACTTGTTAGGTACATCCTTTTCATAACAAATGTGTCAGGAACTGTCCTTCATACAGCAAGGATATTTGCTCTATGTTTGGTTTTTAAGTTGCAAACATTCTCCCAGTTTATGATTTTCTTTTGACTTTGTTTCATTTTTTTTAGATGTGCATTTTCTTTTCATATTTATGAGGTTAGTTTATACACATCTCTTTAATGTATTTTGATTTGTTGCCATACTTAGAAAGTTGTCCTCACTATGTGAGTATTAAAAAATATTCCATAATTTCTTCTATTTCTTTTATGGTTACATATTTTTCATATAAATATTTGTCCTTTTGCAATTTCTTTTGGTTAAGGCAGGAGGTATGATCCATATGTATTTTTTCCCATGACTACTCAGCTGCCTATGTGAATCACAAAAAACTGTGGAAAATTCTTCAGTTCAGTTCAGTTGCTTGGTCATGTCTGACTCTGCAACCCCATGGACTGCAGCACTCCAGGCCTCCCTGTCCATCACCAACTCCCAGAGTTTACTCAAACTCATGTCCATTGAGTTGGTGATGCCATCCAGCCATTTCATGCTCTGTTGTCCCCTTCTCCTCCTGCCCTCAATCTTTCCCAGCATCAGGGTCTTTTCCAATGAGTCATTTCTTCGGATCAGGTGGCCAAAGGATTGCAGTTTCAGCTTCAGCATCAATTTCTCCAAGGGACATTTAGGACTGATTTCCTTTAGAATGGACTGGTTGGATCTCCATGCAGTCCAAGGGACTCTCAAGAGTCTTCTCCAAAACCACAGTTCAAAAGCATCAGTTCTTCAGCACTCAGCTTTCTTTATACTCCAACCCTCACATTCACACATGACTACTGGAAAAACCATAGCTTTAACTAGATGGACAAAGTAATGGCTCTACTTTTTAATATGCTGTCTAGGTTAAGTTAAGTTCAGTCACTCAGTCGTGTCTGACTCTTTGCGACCCCATGAATCACAGCAAACCAGGCCTCCCTGTCCATCACCAACTCCCGGAGTTCACTCAGACTCATGTCCATCGAGTAGTCAGTGATGCCATCCAGCAATCTCATCCTCGGTCGTCCCCTTCTTTTCCTGCCCCCAATCCCTCCCAGCATCAGAGTCTTTTCCAATGAGTCAATTCTTCGCATGAGGTGGCCAAAGTACTGGAGTTTCAGCTTTAGCATCATTCCATCCAAAGAAATCCCAGGGCTGATCTCTTTCAGAATGGACTGGTTGGATCTCCTTGCAGTCCAAGGGACTCTCAAGAGTCTTCTCCAACACCACAGTTCAAAAGCATCAATTCTTCGGCGCTCAGTCTTCTTCACACTCCAACTCTCACATCCATACATGACCACAGGAAAAACCATAGCCTTGACTAGATGGATCTTAGTCGGCAAAGTAATGTCTCTGCTTTTGAATATGCTATCAAGATTGGTCATAACTTTTCTTCCAAGGAGTAAATGTCTTTTGATTTCATGGCTGCAGTCACCATCTGCAGTGATTTTGGAGCCCCCAAAAATAGTGTCTGACACTGTTTCCACTGTTTCCCCATCTATCTCCCATGAAGTGATGGGACCGGATGCCATGATCTTCGTTTTCTGAATGTTGAGCTTTAAGCCAACTTTTTCACTCTCCTCTTTCACTTTCATCAAGAGGCTTTTTAGTTCCTCTTCACTTTCTGCCATAAGGATGGTATCATCTGCATATCTGAGGTTATTGATATTTCTCCTGGCAATCTGGATTCCAGCTTGTGTTTCTTCCAGTCCAGCGTTTCTCATGATGTACTCTGCATAGAAGTTAAATAAGCAGGGTGACAATATACAGCCTTGATGTACTCCTTTTCCTATTTGGAACCAGTCTGTTGTTCCATGTCCAGTTCTAACTGTTGCTTCCTGACCTGCATACAGATTTCTCAAGGGGCAAGTCAGGTGGTCTGGTATTCCTATCTCTCTCAGAATTTTCCACAGTTTATTGTGATCCACACAAAGGCTTTGGCATATTCAATAAAGCAGAAATAGATGTTTTTCTGGAACTCTCTTGCTTTTTCCATGATCCAGCAGATGTTGGCAATTTGATCTCTGGTTCCTCTGCCTTTTCTAAAACCAGCTTGAACATCAGGAAGTTCACGGTTCACATATTGCTGAAGCCTGGCTTGGAGAATTTTGAGTATTACTTTACTAGCATGTGAGATGAGTGCAATTGTGGGGTAGTTTGAGCATTCTTTGGCATTGCCTTTCTTTGGGATTGGAATGAAAACTGACCTTTTCCAGTCCTATGGCCACTGCTGAGTTTTCCAGATTTGCTGGCATATTGAGTGCAGCACTTTCACAGCATCAACTTTTAGGATTTGAAATAGCTCAACTGGAATTCCATCACCTCCACTAGCTTTGTTCATAGTGATGCTTCCAAGGCCCACTTGACTTCACATTCCAGGATGTCTGGCTCTAGATGAGTGATCACACCATCGTCATTATCCAGGTTGTGAAGATCTTTTTTCTACAGTTCTTCCATGTATTCTTGCTATCTCTTCTTCATATCTTCTGCTTCTGTTAGGTCCAGACCATTTCTGTCCTTTATCGAGCCCATCTTTGCATGAAATATTCGCTTAGTATCTCTAATTTTCTTGAAGAGATCTCTAGTCTTTCCCATTCTGTTCTTTTCCTCTATTTCTTTGCATTGATCCCTGAAGAAGGCTTTCTTATCTCTTCTTGCTATTCTCTGGAACTCTGCATTCAGATGCTTATATCTTTCCTTTTCTCCTTTGCTTTTTGCCTCTCTTCTTTTCACAGCTATTTGTAAGGCTTCCCCAGACAGCCATTTTGCTTTTTTGCATTTCTTTTCCATGGGGATGGTCTTGATCCCTGTCTCCTGTACAATGTCATGAACCTCATTCCATAGTTCATTAGGCACTGTATCTATCAGATCTAGTCCCTTAAATCTATTTCTCACTCCCCCTGTATAATCATCAGGGATTTGATTTAGGTCATACCTGAATGGTCTAGCAGTTTTCCCTACTTTCTTCAATTTGAGTCTGAATTTGATAATAAGGAGTTCATGCTCTGAGCCACAGTCAGCTCCTGGTCTTGTTTTTGTTGACTGTATAGAGCTTCTCCATCTTTGGCTGCAAAGAATATAATCAATCTGATTTTGGTGTTGACCATCTGGTGATGTCCATATGTAGAGTTTTCTCTTGTGTTGTTGGAAGAGAGTGTTTGCCATGACCAGTGCATTTTCTTGGCAAAACTCTATTAGTCTTTGCCCTGCTTCATTCCACATTCCAAGGCCAAATTTGCCTGTTACTCCAGGTGTTTCTTGACTTCCTACTTTTGCATTCCAGTCCCCTATAATGAAAAGGACATCTTTTTTGGGTGTTAGTTCTAAAAGGTCTTGTAGGTCTTCATTGAACCATTCAACTTCAGCTTCTTCAGCGTTACTGGTTGGGGCATAGACCTGGGTTACGGTGATATTGAATGGTTTGCCTTGGAAACTAACATAGATCATTCTGTCTTTTTTGAGATTGCATCCAAGTACTGCATTTCAGACTCTCTTTTTGACCATGATGGCTATTCCATTTCTTCTGAGGGATTCCTGCCCGCAGTAGTAGATATAATGGTCTGCCAAGTCACTTCAGTCGTGTCCGACTCTGCGTGACCCCACAGACGGCAGCCCATCAGACTCCCCCGTTCCTGGTGTTATCCAGGCAAGAATACTGGAGTGGGTTGCCATTTCCTTCTCCAATGCATGAAAGTGAAAACTGAAAGTGAAGTCGCTCAGTCATGAAGAAGGGCAGAGCACCATACAAATAGTGTCATTTACATTGATTAGAGGAATAATATCGGAGTATAACATACTGGTTTATCATGTAGGTTCTGAGCCCAAAAGGCAGAACCGACTTGAAGACAGAGTTTGGGGTAAATGCATAGTACATTAGCATAGCTTAAGATAAATATTTCCATAAGAAAAAGGCAATGGTTAACTTCAGGTGAAACCAGATGTCATGGCAACACAGAATTTTAAAAGAAACCTCCTTTTAAGTTTGTATGGAGAAAGAAAAAATATCGCTGTTTGTTTCCTCCTGCCACTTAAGAGAGAGAAAATGTCTGACACTTGCAGGCTATTTCCTCCATTTGGAGACCCCTGGCCTTCCTGCCTGTTACCCTTTCATTAACCAATTGTAATCATCTGAGTTCAGTTCACCCATTCCAGTCCATTTTAATTCGCTGATTTCTAGAATGTCGACGTTTACCCTTGCCATCTCTTGTTTGACCACTTCCAATTTGCCTTGATTCATGGACCTGACATTCCAGGTTCCTATGCAATATTGCTCTTTACAGCATCGGATCTTGCTTCTATCACCAGTCACATCCACAGCTAGGTATTGTTTTTGCTTTGGCTCCATCCCTTCATTCTTTCTGGAGTTATTTCTCCACTGATCTCCAGTAGCATACTGGGCACCTACTGACCTGGGGAGTTCCTCTTTCAGTATCCTATCAGTTTGCTTTTTCATACTGTTCATGGGGTTCTCAAGGCAAGAATACTGAAGTGGTTTGCCATTCCCTTCTCCAGTGGACCACATTCTGTCAGACCTCTCCACCATGACCTGCCTGCCCTGGGTTGCCCTGTGGGCATGGCTTAGTTTCACTGAGTTAGACAAGGCTGTGGTCCTAGTGTGATTAGACTGACTAGTTTTCTGTGAGTATGGTTTCAGTGTGTCTGCCCTCTGATGCCCTCTTGCAACACCTACCATCTTACTTGGGTTTCTCTTACTTTGGGCGTGGGGTATCTCTTCACGGCTGCTCCTTACCTTGGATGAGGGGTATCTCCTCACCTCTGCCCTTCCTGACCTTCAGTGTGGGATAGCTCCTCTAGGCCCTCCTGCACCCTCGCAGCCACTGCTCCTTGGATGTGGGGTGTCTCCTCTCGGCCGCCGCCCCTGGCCTCGGACTCGGGGTGGCTCCTCTCGGCCAGTCCTGCACAGTCGCAGGCTAGCACTCTTGTCCGCTGCCCCTGATCTCGTACATGGGGTAATTCCTCTTGGCCGCCACCCTTCGCGCATGGGGTCCTCCCGGCTTCTGCCCCTGACCTCGGACGTGGGGTAGCTCCTCTCGGCCACGCTTAGTGCGCCGGTTGCAGCCGCCTGCACTACGTGCGCGGGTCGCAGCCGCCTGCGCTTCCACTAGTGTGTGCTATCTAGGTTGGTCATAGTTTTTCTTCTGAGGAGCAAGCGTTTTTTAATTTCATGGCTACTATCACATCTGCTGTGATTTTGGAGCCCCCCAAAATGAAGTCACCCACTGTTTCCCCATCTATTTGCCACAGAGTGATAGGACCAGATGCCATGATCTTAGTTTTCTGAATGTTGAGTTTTAAGCCAAAATTTTCACTCTCTTTAACTTTCATGAAGAGGCTCTTGAGTTCTTCTTTACTTTCTGCCATAAGGGGGGGGTCATCTGCATATCTGAGGTTATTGACATTTCTCCTGGCAATCTTGATTCCAGCTTGTGCTTCATCCAGTCCAGCATTTCTAATGATGTACTCTGCATATAAGTTAAATAAGCAGGGTGGCAATATACAGCCTTGACGTACTCCTTTCCTGATTTGGAACCAGTTGTTGTTCCATGTCCGGTTCTAACTGTTGCTTCTTGACCTAACTATAGATTTCTCAGGAGGCTGGTATTTTCATCTCTTTAAGAAAATTCCGTGGAGAAGGAAATGGCAACACACGCCAGTATTCTTGCCTGGACAATCCCGTGGACAGAGGAGCCTGTTGGGCTGCGCTCTATGGGGTAGCACAGATAGCAGCAGCAGCAACAAGAATATTCCAGTTTGCTGTGATCTACACAGTCAAAGGCTTTGGTGTAATTAATAAAGCAGAAGTAGGTGTTTTTCTGGTATTCTCTTGCTTTTTCAATGATCCAAGGGATGTTGGCAATTTGATCTCTGGTTGCTCTGCCTTTTCTAAATCCAGCTTGAACATCTGGAAGTTCACAGTTCATGTACTGTTGAAGCCTGGCTTGGAGAATTTTGAGCATTACTTTACTAGTGTGTGAGATGAGTACCATTGTGTGGTAGTTTGAGCATTCTTTGGAATTGCCTTTCTTGGGGACTGGAATGAAAACTGACTTTTTCTAGTCCTGTGGCCACTGCTGAGTTTTTCAAATGTGCTGGTATATTGATTGCAGCACTTTGACAGCATCATCTCTCAGGATTTAAAATAGCTCCATTGGAATTCCATCACCTCCATTAGCTTTGTTCGTAGTATGCTCCCTAAGGCCCACTTGACTTCACATTCCAAGATGTCTGGCTCTAGGTGAGTGATCATACCATTGTGGTTATCTGGGTCATGAAGATCTTTTCTGTATAGTTTTTCACTGTATTGTTGCCACCTCTTCTTAATATCTTCTGCTTCTGTTAGGTCCATGCCATTTCTGTCCTTTATTTTGCCCATCTTGGCATAAAATGTTCCCTTGGTATCTCTAATTTTCTTAAAGAGATCTCTAGTCTTTCCCATTCTATTGTTTTCCTCTATTTCTTTGCATGGATCACCTAGGAAGACTTCTTTATCTCTCCTTGCTATTCTTTGGAACTCTGCATTCAAATGCGTATATCTTTCCTTTTCTCCTTTGCCTTCAACATCTTTTCTTTTCTCAGCTATTTGTAAGATATATATGATGGATAACACCAATTATATGCTTTGGATTTCTTAGGCATTTTAGGCATTGCAAATTTCTCTGTATTCACGGGTACTAGCCCCATTTTCTTGCTGTAAAATTTCTTAGCCTGAAAATTTCATGCAATACAAAACTAAAGGAGGAATTTGACGAATCCATAAATAAAAGTGCTGGCAAAAGCACTATGCACAAAAAAGACAAAGATTCTTGAGAGTCCCTTGGACTGCAAGGAGATCCAACCAATCCATTCTGAAGGAGATCAGCCCTGGGATTTCCTTGGAAGGAATGACTGAGTGACTGAACTGAACTGACTGATGTACAGAATATGTATCTCTTCCAGCAAAAAACATGCTGTCCTTCAAGAGGAAAGAGTCCAGTGTAATCAATGTACCAGCAGCTAGTCATCTGGTCCCATGGTACCGTACCAGAGGCTCTATATTAGGTCCTATATTAGCAAGGAGGTCTTTCATCCATGAAGATCGCATCAGTCTTAGTGAAAGGGAAGTCTGTTGAGCCATACCCAATTTTCTGTTTTCCAGGCTAAAATGTGAATTCAGGGAAGATAAACTAATATGAGTGTTCATTCTTATTGGACACCCAGACCGAAGCACTTTGAATGACTCAGTGAATCAATGAATGAGCACTGAGTTTTAGTTCTGGTTTTCTTGGAGCTGAGTGGCTACACAATGCTGAGGTTTCCCTTTTCTGTACTGCTTTTCACTTAACACCAAGCATATATTTATATTTCTTCTGACTGTCTCAAATATCTTAACCAGTATAATCTTTCGACTGTCGTTTACTCTCACACTTTGCTTCTCAAGAGAGTAGGGGGCTCAGTGGTTCTCTTCCTTTACATTCTCTTCCATAAACTGACAGTTATTTAATTGCTTTATCGTAGTATTAATTTAATTCTATAAAATGTTTAAGGTTTTATATTGCAATGGTATTAATGCTAGAATCAGACGAAAAAGAACAGCATACACAATTAATGCTTTATTCAGTATACACAATTAATGCTTTCAGGTGATAGGAAAATGAGTGTTTAGGGAGAAAATGTTTTATGATACAACTTACTGTAAAATATTTTTAAGTGAAAATTTAAATTGAATCAAAGTATTCAAGTTGTATAATATAGTATTGTTTACCATTATCCAGCTTCAACAAGGGTTAATTCATGGCCGATGTTATTCATCTGTACTCATACCCCTTCCCTTCTCCTGCATTATTTTAAAGCAAATTCCAGATATCACTTCACTTTTAAATCATTGAATACAGTTCTAAAAGAACGGTTGTTTTTTTTTAACAAAACCACTCTTCTGTTTTCATATCTCAAAAAGTAAACATGATTTGTTAATTTTATTAAACAGTGTTTAAATTTCTAATTGTCTCAGATGTTACAAATAACTTTCATTTTTACAGTTTATTTCATTAATTTTGGGTTGAAATAAGACTGACATGTAGCAATTGATTATTAATAGCACTATTTTAGCAACTGTTAAATAGCTATGGCAACCATCTTTAAAATCTCTTTGAGACTTACCTGGTGGTCCAGTGGTTAAGCCTTCCCCTTCTTGCAACCCACAGGTTCAATCCCTGGTGGGGGAGCTAAGATCCTTCATGCCTTTGGGCCAAAAAGCTAAAACATAAAACAGAAGTAATATTGTAACAAATTCAATAAAGACTTTTTAAAAAATGGTCCACATTAAAAAAAAAGTTTTTAAAATCTCTTTTAAGTGATAGTTGTTTTCCTCCTTGTCCTCATCCTTTTCCTCCTTGCCCTCAGCCTTTCTACAGGTCCCCTTACCACTTGCTTCTCTTTTTTCAGCTCTCCCTCCTACTCTCTCACTACTGTTTGTTGAAGAAACTAGGCTGTTTGTTCTATAAAGGTTTCTTCCAAACTTTAGTTCTAGCCAAAATTTTAAAAAATGCAAATCTTATTCAGAAATTTGTGCAAACAATTTACATGTGTGGAATGTTTCACCAGTTCCAGGTTTTGTTCACATTTAAGTGAAAAATTACATTTCTATGTATGCGTGAGTGCTCAGTCACGTCCAAGTCTTTGCAACCCCATGGACTGTAGCCCACCAGGCTCCTCTGTCCGTGGGATTTCCCAGGCAAGAGTACTGGAGCCGTTTCTCCTCCAGTTACATTTCTATGTGGGCTATCAAGAGACATCTCAATATTGGTACTATGCTTCAAGTGTTCCGCATTGGTCTGAACTTTTATATTTCTCACACAAAAAAAGTGTATATTATTGCTATCAAGGAGAAGAACATTCAATCAGACTGAAAATCTTTTCTTCACTGGGGAATAGATTTGTAGCTTGAGTGAGGAACTGGTACATGATGCTGTTTTTCCCTACTCCCATATCTTTGTACCCATGAGCAACATTTGTTTGTTTATCAGTAAAATATTAGCCCTGGAGACTTGTATTGACAGAATTTTATTTCATCTTTATTTAGTAACTTGATCTTCATAAGACCAATAACAATATGATTTCATTTGACACCAAAATCACCTTGAACTTCAACAGAAAATGTACATGGTTATTTGTGATATTTGAATGGTGAAATGCATGATGGATTTTGACTTTTCTTCAAAGTTCATTATGGGCAACATGTCACAATACAAGCAGAAAAAATATAATAGCAGAGGTAGAGTTTCCTGTCAAGGTCATTTAAAAAACAAGCTTCCTCTTTATTGCCTGGAGTAAGTAACCTATACTGGCTTGAACTGGCAATTGCTTCAACACCAATAGAATATTAATGATCAGTGTGTTGATGAATGTACCTGTTTTTAGTCTGCCTAGAGCTGGAATGGACATATGAACAGATTTCTAGAAACAATGAAATCTATAATAAGGTAACTTATAATGGCAAATACGATTTATTTTTGGTCTTTAATTAACCTAATGGAAACAAATTTCTAGAGTGAAAGTAACATGTGTTTTTGGCAAAAATATAGAAAAAGGCAATGTTTCCTGGGACCAGACAACTGCATATTGTTACCCACTGAGATTTAGGTTTGTGTTTAATTTTCATGCTTTTGAAAATATACTGTTTGTAACAGAGCAAGTCATGATCCCTTAAAATCAAACACTTTATGCATCATAAAGGTTTTACCTATTAAAATGGTTTATAAAGTGACAAACAAAAATGTTAATCCCTAATTTTGAATTTGAGATCATTTGTATTTTATACTATATATTTGGGGATAAATATTTTGCAGAGACAAAATGTTCCACTACAGTTATAATTTAGTCAATGCTTTGAGTTGTCACCACATCTAACAAAATTATGATTTCTGACTTACCTGCCACTAACTAAGGGGCAATTATTAAACAGTGTTCACATTTCTGGAAATTAGATTCCATTGCACCTTGTGGATTCCTTCCTTTCACATTTAGAAAGGAGCAAAGTTCTACAAGAAACTCACTAAGCTGCAAACTTCATGAACAAATAACTGCTCTGATGAGCCCCTAAAAATCCTTTCATTTACTATTGAAAAATTGACACTTCAGTCCTAATCTTGCACAATAACAACTTGTTCTCAAACTAAATTTTTAAAAGTTGTAACATTTTATATCCTTTGAGAAGAGATTATTAGAAATCAGAATTTGGGATCTGGATTAAAATAAAATTTGAAGGCATTAACTACTTATGTTATTAATTCCATTCTACATTGTGATTTCCCAAAGTGAACAAAACATGAAGGCCCCAGATCAGTAACATTCTAAAACTGGTTCCTGCAGTCTGATGGGCCACCTTCTCCTGTACCCAAAGTTATTAATAACTCCAGCTGAGAATAGAAGATAAACCGTTTCCCTCTGCAGATAATCGGAACACTGGCCATTCTTCCTTCCTAAAGAAGAGAATTTGCTGGCTAAAGATAGTGGATTGAGATATGAGTCAATTTGTGATGCATACCATTGGGGTGCCTATCTCATGAATGAACACAAACATTTATATAAGCACACACAAACACAAATATTCAGGTTAGATAGTGAAAGGGCATCTTTTAATAGCTGTTAGAAGTGGGAGAACTGTAAGGTCTCCTATTGACTATTAGCTAAGTAGCCCTTTTCATCAATTTTCAACACCCCCTTCCCCAGCGGCCACCACTCCAAAACTAATCTCTAAGCTCATCCTGTCTTTAAAGAGATTCTCCTTGATGTTCAGTGAGTTCTAACAGCTTTGTCATAAATCAAAGTTCATCGATGATTCACCTCCTGACAAGTAGTTCTCCTGAGTGCTTAGTTTTGAGAATTTCCTTTTGGCTTCTCCTACTTAATCATCACTGAAGTAGTGTGACCAGACAGACAACGGCTCCATTGCCTGTCTTCTCTGGAATGGCTGCCCCATCCCAAATCAGACCTGCAAAAGGTCATTCCAGATTACAATAGCAGATCCTCTATACCTTGGCCCCCCTCAACAGACCAATCCTATCCTTCCCTAGAAAACTTTTTCAACACAAGTCAAGGTACACTGGCAGGGGCTAAAAGATGGGAGGGACTACTTATAAGTACTTCCTAACTGTAAGTGTTTTATGGCTTAGTATTTTTCCTCAAATATGCTCATTTTCTTTTCCACTAGTAAAATTGTGTAACCTTGAAAGTCTGGGAGAATTACATCCTAGTTTTGAGAATAAGTTCAAATACTTATTGAGAATAAATTCAAGAGGCAAAGGCCATTTTCTGCCCTTTATAATGACCTCTGACTTCATTCTGTGTACCTAAAGAGAACAAACACTTTCAAGATCCGACTAAGCCACCTCTGA
Organism: Oryx dammah; assembly: GCF_014754425.2. Lineage (NCBI taxonomy): Eukaryota > Metazoa > Chordata > Mammalia > Artiodactyla > Bovidae > Oryx > Oryx dammah. Next base: position 86,939,666 of record NW_024070202.1, read on the forward strand.
AAAAGTGGATGCCTGTAAGCTAGGAGACATTTCCCCCAAGCTCCCTGGGGTTCAGGCAGCTCTGAGGGAATGTGGCCAGCACCTCCGACAAGATTTTTCACTTGGCTGCGATATTTAACAGGAATGGCCGTTCTGCTAGCATTGTAGATTCAGAGTTTACCCACCTAAGGAATTTCAAAACTCTCCATCTCTTTCTGAAGTTAAATCTAACAGGGATCTAGTCTCAGCAAAGGATAAGGGGAGGTGTGGGGAGGTCAAGAAAAGAGAAAGTTTGGGGTTCGATTTCCAGATCGCCAGATTGGGACTTCAGAGTCCCAGTGCCCCCGGGGCGATGAGGTGACTGATGAAGGGCGTGCGACCCAGCTCAAGGGCTGAGAAGTCTAGACCCGACCTCTGCACGCGGAACCAGGAATTCCCTACTCTCGGAAGCTCTGCTGTCCACTCCTTGCCCGGGGCCTTGGGCTCCCCAACCCGAGAGGGGTTCCGGTGGAACTTGGCTAGGGTGTCCTGTGGGACCCGCTCACCCCCTCATTGGTGGTCGCCTCACCCAGGGTGTCTACCACCTCTCTGACTCTTGGACCGCCGAGGAACCCCTCGGGTCGTTGGCTCTCGGATCCTGGAAGCCGTCAATCCTTCCACTACCTGGAAATGTGGGGTTCTGGTTGACAAGGAAATCTCTGCCTCGCCGGGAGTTGCCCCCTGCCTATCTTCCTTTCCTCCAGCCTGTTGTTTCTCGCCGCATTTCCTTCAGCGCCCCTCAAGACTCTCTTTGAGGCCAGATCAAAAATTTAAACTCCTTCCCCCGCACCTCTCTTGCGACCTGTGACCATCGAGGCACTAGGAGGGCAGGGAAGACCGCCCTGCCCCGGTGCGGGAGGGGATCCTAAGCGTTTGGTGGAGGATCCGCGGTGGGTTCTGCATCATAGCCTGGCCTAGCCGGAGCGCCAGGCCGAGGGAGGGGCCGAGAAGCACCCCGAGGCTCCCGGGGCTACGGGGACCCCTGCTGCCCACTCTCCCCACCCCCAGCCTCTCTCCCTGGATGTGGCCCCGCTGCAGCGGGATAGCTGGGCTGGGCTGGGAGCTTGTCTGGCAGCTTCTACTGAGCAGCTAATAGTATAACAACCCGGCTTTGATAAATCTGAACTAATTACCCCTCTTAATTAAAGTCTTTAGCAGTTGTTTCACTGTTTTGGCAAGAAAACAGGAGAGACTTGCAGTTAGAAAACACCAGAGCCCGAGCTCACAGCAGAGCTGCTGATTAACACTTGAAGCATTTCAAGGACCTGGCACCCGCCACAGTTTGGTTTTCATCCATGTTTCCTCCTTGAATGGAGGTATATTCGTCTACAAACATACATAGACACATAAAAACATGCAGGCTCCCTTTGCCAGCTGTGTACAAGTCAGTATGTGCCTCCAGGATATGAACAATAGATCCCTCGTTTACAGGGCATCCTTGTAATCCTGTGCGAAGAAGCGTATTACATGCACCTTCTAGATATGTTGTTCCCACTTAACTTTGCACCACAAACACATCCGATGGTCCAGGACAAAGATATGCTCCTGTTAGAAAGCGCCACATCTTCTGTCTTTGAACTGAAATCAAATTTTGTTACTTTACCAAAGTTGTAACAATTTGCTGTTATTTGGACAGACTATTATTTGCTCTTGGTGAATTTTTTCACCAAGATTGTCGGTACCAATCCATGGTTGAATATTTTAAAATAGAAGAGGGCTGAGGGGGTCAGCATCAGTGATCTCTAGCTGAAAAACAGGAACAGAGCCCTGAAGGTTGTTGATTAAATAAGCATGTTCCAAGGATTTATTTCCAACAGTCAGTTTTCACGTGCAAGAATCAAAACCAAAATTTCAACTTCAAATTCATCCATAATGAACCATCCTTATCTAATGTGTATGTGTGCATATGTGCATGTGTGCTCATGAATGTGGCATGTGTCTTAACAGACACACACATCTATGCGTGTATATATAACATACACACAGAGTTTGTTTTTGACCTCAGGGAAAGAGAAAATGGTAATAAACAATCGGCAGGCATCTCGAGATTGCAGAATCAACACAATGGGAATATATACAATAAAATTAAAACGGTTGCAGCATCCCCACGTAGGATAATACAGATCTCAATAAATACAGCAGAAAATTTGTTTAAAAAAAAAAAAAAAAACAAAAGAAACACCATCTCTCCACCCGAGATGAAAGTCTTTCCAAATTAAAAAAAAAATCAGAACACAAACAAACCCCCAAGTTTCCTCATAATTGTTAGTGCCTATATAGCATATAATACACGAAACCATGTAGCAGGTGCATGCAAGAGGCGAAAAGACCGGGGTATTCAGAGGCTTCTGGTTGGCGCTAACGCGTGGGGCCCAACATGCCCTGGGTTCTACAGACGAGTTTGGGTAGAGAGGTCCAGCTCTATTCCGCCAGCTGCTTCGGGAGTGGGGACCCCGGCTGGGGCGGGGAAGAGACTTTGGCCTTGATCACTGGTGGCCCGGATGGAGCCCAGGCTGCAGGGGCCCCGGGGGCGGCAGCGGCGGCGGCAGAGGCGGCAGCGTCGCGGGCGGCGGCGGCGGCGGCGGCTGGAGAGGGGGCGACGGGTCCGCACCTGGCTCCCCAGCCGACGGGCGCGGCAGACCCAGGCCGCTGTCGTGTAGCTTCCGGACGTGCTTCTTGAGGTCAAAGTTCCGGCAGAAGCCCTTGCCGCACGTGGGGCAGGTGAAGGGCTTCTTGTCATTGTGGGTGTGCATGTGGAACGTGAGGTTGTAAACCTGGTGGAAAGCCTTGTTGCAAATATTGCACTTGAACTGCTTCTCCCCGCTGTGGGTCAGCTTGTGGTTTTTGTAATTCCCTGCAACAGACAAACGACAGGGACGTGGACCTGAAAAGAGAGCTTGAAAAGGGAGGAGCAGACGATGGAAGGACCCGGAGGCGGGAGAAGAGGGGCCACAGATGCGACAGCCCCGGGCAGGACTTAGATGCCCACCTGCACTCGGCTCCCCGAAGTTATTTTTAAATATCGACAATGAGGTCGTTCCCGCCACATTTCAATACAATAGTTATTAATCCAATTCTATAAAACGAGAACAAGAGGTTAAAAAGAAATATCCCCTCTGTGTAAGAGCCATGCCTTTGACTAATCCCACTTACGGGTAGGAGGTTGGAAAGGCAACGCACGCGCTGGTAGCCAGATGCACTTAAAACACATCTAAAACAGCCCCCAGAACTGAGGGCTTTCGGTAAGACTCCAGCGAAAGACAACGCCTTCTGGGTTCCATACCTTTTTGATGAAATCCTTTGCCACAGAATTCACACACAAACGGTTTGTAGCCTGCGTGTATTCGGGTGTGCGTGTTTAAAGTAGAACTTCTATTAAACGCTTTGCCACACTGGTTACATTTATGGGGCTTTTCCTAAGCGGAAAGAAGAAACAAGCAGAGAAGTGAAGGTACGTTGTTTTTGAGTGGAGTCTGAAAAACTGAAAACACTGTCATGCTCTCCCTCATGCTTTTAAGCAGAACAAAGGCAAACAATACCGGCATTTCCCCTTCGTCCAGCCCGCACATTTCAAACAAACCTTAACTGTAGGGAGTAAGAGTTTATCGGCCATTAAGACAAAAACAAAACCGTTCGGAAACAAACCAGGTGAAACTGATACAGTCGAACACACCTGGGTGTGGATGATCTTGTGTCTGCACAGGGTGCTGGCTTGCCGGAAGCCCTTTCCACACACTTTGCAAACGAAGGGCCTGGCTCCTGTGTGCACCGGCATGTGACGGGTTAAGTTATAGTGCGCGTTAAAGACCTTAAAATTAAACACAAGTACAACAGGTTAGCCCAGACAGCCCTTGGAGATCACCCCCGGGTAGAGGAAAGGGAAGGAGGTGATAACACTCTGACAAATGTATACAAATAATTACAAAATAAATTTAGAAGGAAGGAAGGAAAGAAGACTCACCGCCCCCGCCCCACCTTCCGTACCCCCAGTACTTGCCTTTCCACACACTTCGCAAGTGAAAACTTTGGGCTTGGTGTTAGGAGAGCCTCGGCTGAAGTCAGAGGTTTTGAATGCTATTTTTTCCGACAGAAGCTGGGCGCTTTCTTTCATGTAGTGCTGCAGCTGAGCCTGAGACAAGTCTTTGAAAGCTACTCCCGAGGGGTACTTCTCCACCGCCGGGACCACCAGTTTATTCCTTTCGGCTAAATACGTTTTTGGCTGCGGGTGCAAAGGGGAACTGAGGAAGTAGGAGGCCACCGGGTGGATGTTGACGCCGGCCGCCGGGTGGCACGGGCCGTCACCTCGGTTCAGGTAGCACAGGGCGCCCATGGCGTGGAAGGAGGAATGGTTGACCACCCGCGGCCTTACCAGCTTGTACTGCTGCAGCGGCAGCGCGTCGCGGGCCAGGTCACTCTTGAGACTCAGCGCGCAGTTGAGCAGGTCACTGCAGCTGAACGCGGGCGCCGCGGGTGCTGAGGCCGGGGCCCCCGGAGCCTCGAGACTCGCCTTCCGGGGCTCCGAGCCCGTCATCCCCGCCTTCGGGTTCGTGTCGTACGCCACAGGCACGAAGGGGATCATGCAGGGGATCGACGAGTTAAGATGCAGCGAGTGCTTGGGGTCCCCTTTGGGCACGGCTCCCTGCAGGAAGTGGGGGACGGGCAGGGCTTTGGGCTCGGGGGTGCGTGCCATGATTCTTTCGATGGAGAAAGCCAAGGGTTTGGAGGTGTTCATCACGTTGCCCCGGGCCGGAGCAGTCGCTAACATTTTGGCAGTCGCGTTGTGGCAGCTACTGTCCATGTCGGAGTCGCCAGCGTCCGTCGTCAGCCGGGGCCGGGTTGCGCCGTCGTTGCCTTGTTCCCTGCTTGTCACAGACCTGCGGAGAGGGGGACGGGCACCATCACCACCAGCAGCCTCTTCCTCCTCCTCCCCAGCATCACCAGCCGAACCTGCCTGCCCAGCCCAATGGACTCCTGCCAGCCCATCGCAGAGTTCTTGGCGCACCAATGACTCGGGGACAATCACTACTTATTTCTATCAATAGAAAGTGTTGTGTCAATAACGCAGCCAAGATCTCGCCAATCGTTAACTTCCAAGAGGAGAAGGTAAACTAGATAATTGCTCAATTCGCTTCCAACAGTCAACAGGAAAACTTTTTTCCCCCCCTCGGCAGTCAGTGACTACTTTTCATTGGTGAGTGTGGTTCCCCCGCCCAGAAGAGGCGGGGGCGCTCTCCTCCGCGCTGCGGGCCCTCCCCTTCGCGCACACACTCTTCGGGCGCACACTTCGGTCTCCTCCGCCCCCCCCCCCCTTTGCTTTTTCCTCTGTCTTTTTAATTCTCAATCTGCTTAACCAGGCTTTAGAGGCCAAGCAAATCTGAGATCAATTTTCTCGTTTAGCTCTAAATGACATCATCTAAAATCATTGTGCAAGGGCTAAATAAGGAAACAGACTCCAATTCAGGGGCAAACGCCAGGCTATATTTATCAAACGCCAGGCTCTAGAAAGCCGCGGCCAGGAAGCCTCCGGCAGCGAAATCCTAGCCTTCCCCGCTTGGTTTCTCCGGGCCGGTGCTGGACTCGGGTGGGAGCCGCGCCTCCTCCTCCGCAGTCTCTCTCTTCCTTCGGGGCCCGGGACCGAGGGCTCCCGGAATCCCGAAGTCTCCGTGGCCCGAAGCGACTCTGGACCATTTGGAAGACGCCAGCAGGTAACTATCGCCCCTGAATGCCTCTGAGATTAAAGGCCTATCAGAGGCTTGTTTTGTGTCTGTGGTTCTGTAAGTGCGATGCCACGACAAAAGCTTGGGAAAGACACTCCATCCACAAAGTTAAGGAGGAGTTGCAGGGAATAAGCGGCAGTCACACCAAAAGAAACCTAGACTAGGACCGAGCCCACCCCCGCTCCGCTAACACACCAATATACGCGCGCGCTCTCCCGGAACGAGTCTTTAAGTACCTGCGCTCAACTAGAGCTCTCTCGGAGCATTTTAAATAACTGTAGGGCAGAGAAGGGAAGCAATGTTATTGATGCCCTCCTCCAATCTTCTGATTGCTGGTGTCCACACGCCTCCCCAGAGAAGCGCGGGCGACAGCCAGGGTGAGTGTGCAGGGGGGCAAATGGGGGCGATGAGCACAGCGACCTGCCTGCGCTCCGGGAGTGGCCTTAGCCGCGCTTCCGCCTCGGAGAGAGCGCTTGGAGACTTGTGTCCTGCAACGCCCCTCTTCCAAGCGCCCTCTGGGTGTGGCGTCTGGGCCAAAACTCCCCGGGAGTTGTTGCAGAGCGTAAGGAGTGTTCCCGGAAGACTCCGGGGCCAGTGACTCCGGCAGCGCGGGTTCCCACCGCTCAGGCGGGCGCGGCCAAGTGCGTTCCGGGCGCAGCAGTGCGCACGGTCCTGGTCGCTCCCCTTGGCCAGCCTGCGATCGTGCAGAGCTTAGCCTTGCGGCCAGATGTGCTGGTGCCGGGCATGCACTAGCCGCTGCACCGGGAGGGCGTGGGAGCCGGGACCCCGCGCCGGAAGCCGGGAGCCTGCGCGGAGAGCCAGAGGAACAGCGCAGAGATGCTAGCTCCCCGGTCTCGCGGCCTGCAAGCTCTTGTGAGTGACCACCCGCAGCAGCCCAGGGTGCCATCTACCTGGTGAGTTACCCCGAATGGGTGCGTGTAGAACGGGTGGTGGCGGGTGCCAGACATCGGGCCAAGCGGGTGTGGGCGTCCTCTTCCAGCAGGAGCGATGGAAAGAGTCGGCGGTGGGAAGCTGGATGCTAGCAGACTAGAAACCCTGGATCTGTTGAGCTGCTGATCACTTACACACCGAATGCAAAGTTGGACCCCAAGCGGTGGAAATTGACCTCCATATACTCCAAAATAGTCCCTTTTTCCTACCCCATTGCCCAGAAGAAGCTAGGGGCCACTCCCTCTGTCTTTTGGGGGGGATCTATCCCGCCTCTGCTCGGCGGGCCAAGGAGAGTGGAAACCGAGAGAGTCTGGGCTGGGAGAGCCGGAGAGATGCCCAGCCGCGAAACAGAGCAGCTGGATGGATGGGGGGTGGGGAGTGGGGTGGGGGAAACCCGATTGCTAACGAAATGGGGGAGGAGGCGTGAGTCCTATTGGAAGTTGAAGGTAGCCGAAGGGCCAGGTGGGGGGAAGGTCCAGATGCGACTGGCCTTAGCCACTAGGCCTGCAAGTGCCCGGTCTCAGGTCTCGAGGTGGCGCCTGGCTGAGAGGACAGATACAGCTGTGGAGAAGTGCAGAATGGGGCTAGTGCAGAGCGCGGGCTGGGGTTCTGGAAGAGGCACCACGCCCCCGGGGGCACTTTGGAGCGGTCCTCGGCCCAAGCGCAGTCACCCAGGGTGTGCCCAGGCTGGAAACTGTCTTTCCGTTTGCTGTTGGGGCCGCCGAACCTGTGTCTTCTCCCCTGCTCAGACAAAGAGCGCCGGACGGCTTTGCTAAGGGAAAGTGGGGGTGGGGGTCCCACGACAGATGGATCGCGGTTAAGACTTTAATTGCTGCCTTTTGGGGCCGGATCAGGTTTCCTTTCCTACCTGCCGCTTCTCAACATCGAAAAATCCCCCTCCTGCTGCACTCCTCCGATGCAGTGCCAGTTTAAAGGAAAAAGCAAAGAAGCACGAAACTGCCCGACTCTGGAAAGCTTTGGAGCGCTTAGCTGACTTGCACAACTCACCCGCTTCCGGAACGTTACCTGTCTTCTTGCCCGAATGCCACCAGTTTGTTTTACGTTTGTCGCGTGTCCCTCCCTCTTCTTCCCCTCCCCCACTCCCTCCTCCTCAACGGCAAAGAGCCTTGATTTGACCCCGGTAAATTTCTCCTTCATCGGACACCGAACTATAAAGGAAAATTATTGGCTAAAGTATATGTGTTTGGTGGGGTTAATATTTCAATGGTTTGCTTTTCACTGGTCTCTTGCGGATTTGCCTTTTTGACAAGCGTTGTCTGAAAGTATAGTGTCATTTGAGTAACACAAATATCGCAAAGTAGCAATTATACCCGTCCTTTACTAGACTGGATCTTCCTTACCCTAAAGACTGAGGAGGTGCTTTATAAATCCAGGTCTTGTGATTCTAACATTCCTTGAATATTTTCCATTAAAAAACTAACCTATATATTAATTTTTAAAAATCTCTATTAAGTTAAGGCTCTCTGAAACAAAATGCACAATATTCAGCAAATTCTTCCATTTTATTAACAAATCTATCCAGTACTTTGGGTTTTTTCCAAGCATGTTTGGAAAATAACAGCAACAAAAACACCACCAATGAAAGCAGAGCTTATTTGACAAATTTAGAGGCTTCTAAAACAGTTCAACACTTTAAAATTGTTTGTTAAAAGAATGCAAAGGAGACCTGTTTGTTTTGTTAATGGCAAAATAGAAACTTGGTTTCTTTGAATTTTCTTGGAGAATCCTATAATCCCCCTTTGCTCACTAGAACTAACGATTAAGTATCCCTCCCCTTCCCAGCACAGAAAAGCAGTATTCATTTGCCCTACTACTTTAAATCCTCATGGAAGGTGAATTTCAAATGAGTGGTTTATCTTGCATGAGATGTGTAAGGGAAGCAGAAAAACCTTTGGTAGGAAGAAACCAGATAACTCTAACTTAAGACTTTCTGAGAAAAGAAGAAAGAAGTTCTGTTTTGCAAAAGTAATTTAAAAGTTCTCTTCTTTTTTCTAGGGAATCTGATTTTCATCTCAATGCTTCCTAACCTGTGTTCTTGATATTTTTCAAGAACTTGCATAGTTTTCACAGGCTTTTCATTTATGTACCTGTCACAAGGAAATGCCGTTATGGGTCATGATTAGTGCAATCTGCAATAGAAGACAATATAATAGAACCATCAGTTATCAAATAATCCACAGTCTTTAACCTCTTCTTCTTTGATGTCAAAATACTGCTGAATATTTAAACACTAAAAAATAGACTTCTACCAAGTGCCCTATTTCATCCCATCACATTTTTAAGGTTTTCAGGGCTTTCCATCACCTACCACCCCCACCTCTTCATCAAAAGCAACTATCCGGCTTTCTTTTTGCTTCTTATTAGTTACTTGAAAGCTAAAAAAGAGAGAAGAGATTAAGATGATGACCCTTTACACTTTCCCAGGCATTTAGATTCATCCCCACTTTTTTCCTATTTAATAAATAGTACCAAGGGTAATGTACTTCCTTCTAGAGGAGGAAAAACATTCATAAATTCTCCTACAGTTTTGCTCAGTCTTTATCTCTGACTGGTCTTTTGTTATTTCTTGTGTGTGATGAAGGCCGCTGATGGAATAGGACACAAATAGGAAGGGTCTGCGGAGTTCAAGGAACGAGTCTGTTGTGTTCTTCAGATTAGTTCAGGAATATACCGTGAGAACTAACTTTCCAGGACATTACCAAATGCATGGGCCCAGAGTTCAGATTTAAGGCTTCTACTTTTGCTTTTGGGTAGTTTGGTAGCAAATAAGGAATTCTTGCTAATTTCATATGGCACTTGAAAGGCAGTATCACAAGTTAGGAGTAAAGGAGGTTAGTTAACTGGAAGACCCCCTCCTTTCTTTTGAGGGAGGAGGGGTGGGGATATGGCTTGTTTATCCCTAGGTCTTTGTTGTTACTCTTTTTTTTCATATTAGGGTTTCCCTTAAACCAAATGAAATTACTCCTTTCAAAACAGCATTTGCATATTAGGTCAGTTTGTCAGAGTAAATTAAGAGCCCCAAAGGTGAGAGCTGGTAATGAGCTGGCAGGACACCTGCCCTGGGTTTGTTTCTGCCCTTCCACTAACGCTAGGCTTTTTCTCACCCGTTCCCACAGGCCTGTGAGGTGTTTTCCCTCCAGACTACCAGGCTGCAATTCAGGGTTGGACTTGATGGAAAATGAAGTTTATAAACAAGCAACCCAATTTCTCCAACATATTCGAGGAGCTGCCTAGAAGTTAAGCAACAAAAAAACCAGCAAAGTTTTGCTGGTAATTTACAGCGATGTTACTGAAACCCAGCAAGTGAACAATGAGAAGAAGGGTGCCTCAAGTAGGCTCTCTTGTCCTACACTGATAGCGCGGTTGTGCCATTGGCCGCTTGGCGTTTTGCCGCAGTCGGGATATATTCTTGAAGGTGCTTTTTTGGTCAAAATAAAAACTGTATTTAACACACAACGCGACCTTTCTTTGATATTACGCACGAGGTTTAAAGCAGGTTTATTTTTCAAGTTTCTTCCTTATCTCTCACGAAATAAAAGTCGACAGTTACCATTCAAATAACACAGTGAACGAGCTTAGAAAACCGGAGAAGCAATCGAGGTAAAGCAAAATCTTTGGGCGAGAAAGAAAGCTCTGAGAGTCGTTTATAAATTCAGTTACCTCCCTGGACCCCGGCCGTCCGAGCGCCCCGCGCCGACCTTCAGCGCTCGGCTGCCTGGGTCTCCAACGTCGCCTTGGCGGTGCCTTGGCGTCCCCGGCCCCGGCCTCCGAAGGGGACTGCCTCCCGGTGGCGTGGGAGCTCGGGCGCCGGCCTCACTCCCGACATACAGGCCGGAGCTGAGCCAGGTGATAAAAGCCTGAAGTGAAACACAAAAGGTGACCCACTCTCCCCGGCCGGACTCTCCACTCATTGGCTCTTGCTCAGGAGTCCCAAACAGTTCAAATGACATTAGCGAGACCGAAGGCGACCGGTGGCTCCGGCCTCCAGGCGGGGGTTGGGAGCCGGGGCGCCGCTCCGACCGCTCGACCCTCCCTCCACGCCCGCCGCGCGGTGCCAATGCCAGTCCAGCCGACTCCGCGGCCCCGGCTCGGCCTCCCGGGTGCGGGTCAGCCAGCGCCGCGCGCTCGCCGACCTGATCCCTCCAACCTCGGGCCCTGGGGACCACCACCAGCCCCGGGGGCCCCGCGGCCCCTCCCGGGCGTGATCACTCTCCTCGCTCTCCCCGCGCACCCCAGCGGATCCTGCAGCGGCTGCCTTCCCTCCAGGCCCCAAGGCTGCGAGAAGAGGCGGGGGTCTCCAAAACCTCCAAAGAGTTTCTGGAGCGGGAGGGGGTGCTGGATCGGGTTTAAAGACCACGTTAACAGACGGCAGAGAAATCGTGTTTTTAAAGTTTTTGAACAGAACATTTGCTAATAGACTTGCTTTGACGACTTAGAGTGTAACTGAAGGGTCATTGAATCTAGTTGTCAGGTGAAAGAAAACAGGCCTGGCGCGGTAACACGCCCAAGAAGGAACTAGAACATCTTTTTATTAGTTTTGCACATCATTTTGAGTTTCCCGGAGAACACTTTCTTAAGCCAATTTTATATGGAGACGGTGGGGCGGGGGTACCTCTGAGTTCTCTCCCCAAAACCTTTCAGTCCATTGTCCTGCACTGTATTTTTGTAGCCCCGCCCCCCTCGCCTGCCCCCACGAAGAGTCCCTTCGGGCCCTTTTGCTTGAGCTTAGAATGAGTTCGTGCCTTCTGACGGTCTTGGGGAATGCGAGGGAATTTTCCAACTAGATTCTCCTGTTTTAAGACAATTTCCTTCTACCTTCCCCTCTTGCCCTCACCCTCCAATTTGTCCTTTTATTCCGGGTCCTGAACTCTCCCTGTCAAGCGCCTTCTTTTTTCTCCTCCCTTCAAAGGAGATGAGACGGCTGGCCACAGAGCACAATGCCCCCGCGGCCGCCTTCAGGTGGCTTCCCAGTCCTGAAGCTGAGGAATCGCTCAGCTACTGGCCGGCCCCCTTTTTTCATGGGGGCGGACTCTCTTCTGCGATCCCCGCCACCTCCCTCCCTAAGGCCTCTCTCAGACCAGATCCCACAGCTGTTGACCCTTTTCCAAGAGTTGAGCTGCAACACCCAGGCCGGGAAGATCCCAAGATGAGGCTTGATCCATCCGTCATTAAGGAATCTGACAACTTTTATCAAGTTAGGTTAAATCATTGCCTTCTAAGTTTGAAGTCATTTGGAAGTCATTTTTCCTTTTCTCTTCTCACCGTCTCTTCTTTAAGTTCAGTAGAGCCTTTGAATTTCACGAATAGTAGGGCTGCTGACCTCAGAGTTTCCCCTCCGTCTTACAGAGGGAGAGGGTGCCGGAAACCACGCGAAACAGCCTCCCGCGCACATGCGGACCTTGGCCGCAGAGAAACAGCATTCCGTGAACCGCGGTGACCTCGACGGCCGGCTGACGTCGGGAACGCGGCCCGCCGCGGCTCCTGGGCCGGGTGGGCAGCTCTGATTCTCTGCAGATCCGCGAGATCGAGGGCGGGGAGGCAAGCTGGGTCCGGGTAAAAAGCGGGAGGAAGAAACAAGGCTGTGAGCCGTTCAAAGGCTGAATGGGGTCGGGTTCCTGCTGCAAGTGGAAGCGAGGGTGGAGGGGGGACCCTCTACTGTCTAACCCTGTGATTCACAGCTTCTCAGAAATTTACATAATACAAGGGCGTCGATGTAAACCTAAAGGACAAAAGTAATAATTCGACAGCACATATTCAGTTTTTCGCACCATGGGCCTGGATATGTTCCCGGTGTTGGCACAGTCGCTGATTCCCTGAGCTTTTTGCTCACGCGGGAGAGTAACTGAAGTTTCACAACAGTGTTGAAAGGCAGAGGGGAGAAAAAAAAAGGAGAGAAATAGTGATTGGCTTTAGTGATGCTGATTTAGGTTTCGCATTGATAGCAAAAGAGTTCTAAAAATTGAGAGCTTATGCTGTGTTCAAAAGGCAGTGGACATGATAGTAATTGGGGTCCCTCGTTTTCCAAAGGACCTGATCCCCTCTTATTTGGCTAACGTGGACCTTTTATTCGTAAAGCAAATTCATTACCCTTTAATATTAATAGGAAATTCCAATTTATTATTACCCTATAAGTGAAGGCCCCACTGTCAACCTGGCTCCAACTGACCAACATAAATGTAAGGGCCAAAGGCAAAATGCAGTAGCTACAAAATATGTGTAATTGCTGTCTTACCTTTTGGATTAGGTTATTTTCTTTCTGCATTTGAACTCAGATGTGTGTGTTCAGTGACTCAGTGGTATCCAACTCTTTGGGAGCCCATGGACTGCAGCCCGCCAGGCCCCTGTGTCCATGGGATTCTCCAGGCAAGAATACTGGAGTGGGTAGTCATTCCTTTTTCCAGGGGATCTTCCTGACCCAGGGATCAAACCCCTGCCTCCAGCATCTCCTTCATTGGAAGGTGGATTCTTTACCACTGGGGATTGTTGTAGCTGTTCAGTCTCTAAGTTGCGTATGACTCTTGGCGACCCCAAGGACTGTAGCATGCCAGGCCTCCCTGTCCCTCACCGTTTCTGGAGTTCACACAAATTCAAATTCTGGATCCCTGCTGGAGGCATTTTCTTAATGATTCCCTGTACAACACGAAGCAAGGGAAAACCTAAGGACAAGGTTTGTGGGATCCCAGTGTACCCTTATTTTAGCAGGCGCTCTTTGGACTGGTCTATGCCTCTGCCCAGTGCTTCCCGCCCGGTAAGTCTAGTCCGTCTGTGGGTGAGCAGTGGCATGCTCCCCTCTTGCCCAGTTGCCGAGGTGGTTGTCATTGGAAATTGGAAAAAGGAAAGGCCTTTTTTTCTCCAATCTCTGCCTTTCTACATCTGTTATTCCAGCCTCCCCTTTCTCTGCAAAACCTGTGTGCAAAGTTCGCCACATTCTCTAACATTCAATCCAACCCATTAGCAGTTTACAGTTATTTTAATTTCTAGAGCTTTTAGTTAAACCTGTATAGGCAGGAACTTAAGAGGAGAAAACATCTACTTTTTCAAGTGTACAGTGAATTCTGCCTCCACTAAGAGCCCCCGCCCCATTGCTGCCCCATAAAGGGTAAATAATAATCCTCTTTCCTTCTCTTTGTTTCTTTCTATCCTTTTATAACTACTTTCTTCAATTAGCCATTGCAATTGAGAAACTTTCCTCCCCTCTAAGAAACTTCTTCTTTGTAAGTACTCCTACCGATGTATCGCAGACATTTTCAGGGCTGAAATAAATGATGCCAGTTTGGCGTCCTGCTTTGGCCTCCTAGTCCGGGAGTGCCAGCTTGGGGAGGGCCACACAGCTAGTGGACTCCTTGTTAACCAGAATGGATGGTGGCAGTTCCTCTTTGCCTTGAATTGTTTTTCTGTAAAATGGGACTAAATCAAAGCCCACTTTATTGTTGGGAGGCTTTGAGATTGAAAAGAGATTTCAAAATAAAACTACTTTGCATATGAAAAGCTATCCATCACCTTGTTAAAAAGTTAAGCTATAAACTTTTCCCAAATGTTTTTCAGACAACTGTATTTTAAAACAACTGTCCTGCTCAATGATTTGCTTTCTGGTTATAGACATGGAAATGCTAAAATGCACTTGAAGAATCCTATTTGCTAAATTATTTTTTCACAACCTTGAGGACTTTCCTTATCCTTGGGGGCCTGCTCTCCCACATCCAGCCTTGAGTTCCCCAGAGGACAATTTCTTCTGTAGATGTGAGAATTAACCTTTCACAAAAGCTTTTCAAATATCCCAATTTGATTAAGGCAGATTTCATCTCTTTAGAAGCTGCTATGCATTTCTAAAATTAATCAAATTTCTGATAGACTGTCCTAATTATATGAAAGAACACATCTAGCAATCACCCAATGTAACAAAACTGCGCAGTTTGAATAAATGACTATAAGTAAGCTTCTTCAATATAGCAACTTCGATGTGTGTTTAAAAAATTATTACCCAGTTCTGGGTTTGTATGTGGGGGCTGGGGAGGGATGCTTAACAAAAGCCCTCCCCTGATACAATTTGCTGCTACCCTGGCATTTCTCTGTTTCACTTTTTGACTTTTTGAAATCGAGTCCTGTTGAGTTCTGACCTTTTACTAATATAACCGCTTTTAATGAAATTTTTTTCTATCTCCCTACCAAAATCTCCTTCCGAAGTTACAATTAGCTTTGCTTCCTTGGCATTTTAAGAAGATACCCTTAACAACAAACTTCAGCATTTAAAGTTTTCTTTTTGGCAATCACACCCAAGAGAGGTGTTTCCAGTTGGATGTCAGAAAGGAGGTGGTGTTAAAAGGCAAACCAGGGACTTCCCTAGTGGTCCAATAGTTAGGAAATCTGCCTTGCAACAATGCAGGGGTTCCATTCCCTGGTGGGAGAAATAAGATCCTACAGGCCAGGGAGCAACTAAGCCCACATGCCTCAACTACTGAGCCCAGGTGCTGTAACTGGAGAGTCTGTGGGTGGCAACTAAGACCCGGTGCAGCTGAACAGATAAATAAATAATTATTTTAACAAAAGAGAAAAAAAAAGGCAAACTGGAATTGACAAAGTAGAAAAAGAATTTGACACGCCACTTTCAGTTTTTGCAAAGGTGCATACAGTGTGGAGGCTCCATAAACGAGCCTGTGCCAGGGCCCAGGAAGGAGTGTCTACTCTGCCCGATGGTGCTTGAGTTTGAAATCAACTCTTCACTTCCTCCTGGACCAGAGAACCACTGATCCAAGGGATGGACAACACAAAAGGAGATTTCAGACAAATCTAGAATATGATTATTGGCTGATTTAGTTTTTAATCGCACTGCAAATAAGTACACAAATAAAGCTAACTTTAATATAAAATGCAAAGTAGGGGAGATAAAAGTCACCGTGGCATTCCGGAGTGGGAAGCTGTGGGTGGGGCCATAAAATCGTGTTCCCTATGTCTGTAACTCAGAAAGCTGCAAGCAGGATATCTTAAAGGACTGAGGGGGCCGAGGAACATCCCTCCAGTATATATATTTTAAAAAAGCTGCTCTAGTCCCAGCACAAAGCAGGGCTTGGAATCTTTCTCTTTGGGGAGTGATCGGTTTCTACCTCCTCAAGGCCACCGAGTGCCTGGCCCCGGCATCACCGGGGGCTCGCGGCTCCCCCACCACGGACATCCTGGTTTGTGACCCTGGGCGCGCCCTCGCCCCACGCAGGGTCTCCACGCTATTGGCGTTTTTCCAACAGCGTACAAGAGCTGTCAGTTCAACGCTCGGGGCAAGACTCCGTGCTGGCGGTTATCCTCAACGCTGCCGTTTATACTTGGCTGCCAAGGCTGAGGTCACGAAGGCCGAGGTCACGAAGGCCGAGGTTGGGGCGGCTTTTGACCTCCTCTGCCTCTCGGTGCCGCTTCGCGTTTTCCAAGCGCTTTCCGTGCGAGCATTTCTGGGATGACTCAGGACGTCATTCTAGCTTCCTTAAACTTTGGAAAATATTAATGAACAGCAATTTGTCCTTGAAAGTCTCTTGAACTCAACCTACTGGGCACAGGCCGAGGCCTGGGATTCCTCGCTTGTGGTTTAACACCCCCAGATCGGAACCGTACAGTTTCGGAGGCCTTGGCTAACAATATACCCATGTGGACCCCAAGACACGTGTCTCCAGCGGCCTCCCCTCCCAACAGCAAGGCCGAGGAATGCTGGCGCTCTTTGGAGACAATCGAGTTGAACCACCCTGTCTCCTCCCCTTCCACCAGGCTGGCCATATAAATAACCCTGGAACTGGACAGTTCTAGCCAGTCCACGGACATGCCAGGGACAGGGCTAAAGGTCCGCCGAGATGACTGTGATCTGGAAGGACCCTGAGCCAACCCGGAGGAACTGGGTTGTGGGAGAGTGGTCGTGTATATTGGCAGAGGCTGACCTCCTACAATTTCTTCTGAATCCGCCCCTACATTCAGAAATAGTTAACAGGGGACTTCCCTGGCAGTCCGTCTGTTGAGACTCTGCACGTTCACTGCAGTGGGCCCGGGGTTCAATCCCCGGTCAGGGAAATAAGATCCCACATGCCCCGTGGTATGGCCAAAAAAGAAATAAATTAAAAAACAAAAACAAAAAAATGGCCACAACTGCTTACATGTCTCTAACTCTCACAATCACCTTCTTTACAGAGAGTTTAAGTAACTTGCCTAAGGACAAGAGCTCGGACGAGGGGACAACGTGTAGCTGTTGGGATTCAAACCCAGGTTTTTCTAGCTTTACGACTAAGGTCCGTCTAGTCAAGGCTACGGTTTTTCCTGTGGTCATGTATGGATGTGAGAGGTGGACTGTGAAGAAGGCTGAGCGCCAAAGAATTGATGGTTTTGAAATGTGGTGTTGGAGAAGACTCTTAAGGGTCCCTTGGACTGCAAGGAGATCCAACCAGTCCATTCTGAAGGAGATCAGCCCTGGGATTTCTTTGGAAGGAATGATGCTAAAGCTGAAGGTCCAGTACTTTGGCCACCTCATGAGAAGAGCTGACTCATTGGAAAAGACTGATGCTGGGAGGGATTGGGGGCAGGAGAAGAAGGGGACAACCGAGGATGAGATGGCTGGATGGCATCACGGACTCGATGGACGTGAGTCTGAGTGAACTCCAGGAGTTGGTGATGAACAGGGAGGCCTGGCGTGCGATTCATGGGGTCGCAAAGAGTCGGACACGACTGAGCGACTTAACTGAACTGAAAGCTGTGTCACCCGCATTCGCTTCTGGGTAGTTCTTTACACCGGGATCTTTTTCACCTGGGGAAACACGTCGCATTGTTGCCTAGCTTCCTTTCTCTAGGTACCATACTCACACTCCAGGGTCTCCTCCTCCCTTAGAACGGTCACGTATTGCACTCCGATAGAGGCTGTGGTTGATCGTCCTTGTGACTTCTGGATAACCCAGTTCTCAGAGCTTTGCACTCACAGCGCCCCTGTTCCCTGAAAGTGTCTTACTTCAACCTTACAGAGATGAAGGCAGGTGCGCCCCGCAGCATCTTCCAGCCGAAATCCGGGCGCGGGTGGGGGTGGGGGTGGGGTCCCAGTTTGGGGTTGGGGCACTTCGGAGCTGTCCCTGCTGCTGGGGTCTACCCCGCTCCTCTTTGCGTCTGCCAGGCCCCTAGGCTTGACTCCATCTGCAGCGAAATACCGGGGCCAAGAGAGCCGTCGACCTTTCCGGAAGGTTCTTGCCGGTCCAGAGAGTCGTACTTGAAGGGAAAAGGCGACCCCCGCCCACGGCGTCTCCCTGCACAGCACCGGGGAAGGGGCGACGTGGGGACTCAGCCCCACCCTTCCGAACCTCCCCACACTAGACCTCGGAGCTCCGGGCTGAGCCCGCGGCGGTGGGATGGGTGGAGGGTGTCGGCCGGGCGGGGGATGCGGGGAAGGGCGAGCGCAGAGGCTCCGGGGCTGACTGACTGCGCGATCTCCGGGAGAGTCGCCGCTCTGCTAGCGGCACGTGAACAGCTCTCGGGAACATCGATCTGTCACCTCCCTTTAGGGATCCGGACCGGGAAATTTCTATCTTCTGTGTCGGGAGGAAGAAATAAAAGCGATCGAGCTCTTGCTCTAATTTCTTCCATCGGGCCTTTTACCAAACGCGTGGCGGAAGGGTCTCTGGGAGGCCGGGTGTGCCCGGAGTCCCGGGCCTGGGGTCTCCGCGAGCCTTCGCGGGGTCGCTGCGGGCGCGCCCCTCTCGCGGCAGAGGGAAGGGGTTTCAGGGTCCAGGAGTGGCGATGGCTGAGTGGCCGCTTTCCCACTAAGAGCACCTTCCTGGAGCTCAGGGACCCCCCTCACCCTCAGTCGCCGCGGGGCCAGACCGGCTGTGCGCCTGGGGGCGCGGCGGGAGCGCCGAGTCGCTTTGCCCGCGCGCTTATTGCAAAAGTAGCAGGAAACCCTTTCTCCAGAGCGAGGGACAATGAACTAAAGGGAATTCAAGTGGAAAAATCCGTGAACACAAGAACGACCCGCAGCTGGAGCTGCAAGGTCTCCATTAAGCTCTGTGTGGTTCTTTCCCTTTCCGGGAAAAAGGCATTATTATTATTTTTCTCCAACAAGTGCTTGGAGAAACTTTCCCTGTAGATGTGTTATTTAACAAACCCATTCCGGCTGGATATTAGACTGTATTATTTATTTTCTCCTGTAACAATCACCAAACTGTCCGAAGAAGGTTCCCCCCCCTCCCCCTTCTCAAGACGTTTAGGAAGGTAGAGAGATTCCTTTTAAGTTAAAAATTATTTTCATTTCAAAAATTGTGCTACATTTGTTAGATTTTCAATTAAATTCTTAATTTAAAAAAAAAAACAACACTTGGCTTCCTTTTAATAGACAGATGCTTTGGCATTCACCTTCACAGTTACACACACCAATGAACAATAATATATTAAGTTATTTCAAGCAATTTGCAGTTATACTGAAGAGCATTTCTGGGCAAAAACCCAAAAATAACTTTTCATTCTTTTTCAGGGTAACTTTATAAATTTCTTTCCAAACACCTTCCTGTGGCTCAAAGGTGAGTCCACACAGTCCTCATAAAACCATAAAACCGTGAGCATCTCGACTACCTGCCTTTGACTGTTGTCCTCTCTGTGCAAGCCAGTGGAGACTGGAGTTGGGGAGGAAACTTGCAGAAATCTCCTGGGTGTACAAGGGAAGAATACCCAAATTGGAGAGAAGCTACAAGAGGCTGACCAGCAAAGAAGGCTAGTGACCAGCAAAGAAGGTGACATAGGTCAGGTCAGCAGTGAGACCCTCCTGGTCCCAACTAATTTCCCCTACAACACATGCTTTCCCCTTTATTTCTGAATTCTATCAGCTAGATAGTCCCTTGAATATATATATGGCTAAGAGAGTGGGGTCATTAATTATTCATTTTAGGACAAAAAGTACCAATTACTCTTAGATATGCTATGTCAAGGATTTGCCTGGTAGCTCAGTGGTAAAGAACCTGTCTGCCAATGCCAGAGACTTGAGTTTTATCCCTGGGTTGGGAAGATCCCCTGGAGAAGGAAATGGCAACCCACTCCAGTATTCTTGCCTGGGAAATCCCCTGGACAGAGGAACCTGGTGGGCTACAGTCCACAGGGTCACAAGGAGTTGGACAAGGCTTAGCAACTGTGTGTGCTCAGTCACGTTCGACTCCTTGCAACCCTTAGGACTGTAACCCGTCAGGGGATGTTCCCCACCCAGGGATGGAATCCCGTCTCTTGCTTCGCAGGTAGATTGTTTACCAGACTTAGCGACTAAACAACAAACAAGCTGTGTCAAAGAAACAGGCATCTGACATAAAGGAAAAGAAGTGTGAGTAATTTCCAAGTAGAGAGCAATTTGAGCTGTGCAGAGCTACCCTGGGGAGGGTACCACTGGGAATTTGAGGGTAGCAGGACTTGAAAAAAGGATAGTATTGGTGTGATGGTAGACAAGAAAGGAAAGGACAGTATTCCAAGACAGACTGCCTGTCAACACAGAGTGGGTCTCTAATCCAGGAAAGGGGAAGACATTTCCTGTCCTGTACTCTTGTAGTATAGGGTCTCCTACCCCAGGACCCAGCACTGAACGAATACAATATTTTACAGCATTTTAACTGTGGCCTAGTCTAGGTCAGGCACGAGAATAAATGTGGAGAGCCAAGAAGTTGTTTCACTTCCGATGCTTCAGAAATGATGTTTACACAAGTTCAGGGGTACCTTCACTTATTCTGCATTAACTTACTTCATTTAAAAATTATTTATGGGGACTTCCCTGGTGGTACAGTGGTTAAGACTCTGTGCTTTCCACTGCAAGGGATGTAGGTTTGATCCCTGGTTGGGGAACTAAGATCCCATGTGGATACCATGCAGCCCAAATAAATAAATAACAATTAAGAAAAATTTAGAAATTACTTATGAATGAATGCTGACATATTTTTGAAAAAAAAATTCAAAGATAAATAGTAATTCAAAATTATAGCCAGAAAATCTTTTGGAGGAAGAAAAAAATGTTAATTAAATTTCAATTGCTAGTTAACATTATTTGCATTTCTAGTATTACTCATTATTAACACTAATTGATAATGTTAACTAGTAGTACATAATATATGAGTATGTAGTCAACATTATCTTTCCTATGGAAATGTGCTGTCATAGTAGCTAGTTCTTTGACCAAGTGTGTGCCTACTAGGTGGAAAGGAGTGTTAATAACTCATACTCATTTGATTATAAATAAACAAAATAAAAACACAGAGCCAAACTCTTGAGATGTTTGTAATACTGCTAATATTTTTTTACTGTATTTAATCTATATAATCCTAATAAATACAGAGGTGGTTAGGACCAAGCAGACTTCTACTGCCTGCAAGCTGTTATGCTGAGAAGTAGAACATGGTATGTTGAAGGCAGCACATTTATTACCCACACTCTGAGATTTTTTTTATACTTGAAAGAAGACATATTCAGAATGGAACAAGACATAAGCCCATTGGATAATCTAGTCTATATTTAGGTTTGGCGATCCTTTAAGCCCAGACCAATTTGGAGTGCTAAGAACCAAGGTTACACATCACAACAACGATAAATTAACTAGGAGACAAACCTTGCACATAAATGATAAACTGTCAAGTACACACCATTTTAACAAGGGTACGTAAGATGGGACTGGCACAGTGATTAGAAGTGGCTTATTCTCACAATGTTGTATCATGAGAAATACATATCTCACTTCACAACACAGGACATGACTTTGATGTTATTACAGAAAACAAAAGTCAAATCTTCTTCAAAAAAAGATTCGTGTTCCAATCACAGAGCCAGCCAAAGGTCATCATTTTAGATCAAGCTACACACAAAAAAAGGCTGTTTTTTTAAAAAAATACTTGCATTTTCTCCTTTAACTCTAATTCCACAGTAACTTTTTAAATGTAGTGTGAAATACAAGCATTTATATTTGGTCCAAACAATCTATGTAATTACAAGAACAGGTACAAAATAAAGTCAAGGTCCTCCTTCCTTCTGCAGAACTGCGTGTTTTCAGCCTTCTTCTTCTTCATCACTGTCTTTCATGGTGATGCCCTGAAGTCCTCCTCCTTCTGAAACAGAAGCTGTAGCCTCCTCCACCGTTAAACGTCTGTGTAGGGTGTCATAGGTCTTACTGTTCAGGGTGCCTTCCAGCACACCCTGCAGTCGGAAGTCCCTGTAGGTTTTCTGGATGAAGAAGAGAGAAACTGCTTAGATCCCTTACAGATTATATGTATGGATGTATATGCGTGCATGTGTGCTAAGGTGCTTGAGTTGTGTCTGACTCTTTGCGACCCAATGGACTGTAGCCTGTCAGGCTCCTCTATCCATGGGATTCTCCAGACAAGAATACTGGAGTGGGTTGCCATGTCCTCCTCCAGGGCTTTTCCCGACTCAGGGATTGAACCTGCATCTCTTATGTCTCTTGCATCAGCAGATGGGATCTTTACCGCTAGTGCCACCTGGGAAGCCCCTATGGATGTATGTGTGTATGTCTAGATGTATATATACTCAGTTGGCATTTCAAAAATGATCTGGTATAAGTCACTAATGGATTCAGATTGTAGCTGCCCATGCCAGTCATCCTGTAGGTGTAGTTCCAGGGAGAAAATGAAATGAGAGACTTCTGACAGTGCTATTCAAACTAGAATCACTCTGAGTAGATCAAAATGTTGTGACCGTCAGATGACAAATGAGCTTTTTTAACCAAAATATTACTAACTGCACAGCATTTACTATTTGAATAACCTGTAACAAAAGTAAAATGATAAAACTTATGTACATTTTCAATGTGAAGGAATTCTTAGTTTTTCAACTGAGGATTCAAAAATACATTTTATAAACTGCATTAGGTTTGGGGGTGTGTGTGGAGGGAAGAGGATTAATCCTAAATACTAAAATAAGTCTGCATTTTTAGCATTTGTGAATTATAAAGTTTATTTATATATATACTGGGTAAAAATCTGTGAGCACCTAAATGTCCCTAAGGATTTTGCCCTTCTGAAATTGCCTTGGAATGTGAAGTGCTAAATTCCAGCATTAAGCTTCCACTGGTGGGCTAATGAAAGACATATTTACACTTTTGTGAAACAGTAAATTATTTGGTATATTATGTGTCACAAATAGAACAAATACCATTTTATTGTTTATACAGTGCTTCTTAACAACAGAAATAACTATACAACTCTGATTTCTGTGGCTCTTAAATATGTAAACTATAGAATTTTCCTCATTTTATTTTTCCCCTTAAGTGAGACTTTCTTCACACATGACATTTTTATGACTAAACAAGGCTGGCATTTTATTATTGATTTTTAAAGTTGTAGTTAGTTGAATGGGGGATCAAAATATAGATAAAGATAGCTTATTCTATAGAAACACTTCCAAGGCCATTAAAATGCTAAATATCTTTATAAAGTTGTGTTTTTTTTTTCTGTCCTATGTTAGATTTAGAATAATAAACAGCCAGGTTTCAGTCGATTGTCCCAGAGTATCCATACATATCCATGTGCCAGTTTTTTGTTCTAAATGATTGCTAAAAGTCACTTTTTTGGAGGTTGTACTTAGTATAAGAAAAAAGTCAAAGAAGAAGGAATGTTGTAGTTTCTGGCCCAATGTAACAACTCCAATAGCTGAAACATTATGGGATGCCTGATTTCACTCCACACAATTAAAAGGAAAATATAATATTCAGACAGTTGAGCTGAAGGTGCTTATTCACTTGAGGGCAGAAGGGCTGATGGATGGCATCTTAAGCCCCTGGATATACACACCTGGTCTATGAACAGACTTCTGGGAAGGAACAGAACCATTACAAGGTAGTGGGGTCCTTGGTATTTTCCCATTTTATCTTCTTGTCATCTAGGATTTGATTTATGCCCTATGGTATCATTCACATTTCAGAATGATATTCTCTTGTCATAAATAAAATGCATATTTGAAAAGTCTACCACGTGTCCAAAAAATAAACTGAACTGTGAGGGACACGGACTGTATCTGAGGTCAGTATCTCAACAGCAAGAAGAGTTTGGTGCCTTTTTTTTCCTTAGATGACCAAAACGATTCTAATTTGATTTTAATATTTTATATTAAGACACATAAAACCTACCATCCTCACTGTCTTTTTCTAAATCATTCTATGCCACTAGGGAAGCCCTCTAAACCATTAAACCTTATTATTACTATGGTGATATTTCACACCAAAACTTAGGTAATTTGCTCCAGAACCCACAAAGTAACTGTTAGGCCAATTTTGTCTAGAAAATTTGGTAACTGGTTTGCATGGTATTGCTACATAAGAGATTTGTGTTCAAGCCATTAACAGTCTAACAGGTTAAAAATATATCAAGCATACAAAATATTCATCTACAGATAAAACATCTGAAATAAAGTATTATTGTTCCACTGGCAATGATATACTGAGTTTGTGAGTCCTACTTTCGTATTTTATTGGAATAGCTTTCTTTACATTTACTCTAATTATCAATAAGTTGGCTGGGAGAGAGCTGTAGTGTGGATTTGCCATATTAAAGGCTTTGTAGTTTGTATAAAATTGGACTCTGCTTCCTTATTTTATTAGGAAGTGATAAGCTATTAGCGGAACTGCAGGGCAGGAACCCTTGCAATCTCTTTCTCTTTTTTTAGAATTCATAAAATGTTATTGACACGTAGAGATCCTCCGTGGCTGCCAAGAAGGTCTGCTTGGCTCTTACTTAAGACAAGTGCCTGCCGCGGGGTGCTGCTCACTTGTTGTCTTTTCTCCTGGTAAAAGAGGCAGCTCATTCACGTTAACTGCTTCAAAATGTCAAATGGCCTCTAGGGAGAACGGCAATCCATCAGCCATTTTATTTGAGGATTCTATTTTACCCTTCCCCAAATAAATCATTCTGATGTTACAACTTTGTTAATTTCTTAGTCCTACATCTTCTGTGAAAATTTTATTGCAATTTGTATCTTCTCAGTGAGCAACACAAATGAACCAATGACCGTCTAGGTGTCTTTGTGGGGCAGAGTTGGTTATCATATACATTTTGATGGCATCCAGGTCTCCATGGGCACAGAAGAATGACAATGCTTGCAAGGATCACGTTTCTAGAGTCTAGTAGCTGGGCTCCTGAGTAGAATGCACTACTCTGCTGTAACAGGCAGGTCCAGTCTATGTGATGTGGATGGAAGGACAGCCTACTCAGAGCCTGCACAACTCTATACATGTGCTGTTTAACTGCTGCGTAAATTCACTGGAAAATGAACATTATAACTATATAGGCTCCAAAGAGTGATGAATCTATGTATGAAATTGGCTAGTGTCTGCTTATATTCAAAGTAGAAAAAAATAATTAGAACACTAAATTAATTCATTCTAATTTTCATTGTAAAAATAACCACTTTTAATTATTAAATAAAACACTAGGACTTGATTAAATGCATCAGCCCAAGAAAGTATTGACTGAGTTTAGGGGCCTGCTTGTGAAAAATAAAACCTGGAAAGTCAAACATATATACATGAAATTTAATTTCATATTTATCAGTCTTGATTGCTGGTAGCCATAATGAACACTATATTAAAATAAGATTAAAAAACAAGATAGAATGACTTAGAATAAAATGGAAATGTCACCCTGTAATTAACAAAATTATTAATCATTTTTCCTGCTAACTATGTGAATGACTAGTGAACATTAGAAAAGGAACGACTTTGAAAGAAAAAATGATGGGTTAATAAAACATGCAGATTCTTATTCTAAATACAAGAGCTTACCAACCTATCAACTAATATCAGTCACCTGAGTTCGTAATTTCTGACATCCTGAATACAGCAGATATTAGCTTGAAAATATGGCTGATCTTAAGGGATACTAGCTGATCCTAAGCTAATCCTAATATCAGTCACATTATTGACTGCAGCCTTAACATGTACATATATTTAGAACATAAACAAAGATTATTCTGATTATCTTTTATGAAAAACAAACTTCAAAAAAAAAAAAAAAGAAAAAGAAAAACAAACTTCATTTGAAAGCTCTCCAAGTCACGTTTATAGAAACAAGGAAGAAATCATAGAGGAGCTAAAGCAAATATGAACACATCGTGGTGTGTTTTCAGTTTTTTTGTAAAATAAATAACACCTGGTAAAAAGTGTTCTAGATCAAAGGTAGTTTGTTGATTGAAATGGAATGTGTTTAGTGTATAAAAGTTACTGGATGGCTATAATTTTACTTGCTGTTTATGACTAATCATGATTGCTATCACTGTGACATCATAGGTCTGGTTCTGTTCTAGCAGATTTGCCAATTTCTGACTTTAGAACTTTCCTCTTGGTGGGTACTTTAATCTCTGATAACTTCTGTGTCTATGGTACAAAAGAGTCTGCAATCTAATGAGACTGCAGGAACGAAGAGAATGGTGGAAAATATTTTAATATGAATAAAGCTTTTAACGATGTGATACAATGGTTCTTCTCAAACTTTATCATCTCTCAGAATCCTCTGGAGGGCTTGTTCATGTGCAGATGGCCAGGCGCTGTTCACAGACACTCTGATTGAGTTGGTCTGGGGTGGAGCCAAAGAATTTGCATGTCTAAGTTCTCAGGTGATGCTGGTAATGTTATATCAGGAATGACACTGTCAGAACCACTGCATAGACGTGTGTGTGCACACATACACATATGAATATATATACATATGTATATATGTGCATAAAGACACACGCAAATATATAGGCACACACCCATGTAGATAAATACACGAAAGTGAAGTGAAAGTGTTAGCCGTTCAGCTGTGCCTGACTCTTTGCGACCCCAAGGACTGTAGCCCAGAACTGCTGATTTGCAATAGCTTAGAGTTCTGTTTCAGAGAAGGCAATGGCACCCCACTCCAGTACTCTTGCCTGGAAAATCCCATGGACGGAGGAGCCTGGTAGGCTGCAGTCCATGGGGTTGCTAGGAGTCAGACACGACTGAGCGACTTCACTTTCACTTTTCACTTTTCACTTTCATGCACTGGAGAAGGAAATGGCAAAGCCACTCCAGTGTTCTTGCCTGGAGAATCCCAGGGACGGGGGAGTCTGGTGGGCTGCCATCTATGGGGTCGCACAGAGTCGGACACAACTGAAAAACTTAGCAGTAGCAGCGGCAGAGTGCTGGTTTTGGCCAAAATGTAAAATTTGTCTCAATTTTAAGAAAAAGTTATACCTGTGGTACATTCTGCATTTCTACTAGAATTTATAAGGTGTGAAAAATCATGTGAGTTTTAAAGGTGTGAATAAGATATTATCTTAAAGTCTCTCCTAAGTATACTCTTGAAAAGCATAAGTCAAGACAGCCTTGGTGAACTGAGATTACATCTGTTGGTGGTTATGGATGGTCCCCAATACTCACACTGATTATCTTTCACATATTGGGGTATGCTTCCAAAAGAATTCAGGCAGTGACAACGTTTTACTTTCATATCAGGATATAATGGAGATCCTCGTCGTCTTAGGGGCAAATATAATTCAAAATCCTTCTAATGATATATTAATAAATATGAAGGAAATGTATGAGGAAAAAACATTGCTGTAACTAAGATAATTAATACAAAATTATTATGGACCTACTACATTTAGGTAAATATGGTAGGGGCTTTATGTATATTATCTTAAAATGTGATTCCTTGGTAACAAAATACTTTTTATTAGTGGAAACACGATAAATCTGTGTTTATTTCATAGTCTCACTGAAAATGGAATAAACAGCAGTGCATCATTGCCAACAGTGATGTTTTTAAAGTACTTATATCCACTTGGTTCTATTAAATATGATTTTCTTATATGTCAATATCTTGCCATTATTCTTTATAGCTTGGTGGGCAATTCACGTCTTAACACATTTTGTTTACCTTCACAATCTTGATGAGTGTCTTCAGTTGGTAAATATGAAGCTGAAGGTCTAATCTATCAGCCAGCCACACACAGATGACTTTCATGGAGCTGCTGTACCATTGCTGCAAAGAAGGATGGGGCAGAAGGCAGGAGAACAAAACAAGAAAACAACCTCTGCAGTATTCATTTAACAGATTTGGTAATGAGGGGGTAATGAAACACTCCACAATGACCACAGACCAGCACTTGAAGTCAATAATGCTATAATTTCCCGTTAACAGAATTGTATGTTTTGCTAGAAAATCTGCTAAGTTGACCCGGGCTGTTCTTTATATGAATTAACATTACAGTCTTTCAGCTGCAACATATTCATGGGAAACTAATTTTGCATTTTCAGCCTAGCAGCCTGCTTTGTAATTTATAGGTAACAATGGGTACTAAATACATAATATGGGAGTGAATGGACTGCCAAGCCGCAGGAAAAAAATGGGTAAATTATTTTCAAAGGGAAATTTCCCACTAATCTGTAGGTTATGTAAAAATCAGTAGATGCCATAATGCATGTAGGCAATACCTAGAAGCAGCATTTTAAAGGAGGGATGGCAAAAAACATCCACAGTTTACTAACCTCTAATCCCCCAAACACCTTTATCTATTACTGGTTGTTAAGTATTTGCCAAGATGGCATAAAGCCACCTAAAATAAAGATTTCAGATCTTAGAAAGGAATGTTATCAGGATGGAATTCTTGTGTCTTATAAGAATTACAAAAACACATGTCAGTTGACCAAATTATAAAAGAGAACAATCTGTTTCATTTTGCAAGTGTTTTCGGAGGGTTCATGTTTTCTGTTTATGAAAACTCTCTTGAGGGGAAAACTGAAATTCTCCTCTAATGTACTTTCTTGCTCCTATATAATATCTGTGAGTATTGTAAAAAGAAATTTTGTTCCCATTCTCAAGAAAAGGCAATCTGCCATTAGTGATGACATTTTAAGGGAATTGGTACTCATATGCCAGAGCCAGGTTTAGATAATACTGTAAGAAAATAATGCTATTCATTCAGATAATGTGAGAAATAGCAACATCCATGCAGCATTTAGGAAGTGACAAGAGTTTTTGAGAGAGAAGGGATTTTGTGCCTTGCTTGAATATACAAAAACAGTGACACCACAGATCACAAATGCATGTGTATGTTGTTAGGTATTCAAACAGAAAAAAGTTTTTATATTTCTTCCACAGTAAAGCAGTAAATTCAAATTTCTAAAAGAAATCTCAAGTGATGTAAGTCTGAAATTCACCTGGACTTGCATTTTATAACATGTTCTAACAAAATTTAGTGTAAGGAATGGTAGTTTAAGCCTAATGTAAAAATGAATTGGTTTCAGATTTCATCAGACTTATTTCTATTAATTGGTAGGTATACTGGACACACATGCATAAAATGAGATAAGCTATTTGAAAATGAATAATTGATCTATTGAATACTGTGATATCAAATGGATGAATGACCATTCCAGTTTTTAAACTGTGAGATGGGCTAAGGTTTTTTTTTAAAAATGTTTTTCATGTACCCAGTTTTGCTTTTTCCTAATGATTACTTTCCTAACTTTCAGAATGTGTAAAGGTATCAGATACAAGTTTTATAAAACAAGATAATCCTAAATTCTTTAAAAATAAACTAATAAATTTAGTACTTCAGCTGACATATTAAATCTTAATAGATTAGTATCTGATATTTAAATCCTCTATTTTCTTATTTTAAATGATAGCCTCAACTTCTTAAGTTCTATTTTAATGCAAGCAAACACTCACAGGTATTGGTGATATTGAATATGGGTATACTGAAGTAACATAACACCCTTACCTTGACTCCTCTCTCCAAGTACCTTGAAAGCTAAAATGTAGCCAAAATGGTTATGACTCTTAAATTATAGCGCTTCTTCAAGAGGTAATTTAGTTGGGGGACAAAATATGATATATTGTACTAAGTTTATAACATACGCAATAATCTGGCTGTCAGACTATAAAGTTACTATATATGTGGTAGGTTGTATGAATTTGAGATAAATGAAAATACTTTCTTAAAATTACTCCTTATGCATCTTATGTTCTTAAAAAATCCACAGATAATTTAAAATTAATGTAACTTCATTTTTCTATTACATGTAAATGATACTTATGATTAAGTGATAATTGAAAGGACATCTAATATAACACAGAAACTTGTTATTAATATAACTTCTGTAACACAATGCCAAAATTGTAATTTTAAAGAAGAATAATTTGGGAATCAAATATCTAAAGTTAACTATAAAATCAGAGAAAAAGAATTAATGTTAATAAAATGCTTAAGCCACTTTATCATCATCTTGCTTTAAAGGCAAACAAATTATTCTACAAGGAACATTCTATAAGGGAAATTATTTCATCCACTAATCATGCATAATTTTAATTCCCAAGTCAAAGCATTTTGAAGAACTTCAGCGAAAGCAAGCAAATGAAGAAAAATAAGCAGCTTAACTTAGAGTTTATGGTGTTATGAAGAATAAGCTAACAAACCAAAAAAAAAAAAAACTCACTAGGACTGCTTCTTTCTTGTATATGCTGAAACATACACGCACACCCCCCAAAAATAAAACCACCAAACAAAACAGATGTCAGTAGCATTTTCCTATTTCTGGAGCTGGAATAGAAATGTTCTTCTTTTGGGTGGAGGATGGTAGGTCCCATTTTTTTTATTTTGAGAAAAAATTCAAAGGTAAGTTAGCTTCATTCCCCTCAGCCACCCACCTCCTCTACCGAAGCAAACCAATCCCCCAAAACAAAGAAAAAAAAATTTGAAAGGGGTGAATGTGCAGTGAAGTGTGACTGTTAGAAAATGTGCTTTCAGTTTGGAAAAGTTAATTTTATAAAGCAAGTTGGTTGACTATTCACTTTTCCCTTCAGGGGATGACAACGAAGGGTGCTGGAGCTTGCACTCAAGTCATGGGTATGGCATTACTGCTTATTCTCTGCTTGGTCTACTTAGGAATAAAGCAGTAAGTGTATATTCTGCACTCTTTTTTTTTTTCCCTCCATCAATCCATGCCAGCAGCCTACCACTTTAACAAAAAATGTGTGTTTTTTTTTTCTTTTTGTGGTTCATTCAACTCCTCTAAGGGCATGCATTACTCACTTCATTTTCTTGAGATATCTCTTTTAAAGCAAAAATAAAAGAAAAGGAAAGGCTAGGGTTGACTCTGTGAGACCCCTGTATTTATTCACACTTATTGTGCATGACTGTAGACTGGTAAATCATATTAGCGGCCCGTCTCCCCATCAAGCTGCTACTTGCTTTCCAGCCCTGGGAAGGTTCAACAAATCAACAGGAGCACGGAAAACAGAACATCAGTCTAATCTAGTGTTTAAGGTGAAGTTTTCAAACCCAATCTAAGAAGATCTTTAGAGCAAGCAACAAGCTGAAGGGCTCAGAAGGTGGTATTGACAATGAAAGAGTGTTGAAATATTGAGAAGCGCAGCACTTGTGCATTTTTAATAACAAGAGGGTCAACAAGGACACAGCTCCCTTAGTGCCAGGAGTTGCCACTGACTATGGAAATTGCCACACCAGGGCTATAAACGCTTGCAGTTCATCAGCTTTCTTAAACAGTTCATCAGCTTTCTTAAACACCCTGAACCCCCTCAGTGGACCTTTAGTCTTGAATTAACAAACCAAAGCAATGAAAGAGGGTGCATTCTGAATGGCTGGCATTGATCCCCAACTGTGTCAGCACTGCTACAGGCCCTGAAAAACTCTCTCCATTGTCAATAGAAATTGACAAACCTCGTCTCCTAAATAGTGCAGCTGAGCCAGGCGGGATCTACGCAGCTGTAAAGGGCGCTGCTCTTGGGGCCGGGGAGCACTAACAATGGAACAAGCATGAGCTCTTTGTCAGTCCCAGACTCGGCAATTTTCTAACAAGGATTAAAGTTGTTTCTCGGCAGTGCTGGTTGAAAAGAGATTTAGCAACACACGGTGCTTTCTTCATGCAAGTTAAAGAGAAGTAGTTAAGGAATTTCATTATTCCCTTGACTAGTGGAAATACAAAACAAATATATTAAATATGCACGGCTCCCTTTTCTGCCTAATTTATAACATTTGGAGGCAAGAGGATTCAATGCAATAAAACACTTCTTGCCTGGAAACAAGCACTCTACCTTTATTTTGGAAGTTTTATATATTTTTCTTTTTAAGAAAGTCCAGCCGCTTGCCACCTGGAATGAGGTCTCAATACATACTAATGCACAATGTCTTCAGACCCTCTGGGGCTGATATTCCTAAATCTGAATCACAGGACCTCATAGGGTCCATGTATTACCGCGGCTTCGAGCAAATCATTTGTCATAATGCGGCTTCTGATGATGATGGCTGGGTAAAAATAACTGCTTTGCTGGGGAACAAATCTGTGATCTATTTTCTGCTTAAGTGTTTAGCTTTTTTATTGATTATGAATTGGTACAACTAGTTGATATATTTTCATTCTTCTCCAGCTAGTCTCATCTCAATAGGTGAACAACAGAAAAAAAAAAAAAAACAACAAAAAACCCACAACCAATACTTTTAGTGCCCCCAGATATGGAATGACTAAATTTCCACAGTATGTATGTATTTCTTCATTTATTTCAAGAGAAGCTGTCTGTTTTTATCAGTCAAGTCACTGTGTTGAAATGAAATACCATCTAGAAAATCTCATCTGAGGAAGTATGTACCTCTTAAATGTTAAGATGAATTGAATAAAAGAACAAATAACAATTTTGAAAAGATGAAGGTTTTAAAAAATCTGATAAATATAAAACATCCTTTAAGATCATGTTGTGGCTTTAGAGGGCTACAAAATATTTAGAAAAGTGAATATTTACAGTTTCACCAGTACATTAAAAAGTAAATATAAATGCTTCTTTATACATGGAGTGCTCCTTTGGTCCACAGTACATCTGTTTGACATAATTAAATTTGTGGTCACTCACTTCTCATTTCTTAACACTAAAATGTACTTTTGATGTAGTAATTCCATCCTTCCCCCCTCTATTCAAGGCATCCCCCAGAAACAATTATATTTGATTCTACAAAACAGATCCTCAAAACACAGCATTTTGAAAGTTCTAAAGTGTGGATTTTTTGTTGGTTTGGAATAGGATTAGGGCTATGTTTAGGGAAAACTGAAACCAGTCTATTACATTTAGAATACAGGAAGTGTTCAATCCAATCTACATCTATCAACCAGCTGGACCCAGAGGCATGCAGGAGGACTTAGCAGCTGAGGACTGGCCGTGAACACACCAGAGAAGGACATCAGCAACACAGAAGCTTCGGGGGCTGAGTACCCAGAAGCCCTGTGAGGCTACCATTCACTGGACTGAGCCTCTTGCTCTCTGTATGCCTCAGTCTTCTCATCTGGCATATGAAGGGCAGCTGAGATGAATCTAGCTTTACGATAAGATTCTTATACTCTCCAGAAATACTCTGAGATTAGAAATACTCTGTGATTAGAAACAATATAGCTTGTGATTCTCCTAAAAATGAACTGAAGGGAAAAGTCAAATTGTCTTTTTTAAAAAATGCTGCTTAAATATAGCTTTGTTCATCCAAATATGCAAGTCTAGAATTATAGATGTTTCTATTAGATGTTATTTTGTTTTAAATTTATTCATTTTGGCCTTTTAATGAAGAATAGATATTCTATTAAAATGAAACAATAAAGTATAAAGAAAAATAAATGGAATTTATTAAGAACTGTGAAGCATTATTACTATGATTTTATATTAATAATGCTACATATAATATATTATATATTATATAATAATAATCTGACTATAAAAGTATCTGGTGTTTTTTTTTTTTTTAAATACCTCCATGGGAATTCAAGTGCATCAGTTCAATTTTCATTTGATTCTTATACCAACCGTGATGAGATGGTTCTTATTTTCATTTTGCATGGAAACTGAGCTCACAGAGGTAGAAAACTGAGTTTAGATTAAATCATTTACTTATTTAAGTTTATATAAGTGGCAGGGTTAAGATTCATCTTATATCTATGCTCCAAAGTCTGTGCTCATGACTACTAGGTTATTCCATTTCCTTCTACGAAACAGTCTGTTTCATCAAGGAAGTCTCTGGTTTTTTCAGAACAGTTTGGTATTTGTAGCAGACAACTAAGAAAATAGCTCTATCATTCCTGGTGCTCCCTCATGGGTATAATGCAGGATTATGAAATAATATAGGAGAAGTTGATTGTTCCAAAGAAGTCCATCACATTTTCTTACAAGTTAATGTCATCTACATTTCCAAAGGGATTTAGACACCTGACAATGTAATTACACAATATAATAAATTTTTTTGAAGAACCAGACTGTCTTAGGATAACTAACCAACTGGTTCTTGTGCTATGCATTTCCCACGTTTTCTCCTTAAGTGACATATACTCTAATGCTTATAAAGTGCCATATACTCTAAAACTTAGGGATACTGAGAAAATCTTTTTTCACTGCAACAAAACAAAGCAATGTGGAAAGAAGATCCTAGTTCATTCATGAAGGGATTCGATCTATATGTACAGTTTTCTCATTTTTTTATTTTTAAAATACAGAACATAGAAGAACTTGGTTCATGCTTTTTCCCCTTCCGTGTTCAATAAACTCACTTTTAGGGTGATTTTCATTTTTTTTTAGTTCTATGAGGAAGACTGCAAAGCAGAGTTCATGAGCACTATGGTGTCTATTAAGCAGGAGAAAGTGTAAGAAGTGCTAATGTGGGAGGTTTGGCATATAGTTGGTACCTAATAAATGCTTGTTGAATGATGAAACATTTTTCCTACTCTTGAAGTTCAGTACTTTTTTCCATTCTTTTTTAAAATGCATGAATGTAATAACTAAGAAGCTTCCAGATGCATTCAATCCTCTTCAATCATAAAACAGGGTAAGTTATATAATAGGGTAAGTTCCAGAAACTGGGGGTTGCACAAGCTTTTTTCCACTCACCTCTATTTTATTAACTCCAAATTTCATTTCTCCCAAAATATCCTGAAAGTAATATTACTAAGCTAGCCTATCTATCCTCACACTTCACAAAGAGCATTAAAATCAATACTATTCTTCATTCTTCATTATCATCAAGCAGGCAAGTGCCTTTGTAAATTTATTCTGCGGTTCTCTTCCTGGTGCTAAAACGACCAGGGATTACAAAGTGAAAATTTCAGATCATCAGTTGTTTCCCCCTCCCCTACTTAATGACAAATGATGGAATGCATACTGGTTGGGCTAATCTTTTGACTAATCAATGGTTTGGCTGAACACAGTGGTCAACCCAGTTACAACGGTATGTGTACTAGTTTGGGATGCAGACATAGACTGTGAATGATTTATTTGGGCATAAGAGCTGTTCACTTGGTTCAGTGACTCATTTTGTGTACTATATATAAAAGTTTGGTCAATAGTGCATTTAAATCAATAATGTAGGATCTGGATAAAAATAAATTAGACTCCTGGAATTTCTATTGAATGGTACAAGTTTGAGATAAAACCTCAGTCTGAGAATGAATGGTTAGCCAGTATTTTTCCTTCAGTTTCCTTATAAAAAATAGGGAAAAATTATTCCAAAGGTCCTTTTCCAGAGTGTTGTAGGGACAGAAGTAAACAGTTATCCCTCTGTTTCTGACTCATGGTGCACTCTCACAAGAAATGAGTGATCTGCTGGTCTGGTAGATACTGGGTTTCTCTATATCTACAAGTTTTGGGTAAGTCAATCCCTCTCTTGAGACTTTTATCCCCACTTACATTTCATTGGCCAGATTCATGACATTGAAGACTCTGTTTAACCATCATTTCTCCTATGAAGCCAACACTATCTCTTACCAGGTAGAATTAGAAGCTCCCGTATTTTCTGCCTCTAAATCTCTGTACATGTGTCTGTAGAAATACTGCACAATGTGCTCTATATCTGCCTCAACAGGATGTGAGTATCCATAAGGCAGAAACTGAGTCTTTTTATTAATATCTCTAGCCCTTAGCAGAATGTCCAGCACATAACATGTGTTACACATTTTTTGAGGGACTGAATGCTTTTAAAATATTTGGAGATATAAACTGTTGCACATATAATAGTGGCAGGGCAGCTTTTCAATAGACAAAGGATAATATCAGAGCCAGAGGAACTGTTGACTTGAATGAAACATTTCATTAATAGCAAAATAATTTAATGAATGCTAAAGTTGCAGGTATCACCAAAAAGTAAACAACTGCAATTGGCTAATGAAATTTAACACACGACTAAAACGGAACTGAAAATGTCTAATTTCATTGTAGGTGATGAACTAAGTAAAGGAGAAAGTACTGTAAACTAATGAACCCCCATGCCTAGGTACATATAAGAATATCCACATATAGGAAATCAACACTTCACTGGAAGGACTGATGCTGAAGCTCCAATAATTTGGCCACCTGCTATGAAGAGCCAACTCATTGGAAAAGACCCTGCTGCTGGGAAAGATTGAAGGCAGGAGGAGAAGGAGACGAAAGAGGATGAGATGGTTGCATGGCATCACTGACTCAATGGACATGAGTTTGAGAAAACTCCAGGAGATAGTGAAGGACAGGCAAGTCTGGAGTGCTGCAATTCATGGGATCACAAAGAGTCAGACACAATTTAGCAACTGAAAGACAACAACACAACATATATATTCTTACACACAAAGATATGATAACATTATATGTGCTCAGAGGTTGATGTGCTCAGCTCCAGACTGGTTTTTCAGAGTCTGTCATGCATGCGGCGAACCACCTTTCCAGCATATGTTCAGGGGTATTAGCAGCTGTTCATGGAGGATATCAAAGGCTGTGGGGCTACCTAGTGTGGAGCGTCAATGCTGCCTTGTGAGTTTTCACCACTAAATGACATGTCCTGGGTGCCTTTAGTGCTTGCTGGTCTTGTGAGAGGTGTATAAAAAGGCAGAGAACCACCATGCTGTGGCACTGTGACTCAGACTTGAGTCTGAGTGAACATGAAGAGCCCTCCTGGGAGGTGGCATAAGCCTGGTTTTTCAGCAGAGAACCTCTGAAGGGTAGAGAGGGAGAGCGTGCCCTTGTTGCACCGTCATGGCATTTGATATTGCAAGCACTAGAGTTAGGTACAACTGTTGAATCAGCTCTACATCCTGGCAGGTTTCCATTCATCCACTTGTAACAGAGAGAAATAAAAACAAGTCAAAGATACTCACTATCTATTTGAACACTTGCTCAATTTTAATTCTCCACAGTATACTATTTGGAAAAAAAACCCAACAATGTCTATTCAGTAGATGAAAATGTGAAACATTTTAATGTAGAAGTTAACTGTTTCAAAAGACCCATTTGACCATAAGAATGTAACTTCCCTTATTAGAGCAGGAACTTGGTCTATCTTACCTAACACTGTATTCTCAGCCTCTAGCAGTGTGTGGCTTCGAGAAAGTAAATACTAGCTGTATGATAAAATAATAAAAGGGATTTTG
Organism: Oryx dammah; assembly: GCF_014754425.2. Taxonomy (NCBI): domain Eukaryota; kingdom Metazoa; phylum Chordata; class Mammalia; order Artiodactyla; family Bovidae; genus Oryx; species Oryx dammah. The sequence continues at coordinate 86,976,758 of NW_024070202.1, forward strand.
ATTTCCTACTTTAATTAGAATCCTACCAAGTCATTGTGACAGAGATACTCAACAATGTGGGACAAAACCAATGCCTAACCTTTTAAATTTTTTTGGCTGTGGAGCATGTGGGATGTTATTAATAGTTCCCTAACCAAGGACTGAACCTGTGCCATTTGCTTTGCAAGTGTGGAGTCTTAACCACTGGACCACCAGGGAAGTCTCTATGCTTAACCTTTCAGTCCCAATATTTACCACCATTTCTTACACATCCCAATTGAAAGGTCAGTTGGATTTGTTTTCTAGATCTTCTATACCCAAAACATCAAATGGATGAACATTTGACATTAATAAACATACATTTTATGTGTATAATATAGGCAGTAACTAAGGGGAAAGGAAAGGAAAATGAAGTCGCTCAGTTGTGTTTGACTCTTTGCGACCCCATGGACTGTAGCCTACCAGGCTTCTCAGTTCATGGATTTTCCAGGCAAGAGTACTGGAGTGGGTTGCCATTTCCCTCTCCAGGGGATCTTCCTGACCCAGGGATCCAACCCAGGTCTCCCACATTGCAGGCAGACACTTTATCATCTGAGCCACCAGGAAAGCCAGAACTAAGGGGAAAGTCAACAAGAAATGTGGCGAGTATATGGAGCAAATATATGAGGATCAGTAGAGCAAGTATGGGAAAAATTTCCATGAGAATGTATAAATAGGAATGTGTACAGCCACATTCAAATACTATATCCTATTCCTGGCAAATAGAAGGGAAACAATGGAAAGTAACAGACTTTATTTTGTTGGGCTCCAAAATCACTTCAGATGGTGACTATAGGCATGAAATTAAAAGACACTTGGTCCTTGGGAGAAAAGCTATGACAAACACAGACAGCATATTAAAAAGCAGAGATATCACTTTACTGACAAAGGCCTGTCTAGTCAAAGCTATGGTTTTTCCAGTAGTCATGTATGGATGTAAGAGTTGGACCATAAAGAAAGCTGAGCGCCAAATAACTGATGCTTTTGAACCGTGTGTTGAAGAAGACTCTTGAGAGTCCCCTGGACTGCAAGGAGATCAAACCAGTCACTTCTAAAGGAAATCAGTCCTGAATATTCATTGGAAGGGCTGATGCTGAAGCTGAAGCTCCAATACTTTGGCTACCTGATGAGAAGAACTGACTCATCTGAAAAGACCCTGCTGCTGGGAAACGTTGAAGGCAGGAGGAGAAGGGGGTGGCAGAAGAAGCAATGGTTGGATGGCATCACCAACTTGATGGACATGAGTTTGAGTAAGCTTCTGGGAGACGGTGAAGGACAGGGAAGACTGGTGTGCTGCAGTCCATGGGGTCGCAAAGAGTCAGACACGACTTAGTGATTGAACAACAACAACGAATTCCTGACTCTAAAAGCCTAAGCATGACACAGAGTATTTTGAGAAGCTTCAAAGGACAGCCCCCCAAAAGATTAAAGGGCTAGAAAAGGGGCCTATGATGAGAAGTAGAGCAAATAGGGATTATTTATCCTGGAGTAGACAAAGATGACAGGTGTCTTACTAACAGTCTTCATATATAGGAAGGATTATTCCCTAGAGATGCTGGCTACCTGCTTTTTGTTCTCCACTGAGAAGAAAAGGGGAAATGGGCTTAAAAAACAGCATGAAAAATTTAGGTGAGGTAAGGATTAGAACTTGCTTTATTTCAAATAAAACATTTTGCCCATTTTAAGAGAGTGAAATTTAGATAGTGTCTTATGTAGGGCTGGGCTGAGATAAAGAAATTGAGGGCTCTTGAGTTTAGGTAAGTACCTGTGAAAATTGTTTATATAGTTTCCTTTCAAGAAATTTAACAAACACCCCGTTGTGCCACAATGATGTTGGTTTACTACAACAGCTGCTTCCTGACACAGACTTTGTTTTTAGTCGGACTTAGTCAGTGGTGGCATTCTGGCTGCCACTCCTGTGCTCACTTGTGAATGGCACCAACCGTGTAGATGAGGCTGCAGGGGAGGCTTGCAGAGGGCATGTTTGATGGAGGAGGAGATCAAAAAGCAACCACAGAAAATGGCTTTAAAACCATGTGTCATTTGCTTATGTAGTCGGGTTTGAAGAGAAGGAGAATGGTAGCCACCATTTCTATGAAAACATCACACTGGCCAATTGATGGCGATGGCTAGTCTCAGGGGAGCCCTGAGTAGTTTCATTAATAAGTCACTGGTAGCCAGCTGCAGTGCAAGCATGCAAAGCCACCGAGGGAAAGCCAGGCTCTGTGTGGAGAAGCAAGAGTTTCCAGACCATCATCCATGTGAAAGCAGCAAGCAATCAATACTAAATAACTTTTGAACTGCTCAACATGTTGCTTGTAATTATTTCAACTATCTTTGATAAAATCAGGAGTGGGAATATTCTGATTTCTTCCATGACTATTAAGTTACTGTCACTGGCTTGGATGAATGAAAGCAAATACACATTTATGCATTTGATGTTTAGAAAAATTTCTTGAGGAAAATGCAAGTTTTGACATCTTCCATTCATCAGAGAGAGTTTTACCATGGTGAAGTGATTTTAAGTGATCAACCCCAATTTTTTTTCTCCTATTCAAGCAAAAACCTCAGATCAGTTCACAAGTGAGATTTTTTTTTTTTTTTAATTCTGAGCACAATTAAAGGTGAGTTAAGGCTCTGGTGGAAATCTAAAGAGCATCAGCAAATCTGAGCACTGCTCAGCTTTTGAATTGCTTTCCTACTTCTTAGTTCTTTTAAATGGTTTTCTATGGCAGGAACATTTTTCTTAATTAGTCACAGCTAATTAGTGTTCTGGCATAGACAAGTAATCAGAAATGTCAGAGCTGCAAGGCTACATCTCCCTAATCCTTTGATAATAATTTAGCCTCCTGGGAGGGCCCCAAGCTGCGGTAAGTAGTGACTGACAATAAGGCAAAATTAGGTGGGCAGCAGACCATTAGGATAGAAAAATAAAAAGCACTACCCGATCCCGCTGAGCACCATCAGGCAACTAACTGCACTGCCAGATGAGGTGCCTGTTTAAGCCTGTGTTGTTAATTAGCCTGATTCTACCAGACCTGCCACATATGTCCAGGTGCCTCATGCAAAGATGTGTATTTCTGGGCATGTGCCAAATGACAATTGTGTCCCGTGATCACATTTCAAGAATCTAAGGGAGAAGTCCACATATTTCTTGAAGATTCTTTTGAATTATCAAAGAAATAAGATCAACCGGCTACAATACATTTTTTTCTTGTGGAGTTTCTTTTAGGCAATTAGGCACGCTGAGCTCAGGTTTCTTAGGTCTTCATTCACCAACAGCTTAGATTCAAATAAGGGCCTTTGGCCGTGAGGAGCCGCGTCTGGACTTGCCAAAGTCATTCTGGCATACACTGTACATCTAAAGCAGATTCTTTCATAAATTCTTACACTTACAAATGATAACTCAACATTAAAATAAAGATGATTAACTAAAATGAATGAGCTTCAATTCGAGAGCAGAGGTTTTGAAGAGAAATAAACTTTGGGGTGGGGGAGGAGAAGCAGGTAAGGAGCAAGGTTTGTATGTCATTTGCTAAAACAGACGTGACCATATACAGAACAAGTGTTGACTACAACCGTCTTAAAAGAGATCAAACAACTTCTATGTGAATACAAATACTGTGGATAAAATAAAGTGGGAACAAATACATACAATTACATTAAAAAACACCCCCTGGAAAACAGTATATTAAAGCTGCTAAATAAGAAATTGTTAAAATGTAGGAGAGGCGACATGAACACGGATAAGAAACAGTCAAGCTTCTGATCTACCTTTAGTGCATAAGGTGACCCCAGGGTACAGGACATAACAGTGGGTAGAAATAAATGATCTTGGTCTCAAGTACATCACTGAGCTTACACCATTCATCTTTTCTAGTGATGGAAAAGCAAAATAATGGTTAGGACATGAGAATGATAGTAACGTTTGATTTTGATTGTTGATAGGAAAATCAGGGATGGGTCCAAGTTAATGTTTTATATTTGACTTCTTTTTACATAGAGACAACATTGAAGAGAAAATACTCTGTAATCAGAATCTATACTGATTTAGTGGTTCCCAGCCTTTTTGGCACCAGGGACTAGTTTCGTGGAAGACAATTTTTCTATGGACTGGGTTGGGGGGTAGGGTTTTGGAATGATTCAAGAAGATTACATTTATTGTACCCTGTATTCCCATTATTATCACATCAGCTCCACCTCAGATCAGCAGGCATTAGATCCCTGAGGTTGGGGACCCTTGGATATAACAACTTGTTTGTCACTTGAAAGTGAAATAACATTGAAAACAGGAAAACTGTTATTTTAAAATCGACAGTCATATATAAACGAATGTATCGATAATATTATGGAATTATAAGAAATGCAAGAAGGCAAAGAAGCTCTCTCAATGGGTCTTACTGGGTTCTAGCCTTTGTTTGTAATGTGGCTGGTTACACACATAAAGAAATTCATCCAAGGAATATGACTGAAAGAGTAGACAGTCAGTTCTAAATATATTCTACTATCTATTAATAGCAGCCATTCTTGCTCATGTTCTGTGGATTTCAAGTATTTCTGGAAAACCAATGAAATTAATTTAATTTTTAAATAAATCAAGAATAGTAGCATCAATCTTACTGAGGATGAATAAATTCTTGAATCAGAAAGTTTGGGCATGGGTGTGAAACACTGAACTCAAAAACTTTGAGCATTTCCTCCCTTTTTTATTTGGGAGTCCAGAGATAAACAAGAGGTAGAAGTGCAAACTTAGTTTTATTCTGAAAAGCATATTCACTTGCAAGAGTTTCATTTTTTCCCCCTTTACCATATCTTAAAATGGCCATGAACTTACTGACATTTTTGAAGTCAGTTTTACTTAAAATGCTTAGAGTTTCTTTACCAAAAAGAATCCTTTTCAAGGAAAGTCCTGAAAATTAATCCTTTACAAAGCACTATGTGGATGAATATTACTGATTAACTATCATTTAAAGGATTACTTTTAACTTTAGAAGACATCACAATACAATTAAAAAAAAATCTTGTTGAGATGAAACTCCTCAACAATTAAATATTTAATCAGTTTATAACATAAGAGAATGTTTAATCTGCATGATTTACCAATTAAAGACTGCACCCTGATGTGTCTTCAGCAACATGAGAGCTAAAACAAAATTGTCTCAGAGGGTCTCAAGATGGGCAATGTCTTGTAAAGGCACAAACGTTTAGAGAGTTAGGTACATTTAGTGTCTCTCCCAGACAACGGGATACACTTCTGTTGACCCCTACTAGCCTCAGCATTTGGGATATTCTTGGACATTATAAGTGACCACAGAGGGTGCTCTTGTGACAATTACTGTGAGCGTCAGTTTTGATTTCTGAAACATCACGATTTTTCAACCCAGAGACTCAAAGTTCTCTGGGAAAGTGTCCAGCCTCTCTGCTGACCCATGTTTCCTGAAACCTGACAGTGTGAGAAGAAACCTCATAGTAGGCATTAAAAATGGGATTTGTGCTGCATGCTCAGTGGCATCTGACTCTGCAACCCTATGGACTATAGCCTGCCAGGCTCCTCCGTCCATGGGATTTTAAAGGAAAGAATTCTGCAGTGCGTTGCCATTCCCTTCTCCAAAGAAAGAATTAGAAAAGCATTGCCATGGTTTTATATTAGGATCAGACAAGTTGTAAATGGTTTTGATTTGCTAGCATTTTTTAAACAGCTACTGACAATGATGTTTTATAAGTTGGGATAAGAGAGATTACCTATAAAGCATAACTTCTGGTAAATCCATATTCTCTTGTGCTAGAAAACTTCCTTTAAATTTCTCTGACCCAGATAAGACACAGTTTTTTAATGTGTCTTAAGGGAAGAGTCGGACACGACTGAAGTGACTTAGCAGCAGCAGCAGCAAGGTAAATTTAACATGTGAGATGTTTTTTCCCATTGGCTAAATTCAAAATACAATGAAAATCACTAAGTTTAATTCTTTTCTTTTTTAAAAGTATAGTCAAAGCTATGGTTTCTTTCCAGTAGTCATGTATGGATGTCATTGGAAAAGATCCTGATTCGGGGAAAGACTGAAGGCAAAAGGAGAAAGGGGTGGCAGAGGACGAGATGGTTAGACAGTATCTTGACTCACTGGACATGAATATGAGCAAACGCCAGGAATTAGCAAAGGACAGGGAAGCCTGGCATGCTGCAGTACATGGGGTCACAAAGAGTTGGACATGACTTAGTGACTGAATAACAACAAAATAGTTGCTATATAATATTATATTAAGGCTTCCCAGGTGGCGCTAGTGGCAAAGAACTCTCCTGCGAATGGAGGAGACATACGAGATGTGGGTTCAGTGCTTGGGTTGGGAAGATCCTTTGAAGGAGAACATGGCAATCCACTCTAGTATCCTTGCCTAGAGAATCCCATTGACAGAGCAGCCTGGCAGGTCACACACCACAGGGTTGCAAAGAGTCAGATGTGACTGAAGCAACTTAGCACACACACAATATTGTATATTACAGGTGTACATGTAGTAACTTACAAATTTTAAAGGTTATACTACATTCAGGGAAGCCCAACCTGCTGCTGTCTATGGGGTCACCAAGAGTCAGACATAATGACTGAACAACAACAGTTGCTATAAAATATTGGCTTTATTTCTCATGTTGTACAAAATAAGCTATAAGAATATATTGTGCAATTCCGGCAATATTATATTCACATATAGATTTCAGTATGCGTACCACTTGACAAGCAAAGACAGCCTCCCTTTAAGATATTCTGGTCATTCTGAAAGACTTAACATGAATACAGAATATACGGGTTCCAACTATTTTTCTACCTGTAGGATTCAGAACCATGGTGGTAGCTGTATAAAATATCAAATGACATTCTTTATGTAGAATCTCTTTTCTACTTATCTACTGTAACTGCTACTGCTTCTTGCTTTCACCTGGCTATCACAAAAACACTTTAGAACTGTCTGCTACTCTGAGGTGCAAGACTTGGCATGCAAGCAACCCAGTACCTTTTGTCGCCACTGCTAAAATTAGAACTATTTAAAATCTGGAAGGGATTTCAGAAACCATCTGGAGTTCTAGACCAACTTCTTTGGTTTACATGTGCTATCTGTACTGAGTTTCAGACAGGTGACAGAACTTCTTGAAGCGCACTTATCCAGTCAATGGCAGAACTGTGGCTAGAACTCAGGTTTCTGGATTCCTGGTCCAGTCCTCTTCCTCCAAACACTGTTTTATCATTTCAAATTCTGTAAATCTGAAGCTGTTGTTCAGTCACTCAGTCATGTCTGACTCTTCATGCCCCAAGGACTGGAGCACTCCAGGCTTCCCTGTCCTTCAGCATCTCCCAGCGCTTGCTCAAACTCATGTCTATTGAGTTGGAAGTATGGTAGGCATAAGGTGGACTTTGAAACTAGAGTGACACAATTTCAAAGTCTGATTTAGTATGTAACAAGTCTTTTATCATCTCTGGATGGGACATTTCTTAACCTGAAAATAAGGCTAAAATGGGGGTGACAGGATCTACCCACAGGGCTTCCCAGGTGGTGCCGGTGGTAAAGAGCTCACTTGCAATGCAGGAGACAAAAGAGACCCAGGTTCAGTCCCTGGGTCAGGAAGATTCCCCTGGAGAAGGAAATGGCAACCCACTCCAGTGTTCTTGCCTGGAGAATCCCATGGACAGAGGGGTCTGGTGGGCTACAGTCCATGGGGTCACAAAGAGTCGGACATGACTGAAGTGACTTGGCATGCATGCAAGCATCTACCCAGGTTAGAGATGACACAGGTCAAGAACCTAGCACATTTCCTGGTACATGGAGGTGCCCTAGGAATAGCAGTGATGACAGGTAAGGCCACAATTATAATTTTGACACTTTGAAAAAAATTAGGAATGTATTGGGTTGGCCAAAAAGTTTGTTCGGTTTTAAGTAACAATAAAAGTCATGTTTTTTTCATTTTCACGATGAATTTTACGGAACAATGTATTCACTCACTGAACAACTTTTTGGCCAACCCAATACCTTAGTCAAACCCAGTACCTTCTATTAAATATGGTATCTGCCATCATCTACTGAACATTTTTCTGAAGTTATTTCTGTTTAAAATAGAAAGTGTTTTATAAGTTTAACTTATGGAGCGAAGCAGAATGTCTTGATATCTGTTCTGATATTAACCATGATCTTCAAATGATACTTTAGTTTTAATACTTCAAGATTTGACCTAAAAGTCTAAGATGATGCTATTTATGGCCTTTTAGATAATATATATTTTAGTCACCTCCCTCTTTCACACATTGAAGAAACCAAAAAACCTCCACTGAAGCTGAAACAATAATCCCAGCAATGCAAGATGCCCCAGAAGAAGGGTGATGGTGCATGGCTGTGTGGGCCGCTCATGGACAATGACAGGAGGCACCATTCTCCTTCACGGCACAGCCCCGAAACAACAGACACGAATCTAGGGCAGTGCCCATCTTTTTGGACCTTAGTCACTGGAACCATTATTTAAACAGAACCCTACGGTATGTAGTCAGAAATATTAGGAACTATTATCAGGCTTCCCAGATGGCGCTAGTGGTAAAGAACCTGCCGGCCAATGCAGGAGACACAAGAGGTTTGAGCCCCTAGTCAGGAAGATTCCCCTGGAGAAGGGACTGGCCACCTGCTCCAGTATTTTTGCCTGGGAAATCCCATGGACAGAGGAGCCTGGCGAGCTACAGTCCACAGGGCTGCAAAGAGTCAGACATGACTGAGCACATATCTCCCTTCAAATTAGGGACTATTAAGATGCTTCATTAATCAAAAAGATTTTAAGATCAGGAACACCATGAGTAATTTATTATTACTCTTAGGACAAGTTTCACAAAATTTTCAGCAGTCTTTTCCATGCATGGGGCATCACGCAGTAAAAGATTCTTTAGTAAAACCCCTGATTTCTTTTTTAAAGCGTTGGTATCAGAGGCAGGATCAGTGTTTTGTAGAATAATTGATTTATGTAGATATATTAGTATATATTCTAAAATGAAGCAAATTTCTTTTGGATAAAAAGCATATCCTTTATAAGGAATTAAGCTCTCATACTGTAGCCCCTGTACTCTTATCTAGGTTGGTTAAAACCACTATGTAATGACTCACTGCTGTGTGCTGTGTGTATGTGTACACATTTTCCTTTGCATCTGATGGTGGGAGGCTCCATTCCCTTACTTACTCAGGAAACACTTTAATTGGAATAGCAAAAGTTTGTCACTGATGCCTGAATAAAATTGTTCCTTTCAATCTTTTATCTGTAATAGACTCAGGTTGCTAATAGTATTTATAGGGTCATTATTTTCAACTGCTTCTTGACACCTAACAATATTATTTTAAGCTATAGCCAAGTGAATTTCCAATAATTATATAATGTCTCTTGGTAATGATTTGTTGCTTAAGATACACATTCTACTTTACCTTTCAACACATACTTGATAACCTCTCATTTACTAACTGTAATTGAGGCAAATTCAGTCTTGGCTAATTAGGGGCTTTAGTACCCCTCATCTATGTTATTCTTGATGACATATCAATAGAAGTAGAGTCTACTTTTTTGTTTTTAATTACAGTAATACAAGTGTGCAACTTAAAAATATTAGAATGTTTAAGGACACTGTAACTATTTTACAAATAACAAGTCCAGTGTCCTACTGGGGATATTCAAAACGACAAAACCTTCACAAGCAAAACAGAATGGTTTTTTGTTATGGGTTCCTTTTAGAAGCAAACCTACAGCCATGCCTGATGCTTAGGCATTGGAAGGAAAGTGCAATATACACCTATAGCCATGACAATAGAACGAGAACATCATTTTAATGTTGGCCTCCTGGCATCTACTTTAGTTAGCTCCCTTTGTCAATTGCTGCCATACAAAAGTCTCAAAAAAGTTTGGTGAATGGAGGGGAGTGGAAGTGGGAAATATTTTTATGAAGAAAGAAATTCTACCTCTGTTACAAACTGAGAATGAGTTCTGTAGTAAAAAGGTCACTAAGACAAAAAATTGAAGATGTTAAGAAGTGTGTAACACACAGAGACACACACACAGACATGCGTAGTGGCCTATTTGTAGAATGACTCTACCATTTTTTCAACATAGAAAATGTGCTTCCACTATACCAAGAAGAAACATAATGGGAAGAACATAAACTCGTCTTTTCTGTTCACCATGTTTGAAAATTACCACATAAGCAAAAAAAAGTAAGAGAACTTGGAAGTGAAACATATGCTCGTAAATTCAGAGCAATACCAAATGGAAGCAGAAGTTGCTAATACGGTTTCAGTATTTTGTAAAAGAGCCAGCTGGATGGATGATAATTTTTCTACCCCTGCAGGGCATCAAAGCTTTTCGGAAATCATTCTCTTCACACATATTAACACTTAGCTTATTAAAACAGATGATACTTTTATTGTAAAGCAGCCTGGGTAGAGGCTAGAAACATAAACTATGAAAGAGAAGGCTCATTTTGACCACCCAGCCCGACAAACAGCAAACACTGACACGACAGACCATGGTGGAGAGGATGACGTAGCAAGACCTTCTGCAACTGCCACAGCTGAAGTGTCACCACGAAGCCCGTGAATTGCTGTTGTGAAAACATTTGCAGTAACTTGCATAATTAAATGAAACTGCCAGAAAAGCATTTCTAAAATGCAGAGAAGATGTACATAAATAAATACAGTTCAGAGCAAATATTACACATCAGAATCAGCAATGGAATGGATTATGCAAAGTTATGTCATCAGCAAAGTACCATTTCCTTTGAACTGACTGCTACCTAATTACAAATAAGTGACAACATTGTTATTGAAATGGACTGCTCTCTTAGTCTCTTTTACAGATACTCAGTGGATGAAACTTGGGGATCAAGGCATCTAAAACTACAACCTCCCCTTCCTAGGAGCTGCCATGCCTCTGTGAAGACCTCCATGAGACAGGAGCAGCATTCTATCTGTTAGCAAACCTTAGTACTGGAAAACAAGATGAAAAGGCACACTAACAGTACAGTGGCAGATATCTGGCTTTACTGCAACTTATTTCTTTGTTTGCATGAAGAATATCATATTGACTTAAGAAAAACTTTTATACTAGGGGCCAAATACACTACAGTATGATTCTGTTTACGGATTGCTGCAAAGGCAAGTGATGTAAGCTGTATGCAATGGTAAACTGGATATCATCTTGCTTGCTAAAATGAACCTTTGAATGATTTTGAGATTCTCATTCTAATAGTGACAGTTTTCAAGTATAGGAAAAAAAAATCTATGAAGACTTCTGTCAGCAGTCAAAGAAACAAAACAATAAACTATTAGCTGTGTAGAAGAAAAAAAAGGAAGAAAGAGTGATTTGCAGACACACCCTCAAAATGCAACTTTTCCCTTCGCAGTACATCTACAATGCCAGCTGGCTCTGGAAGAGTAGCTACTTACATCGAACAACTTTTCTATGTACATTTCCTCATTGACCTTTTCTCGAAGAATGTCTTGATTTTGCCGAACAAACATAATATAGGTATCTGCCAGATCCATTCCTGGTTTCTGTTGTGAGGGAAAAGCACGGGGAATAGAACAATATTAGGTTTTGATTGTGAAAATTTATTTAATCACCACCCTAGAAAATCATTCATTGTATCATTTCAAAAGTTACACTAGAAAAATATGCTTAAGATCAACGATTGTCATTGTTCAGCTGCCTAGTCGTATCCGACTCTTTGTGACCCTATGGACTGCAGCCCTCCAGACCTCTCTGTCCCTCACCGTCTCCTGAAGCTTGCCCAAGTTCATGCCCATTGCATCAGTAATTTAAAAAAAAATCAACAATGGACACCTTCAAATTCCATAAGTAAATAAAAGTTTATTATTGAGGCCTATAACTTGAGGTCATAGTTATTGTTCACCATTTAGATGATTAGAAATATGTGCTTGTAAGATAGTAGATACCTTTTTTAAAAAATGGCTACCTTGCAAAGCCAATATGCTGAGTATAAATAGATTAATTTTTCCAAAAATTCCCATAATCAATAATCATTTCTTAATTGCAAATACAACTTCTTTTTCATCATTTCTGGCTGGTTTATCCATATATATATACTTAAAAAATGTTAGCTTTCCTTGGGTTGCCTTCTTCAACTACTATGGGTGTTCAAGGAATACAAAATAAGTTTTCTTATTAGGAAGATATTGAACAAAAAACACTTAATGCATTACAAAATAAAACACAAATCAAAATTTGGTGGGTTATCCATTGCTTATGCTCATCCATATTTATCAATACTACCTCAAGGACTTATATTATTTTAGAAATGCGGTAAGACTATGGATGAACTAGTCTCCTATGAAGAGTCAAAGGTGTGGACTAGCTAACTTTCCAAAGTTATCCAGCATTTCACATCTTCTAATGTTAGATGAGACAAGGCAGTTAATAAAAGTCCTCCTTGCTATGGAATCTACAAAATCTGCACAAGGAGGGGACAAAACTCTGAATGGTTCCTCAGGAGTATTCCTTCTAAACTTATCTTTAGTTCTTTATAGAGTTTCACATAGCTTGACTAGATGATTTGTATACTCCATACCTGGAGTGGATTCATGGTCTGTACTGAGTTATTCATTTAATTAGAATAGGGTAATAATATGATGAAATGGTAAAATTGATGCCCAAATCAGTCAGTCAGTTGTGCATCATTTCATATCTGTAGGATGCACTTATATCAGCCATCAATGGACTCTTCACAAAAGTAAACACCATAAGGAAATCAGGTGAAAGAGGATGTGAATCATTTAACTATTCAGGAAGATCCCCTGGAGAAGGAAATGGCAAACTACTCCAGTATCCTTGCCTGCAAAATCCCATGGATAGAGGAAGCTGGTGGGCTGCAGTTCATGGGGTTGCAAAGAGCTGGGCATGACTGAGCAACTAACACACTGCAGAAAAACAAGATATGCCTCTGAGTGAGGTTAGGGCAGTGGTCATGCCTTTTCCTTAAATGAAAGACAGAAAGTTCTTATCACTTCTTTTTTTGGGGGTAGGGATAATAGTTTATATACAATGATAAAACTGCCTATCTCTTAACCAGTGCACAGTACAGACATTGGCATATCTCATTAATAAAAGTTAATTTGACTTTTTGCTAACAGAGTTATTTCTGGGCAATGAAAATCCCAGGAAGTACTTACTGTTCTTATACTTAGCTTAAAGGGAAATTTATATCACATACACTGAAGGATACTTTCAAACATAACCTTGATATAACAAAATCCACGACTAGTTATAACCAGAAACAACTATTTATATAAATGTCTTTATTAATCTTTCCTTCAAGAGCATTCCTACACAATGCAGAAAATATATTCCAAACTTACCAAACTCATTTTACTGTTTTTCTACATAATTCTCATCAGCAATGTTTGAAAGTTTAAATAATTGCAAGGATACTCAAGAGAAACCTAGGTGATTTTCTCCTTTGGGGGCAAGTGGTGTTATACTGAGATTTCCAGTGAAAAGGCAGGGTAATTTGTACAGGATTATTAGCTATTATTAACAGTTGAAGCCCATAAAATAAGCATCTCTCTCAAACTTTGTCAAAACACTAAAAATTAGTACATTCAGAAAACATTCTGCTGCAGAATGAAAATGACAGAATAATTTTCTACATATGATAACAAGTCAGTTCCACCTGTGAGTTTCAGTCAAGTGCTTGGAAAGGAAATACTATGATATGTATAATACCAAGGCAGCAGGGTTTTGCCCCGCTGGACTGAGAGTTAAAGAATAAACACATGTGAGGCTTGCCTCCTCCACCATTTCTCCTCACCCCATTTTTATTTCTGCCTTTCAAAAGAGAGGTATGCTTATAAGTTTATAATAGTTAAACACTGGACCCATCAGACTCACTGGAAACTGAGTTATAGCCAGGTGAAATGGAGAATGATGCCTTTATACACCTGCCACAGACTCGGAAGGTAATTTTCTGTTTCCTTGATCACTTTTAAGATAACATTAGACATCATGAAACATTGTCCAGGAAAAACGTATCTTTTGCCACCTGAAACTAACAAACACTTTACAATTTAAGCCTAAAAGAAAACTCTGTGCTATTCCCTTTGGCAGACCGAAGGGCTGTAATACTGAAATGTGTAAGCTGAGACAGTTCTACAACTAAGAAAATTAGAATCCCTAGTTGGAGGTGTGAAGTAAGGCTCATTTAAGTTTATTTCAACAAATTAAGTGTCGTCTTTTTCTTCTTGAAATTACATTTTCTCCCCTTTGGCAAATTAAGCTCTGCTTGCCTAGTAAACAAAACCTACAATTTTTACATTCCTCATTAGCATTATTTCTTCCTTTATCTTTGAGCTGTTTACCTATTCTTGAAACTGTGACATACGGGAATTTCACACCTAGTGAATATATTTTCATGTAGCTTGTGGCATGAAACTATAATCATTAAAAGAATATACACAAGTAAGAATAACTGCAACAGCTGGTGACATTTACCAATTAGAATTATAGTTCTTTAAAACACTTTATCGTTCCTTTGGTGTAGGAAGGGTAATTATCTCTGATAAATTGCTGAAAAAGATATAATTTTCCTTTTAAACAGTTTCTACTTACAGTACAAATGTGTTTGGATAGAAGACATTATCACTGGTTCAGTGCTCCTTCGTGCTAAGACTCTTGCTTTATGGCAGTAAAATTTACATACTTTGGAAGTCACTGTGTCTCATTCCATTAATACACATTATCTTATTAGGAAATAAAGTTTAGTCAGAAAACAAAAACTGAACACACTTGGTTCAGTTTTCATTTTCTGGTGCGTAAATGAAAGGCATGCATGAGACTGCATCAGCCAGACAGAATATTGCTATGCATTTTGGTGCAAGTGGTTGTCCTCAATCTTATCAAAGGAACAGCCGGTTCAACTTCAACAACTGCAGATTTGGATGAGTTTTTATCAAGAATATTATGTTCTAGAGAGGTACACTCAGAAATGTTTTCTGTATCGGTAATTATCAGTTCAGTCACTCAGTTGTGTCTGACTCTTTGTGACCCCATCGACTGCAGCACATCGACTCCATCACCAACTCCTGGAGCTTACTCAAACTCTTGTCCATCGAGTCAGTGATGCCATCCAACCATCTCATCCTCTGTCATCCCCTTCTCCTCCTGCTTTCAATCTTTATAAGCAACAGGGTCTTTTCCAATAAGTCAGTTCCTTGCATCAGGTGGCCAATGTATTGGAGTTTCAGCTTCAGCATCAGTCCTTCCAATGAATATTCAGGACTGATTTCTGATTTCCTTTAGGATACACTGGTTTGATCTTGCAGTCCAAGGGACTCTCAAGAGTCTTCTCCAACAGCATAGCTCAAAGCATCAGCTCTTTGGTGCTCAGCTTTCTTTATAGTCCAACTCTCACATCCATACATGACTATTGGAAAAATCATAGCTTAGACTAGATGGACCTTTGTTGGCAAAGTAATTTGTAATTATAGTTTTCTTAACAAAGGAGAAAATAACGATTAAAGACCATATAGTAAGCACATGCATGTTAAGTTGCTTCAGTTGGTTCCAACTCTTTGTGACCCTATGGACTAGAGCCCACCAGGCTCTTCTGTCCATGAGGTTCTTCAGGCAGGAATACAGGGTGGGTTGCCATGCCCTCCTCCAGGGGATCTTCCTGACTCAGGGATCTAACCCGTGTCTCTTATGTCTCTTGCATTTGCAGGAGGGTTCTTTACCACCAGTGCCATCTGGGAAGCCCTATAGCAAGCACACTATGTATAAAATACTGGGTCTCCTGCATTGCAGGCAGATTCTTTACCATCTGAGGCACCAGGAAAGCCCTGCTGCTAAGTCACTTCAGTCATGTCCGACTCTGTGCGACCCCATAGACGGCAGCCCACAAGGCTCCCCCGTCCCTGGGATTCTCCAGGCAAGAACACTGGAGTGGGTTGCCATTTCCTTCTCCAATGCGTGAAAGTGAAAAGTGAAAGTGAAGTCGCTCAGTCATGTCCGACTCTTAGCGACCCCATGGACTGCAGGCTCCTCCATCCATGGGGTTTTCCAGGCAAGGGTACTGGAGTGGGGTGCCATTGCCTTTACCCCTAAAAGACAGTCAATGTTGTTTTCCATTCTCCATTTAAACCTTTGAGATCTTCAGTTCACTAAGCACTAACTTCTCCATCTTGCTTTTTAGGATAGTAATCTCTAAATCAAAATAAGACTTCCTGGATTACTTTTAAAGTTGATTCAGAAAAGAACAGAATGTGGCTAATGAAATGACAGTAAAAGGTAAAACATCTAAAAAATTCCCCCAGGGGCATAAAGAAATCAATACATATGGAAGGGAATAGAGTATGGAAAGGTGAGTTCCTCTGACTTGGGCTGCATAAGAAACAGAATCCACCAGCGAGTGAATGTGTTTAAGTAAGGGTGCAGACTCCAGAAAATTTTCTTCCAGCGTTAATCACTGGTTAACTTAGTGAGATGAACATGCCGTTCAAAAAAAGAAAGAAAAAATTCCTCGTTAATTATATGCTACAAATGCTCTTACTTCCTGCTGCTGCACCTAATTCCACAGGTGCAAGTCTTTACTTTCCTCATTCATGGGTAGGTGGGTGCAGTGCTGCAGACATTTTTCACAGCTACAGATTTAGATACAGAAGAAGCCGCTTAACCTTCCACAGAAGGTTAACAATACACTATGCAAACACTGTCATGGTGTCTATTTAACAAGGAGACAATTTTTAAAATATACTATTCCCGTCTCAAAGATTAATAGAAGCTACAGTCTAATTGACTTAATTTGAAAGTGCACGTCTCATAACCTAGAAAAGCCTGCCTTGAAGAAACAATCAAGAGTGGAACTCTGATATCTTGATTTATGATAATCTGCGTGCTTCATAAATGAAATACCTGCACCTGGTCATTATTTTAATTCGCAAGAAAAATGGATCTTCTGAGATTTAAAACAATAGCATGTCTCCTCAATTTGAAGTTGTGGTAGGAAAAATTTACATTTCCATTCTGGCATTTCAGATTCAGGAAAAGTCTATGACTGATCATCAGAGAACACAGGACCTAATTGTACAAACACACAACTTATCCGAGGTACCTTTAACAACAACATATATATATATTTTAATTGTTTAATATGTTCCTTATTAGTTTGGAATTTATGCAGCAATTTCTATGTTTTATATTTGAGTGAAAATGCTCTTAAAATTAAGCTTCTCAAAAGCATTTGGAGTAGTTTAAGAAGTTACATACACTCAAATACTTAAAATAAAAAAAAAAGTTTTGAGTATAGCTGTGATGATTATATGTAAAACATATATACACTTTTTTTTAACCAAATCTTCTAAAAACTAGAATAATTATATTGTATTCATATAGAAAATCAAAAGGAAAGAAACTGAACTAAGGTCTTCGAATTAGATTTATTCCAACTTAAATATAAGCCCAGGATGAGGACTAATTCATAAAAAGGGGCAGAAGAAATGTAAATAATGGAAAAGTCATAAGGATATATAATTTTCAAGATTTCCTAATAACAGTTTATCCAGTTTTTTAAAACAAATTGTTTCCAGCAGCAGCCACAGACACCTTTCCCTTTGTTAAATGTAGAGCTATTCAAAATTCTATTATTTCACAGTATAATGCATTTTGAACCCAAATTAAGAAGTAGAAAATTCTGAATTAGATAATGGCATGCACATCCATTTGAAAACATCTCTCGGACTTGGAGCATGTAACTTGTATGTTTTAAGTATGTAATTTCATTCAGTCCCACATTCTATGGGAGAGGGTTCCATTACTCCAGGATCTTGCTCTGGATAAGGGTCTTCTGTTTGCTCCCTGTAAGCACAGTCAGTAAAAAAGTAGATTTCTATCACAATGCTGAGAGAATATCTTACATCAGAATCTGCTATCATTAACACTCCTATAGTTTATGCAGTCATATTGTTCAAATTCTTAAAATTCCCCTGAAAGCTTCACACTATTCCTTCTAAACAGTGACATATTTTATGTGTTCATTGATTTAAGTGCTAGCACGATCAAACATTTTTGTCGTATCGTGGCAGAAAACCTTCCAAAGAGGAGGTTATTTTAAATATTAAAAGGAATATTGAATAGTAATTTAAAATAATAGCTTAAAGTATTCAAGGAAAAGAGGCAGGTTGGTTTTCAACTAAGACTTATGGGCTTAATTTTCATCTTACTATGACTTTCTCACTTGAGGTCACGAGCGTATAGTATCTCTCTTGCTCTTTCTGATTGATAAGATCACTAACGTCTCAAGAGTTTTGACAATTAGCTGCTGATACAGAGAGGAAAGTGCTAACATGTATGTCACACATTAGCTTTATACTATTATTTTCATTATTATATATGCTCAATATTATAATATTTCATTATTATGAGTAATAATTAGGGTGATTATGAAGATATTAAATTTCCCATTTATAATACAGTTGTAACCTTTCCCCTGTCTATCTATATTTGCTATGATGTCAACTATAGAAACTACACTGAGGAATCGAATAAGTAAAACGTAAATGCTGTGGGTATTATTTCATTTCACCTTTAAAATTCAGATTGCCTGGGGTTGTCTTATTTGGCACTAATTTGGAACCTTTCAGATTTTGGCCTAAAGGACACATGAGGATGCTAGAATGTTAGGGTCCGGAGGCAGTTCATGGATTTACCTTCTGTAAGAAGAACGAGAAACACAAGAAAACCAAAGAAATAAAGATGAAAGATGCAAAGCACTCTCCTAGGAAGCACAGAAGGCAACCTCCCCTGCTCCTCTAATGGCGAGACTCTCAGCCTGGTCCTGGTGCGATCTGCCTCTGCAGGTGAACACGTCCCAGTGGGCACGCACACCGTTCCCCACGTTCTGCCTGGCTCTCACTCTGACGTAAAGCACTGAGTGTTCCAGCGGCCTCATCTAAGTAACAAACAGTGTCTGAACAAAGGAAGGAGGAAAGACACCTCTTGTCACTGAACTGACTGGCTGTACGTTTAAAAGTCATCACTGGCACATACAAGGTACTTGAGAGTCTAAAATAAAAGGAAAATAAATGAAAAGCAATCTAATGTTTTTCACCCTGTGGAAAACAAATGTTTTTTTTCTTTTGGAAAATGGTCATGTTCTGAAGCAGAGGGTGCAGGGCAATATATGGTGCAGGGAGCATCATTCCAGGGAGAAGCAAAGACAATCCTGTTTATATCAATAGTGTGTGACAGTTATAAAGCACATAATATATACTTTTATTATTTTATAATATATATTGATATTTATTTCATTATTTTTATAAATAAATATATACTTTTATTATTATTTAATATTGTGCACATTAATATGTGCATCAAATCCTCAAAAGAACCTATGGAAGGAGACAGCACAGGGATGGCAGCAGTATCGTCACTGCCCAGGTGGGAAGCCCAGGGGTCAGACTGCCAGTAAGGGGCAAAGGCGGGACTTGAACCAAGATCCTCGACTCCACACCAAGCCTGTTCAGTATAGTATGCTGTGTGCTTAGTCGCTCACATTGCGACTCTCTGCAACCCCATGGACTGTATAGTCCACCAGGCTTCTCTGTCCATGGGATTTCCCAGGCAAGAGTGGTTGACTCCAGTGTGAACTGGAGTGGGTTGCCATTTCATTCTCCTGGGAATCGTCCCAACCCGGGATTGAACCCATGTCTCTTCTGTTTTCTGCATTGACAGGCAGGTTCTTTACCACCAGGACCACCTGGGGAGCCCACATAGTATAGAGCTGAATTCAAGTCACACTGCGGAGAACTGGAAGGTTAAAAATCTTTGGCAAGTGTTAGAGAGAGAGCGTTTGAGAGAACTGTTAATGAAGACAGGAAAAGGATAAGCCATCTCCACCTTCTCAGGGAGGACCCCCAGGATCAGGCAGCAGCGCTAAGCAGCCCATCCAGGGGGAGTTTCCTTGTCCGTGGTCACCGTCAACCTCATCTGGTCCTCCAGGCCTCTTTAGCTGTGTCACCTCACTGACCAGCACAGAGATCATACATGATGTGTGTAATAATGGGAGCAGGATAACCTGCAACAGGCATTGTTCACATACACACCCACACCAAAATGCCCGATAACTTAACGACCTATAAAGCAGGGAGCATCATTGGAATTGGAGTCGGAAAGGGCTTTTACAAAAAATTTATTTGGTTCCATCCGGTCTATGCTGTGGCAGGTGGGGTCTTCATTGCGGTGCACAGACTCTCTAGTTGTGATGCGTGGGTTCACTTGCTGTGAGGCATGTAGGATCTTAGTTTCCTAACCTGGAATCGAACCTGTGTCCTTTGTATTGCCAGGCAGATTCTCAGCCTCTGGACCATGAAAGAAGCCCCAGAAAGGGCTTTTAAATGTCCCTTTAAATGTTAAATGTCATCTGGCTGTTTTCCCCACATAGTTCAGCAATCTGCAGTGCCACACCTGGCAAAGAGTGGGGTAATTACTACTATACTATATCACCTTTGTAAAAAATTTTAGTTTCTTTTTTTTTGTTCTTAGTATACTGATGTCAGTGTAACTGATGTAACCCAGCTCCCACTGGGTTTTTGTTACTGATCCTTGTTCTGTCCTCTTGACTGATAAATATTGAGGCTTCCTCTTCTGCAAAATGGGAACTCCATACATTAAACAGGACTCTCTAGTCTCTTAGGTTTTTCCTCCCTCAAGAGTAATATCCTGATTTCCCTTTTTTTTCTCTCTATAAGCCATTATTTCTAGATTCCCTTAACTATGCTGGCTGCTCTCTACAATAGGAGGTAAACTAAAAAGTATATGTTGGTTTTAAAAGACTATTGATAGATTTGCCACATTAACAGATGTGAATAAGATAGTATAGAACAGAATGATTATTTTTTTAGAATCTGGACACTAGATTTACTATAATCAATAATAATGTTGTATAATGACAGCTAACATTTATCAATCACTAATTTCATTCTAGGAGTCTTGAAAAGTGCTTAACATATGTGCAACAAGCCTAGAAGTGGTATAATTCTATTTCCATTTGATAAAGTAATTGGTGTTCACACAGGTATATGTGTGCTACGTGTTTAGTCACTCAGTCATGTTTGATTCTTTTGCAACCCCATGGACTGTAATCCACCAGCCTCCCCAGTCTATGGAATTTTTCAGGCAAGAATACTGGAGTGGGTTGCCATTTTCTCCTCCAGAGGATCTTCCTGACACAGGGATCGAACTGGGTCTCTTGTGTCTCCTGCCTTGGCAAGTGGATTCTTTACCACTGCACCATCTGGGAAGCCCACACACAGGTATATGCCCATTTCCAAACTCATCTAATTATAAACACTAAATATGTGCAGTTTTTAATATATCAGGTATGCCTCAATAAAGCTTAAAGATACATAAGACTATGTTCATAACATGCTATATTTAAATGACTAGATTTGAATCATTTTCTGTTATTGACATTTATACATCTTTAGCCTGTGCTATAAGGTATACCTGATAATCAAGTATGTTCCAGGAACATGAATTCCTCCTTCTCTTCTGCATTAGGAATGCCACTTAATTGTATGGATATACCACTTCTTGTTTATCCATATGCTGGACTGAAAGATATTTTGGTTGCTTTCAATTTTTGGTGATTATGAATAAAGTTGCTATGAACACTTTTGCAGGTTTCATTGTGGACATATGTTTTCAGATCAGTTGAATAAATACCTAGGAGAGTAATCAGTGGGTTGCTAAAGCCTATATTTAGGTTTGTAAGAAACTGCCAAATAGTCTCCCAAAGTGGCTGTATAATTTTGCATTTCCACCAGCAATGAATGAGAATCCCTCTTGCACTGGATCTTTGTCAACATTTTGCTATTAACAGTGTTAAATTTTAGCCATACCAATAGGTATGTAATAGTATCTCTTTTTAATTTTCATTTCTCCAATGACAAATGATATTGAGCATCTTTTCATTTGCCTATTTGATACCTATATGTCTTCACTGTAGTATCTGTTCTGATCTTTTGCCCATTTTTTAATTGTGCTGTTTGTTTGAGCATTAAGAGTTGTTTGTACATTTTACATAAAGTCTTTGAGCAAATATATGCCTGTAGCTTGTTGTTTTACTTCCTTAAAAGTGCAGTGTATTGTGTGTGCTTAGTGGCTTAGTTGCATCTGATTCTTTGTGACCCCCATGGACTGTAGCCTGCCAGGCTCCTCTGTCGATGGGGATTCTCCAGGCAAGGATACTGGAGTGTGCCGGCATGCCCTCCTCCAGGGGATCTTCCCAACCCAGGTCTCTAGCGTTGCAGGCAGATTCTTTACCATCTGAGCCACCTATTAAGTCCAACTTACAATGTTTTTCTTTCATGGATGTTTTGGGGTTTGTATCTAAACTTAAGGTAGTATTTTCTCTTATGTTTTCTTCTAGAAGTTTTATTGTTTGCATTTCACAAGTAGGTTTTTAAATCAGTTGTGAGTTAATTTTTGTGAAAGGTAAGCCACTGTTCTTTTTTCTCATAAGGTTCTCTGTAAAAGACTGCTTCAGAAAGGTATCTTGCTGGAGTTTCAGCATAAAAAAATAGTAACAGCTAAAAGATCTCATAATTTTTGAAATTAAAGTTTATTTCCAGATCTAACTAAGGGAAAAACTCTAGCAATCTACCATGGCCACACCATATCTATGGTTTAGTATGCTTTGCTGTGTGTGGCAACTTGATATAATAGTGACATTAGTAAGCTGGAATTCATTAGAGAGTGACTGGTATGATAAAGAGTCTGAGTACAATTGCTATGGCTGTTTCCATGATATGTCTATTTCCCTGATGTGAGAACTGACTCATTGGAAAAGACCCTGATGCTGATTGAAGGCAGGAGGAGACAGCGATGACAGAAGATGATATAGTTGGATGGTATCACTAACTCAATGGACATGAGTTTGAGTAAGCTCTGGGAGTTGGTAATGGACAGGGAAGCCTGGTATGGTGCAGATCATGGGGTCACAAAGAGTCAGACATCACTGAGCAACTGAACTGAACTATTTCTCTATCTCTTTTATTCCTAGATACTGAACAGCTTGCAGGCAGGACATATATATTTTCATTGTAGCCCAGAATCTAGCACTTAGTGAGTGTTAAATGAGATTTAATCAACAAATTTAGTGAAGAAGTTGAGGATGTTTAATGTAGAAAATAAGTATTCCTTAGACAACAGATCCTTTTGAATAGCCATCATATCTCTTGGGAAGAGAATGCATGATAATTCTCACCAAATATCTGAAGGGCTATCACGCAGAAAAGGAATTAGAAACAAAATAGAATTCACAGAGGTACAGAATTCCAACTCATTACACATAAGAGGAAGCTTCCTTACGGTGAGCCTACAATTACTGAAAAAATTAAAAGAGCTTGACTGAATCTTTTTGAGGGCTATTAGGAGAGGGGGCTTCTGCACTGAGAAGGAGCATGAATGAACCACTTCCCGTGTCTTTCAATGATGAAGCTCTACGGGCTCTAAGCGATCTAGTACAGAGGCAAATTAAGAACCGCAAAAACCCTAAGAACAGAAATAATTATGATGTTCATTCCATCTGTATTTAATAATTCAAAATTAGAAACAAATCTATATTATAAAGTACTCATTAAGAACAATAAAGCCCATATGTTCCCATGATGACTGGTCCTTTTCTTCTTCAGATAGCAACAAACTATTCCCCCTTTCTGCTTTCTTTCTCTCTTTCGAGCTGCTCCTTTGCAGGACCACACACGTGTGATTATTTTGCTTATTGCCCAGTACTGATTTTCTGATTCTAATACAAGACAAAGAGTATGACAAAACTTCTTTGGGAATTATTTGTAAAACTAAAAACAAACAAAACCTACTCCCAAGAAACCCTAGGCAGAGATAGGAAAGTCCATGGCCTTTTCATTTCAAATGTTCATTTTTAATAACTATAGCGTCAATAAATCTGGGGACTGTCTATCCATAGTATAAAATGAAGTCATGCAATTTAAAAATAAGAGCCACCTACAACAGATATACAAAGCTTGCCAGCACTAAAAGTGCTAACATTTATAATAATGACCTAGAGATGGTAATGCTATTCAAGGACAGCCTAAATTAAAGATGAGATGACTTATATTCCACTTAGTTTTAAATTTTATGTTTTTTTTCCATTATGCTCTAACTCTTTGATATACATGCCAAGACACATTATTCAACAGAATATCAGAGGCCTTGATCATACATATGTGATAACAGAATTTAAGGCAAAAACTTTGTTAATGATTGTCAACTTACAAATGCTGTACTAACTTGTTGATTATATTTATCATGTAAATTTTTTTTCATTGTAGCTAAGCAAGTTTCATAGTTTACTCTCTTAATTTTTGAACAAGTTTACAGGTTATGCGTTATTTCCCAAGAATTCTGTAAAAAACCAAATGATAAGTAAGTCAACACTGATTTATTTATAACACTTTTGTATTTAGAAAACTAGTCCTCTGATTTAACTGATTCCTCTTGTTTGTTACTTAAACTCCTACAAGACACCTGTTAGAGCCTTCATGAAAAGGGAAGGAGAGTGAACTTTTTTTCTATAAATAATGTGAGGCATTCTCTCCCTGATCCTGGAGCTACCAATGAGCTGGTATGTTCTCAAGATGAACTGACCTCCATAAGCGTCCCCAAGTTACAACAGAAAAACTACACTGAAATAACCTTGCCAGGTTTTGCTATGAGGGCTAGTCCTCGCTTAAGGAAAATAAACTGTCCCTGAGGGAATCAAATGGTTTAAAGATTTGAAATAAACCCATGGTGAACCATAAATACTTTTTTAGAGGAATTATATATAGATTTTGAAAGCAAATAAAAAATACTTACTGGAACATCAACATATTTTGCAGCTGCTTTCACCTTAAGTGGAAAAGAGATAATTATGAGAATTATTTTCTTAACTTATAAGTACTATGATAGCAGTCAAAAGACAGCAGAGGAGAACTCATTCAAAATACTCACAGTGAATGACAGGATGGATGAAAAGAAAGTGCCTTCATCATATCTTGAGAGCTTAGACAACACCCCTTCCAGCACTGAAACAAACTAGAATCCAGTTTATGGTTGAGTATTTAGGATAGGACTGTACACACAAACACATAACAGGGCAAACAATTCTTGAACCAACTTCTCCCATGGCACAAAAACCCAAAAAGTACAAGCTGACACCTAAGAGGTTGACCTGTGATGTTTATTATCTTATTTTGAAGATGAACTCTAAGGTCCTTTTACTTTTCAGGAAATAATATGTACATTTTTAAAGATAAAAGAACAATGTATAATAGGAGTCTGGTTACTATGTGTGAGATAATTTAAACCACTTAGTAAATAACTTTAAATCACTGAGACTATTCCTTAAAATAACTTTCAACTCCAGTATAGATGAGTTCTCATCACAAGGAAAAATATTATAACTATGAATGGGGATGGATGATGCTAAGTAGGCTTATTTTGGTGACCATTTTGAAATTCAAACAGGTATCAAATCATTATGTTGTACACCTGCAACTAATATAATGTCACATGTCAATAACACCTCAAGAAAAAAATAAGATGTTTAGAAACAACAATGGTCAAGCATTCAAATCCCATTCTATCATATATCACTTGACCATTCACCAACTTTTTCTAACCACAGAAGAGGTAAAATGAAAAAGAGAACAGATAATGAAAAGGAGATGTAACATCTGAGACTCTTGTAACACTAAAATGAAATCTGATATATTAGCTTGCGAGTATTCACCAAGCAGCTTCAACTGGGACACGTAAGGATCACCCCTGCTTTCAGAAGCCTACAAAGGAATCAGGAGCTCAAACAGAGACAAACACATCAGGGAACAATGGAAAGAGCACCAGATTGAGAAAATTAATCCTGATTCTCTTACTGATTGCAACGTGGAGTCCAGACAACCAGTGCACCAGTTCTCCCGTAAGTCAAACAGTGTGTTTGTGTCAGGGGAGCGATATGGAATTTAAATTGTCTTAAGAATTTTACCTTTCTAAAACTTTCAGTTTCTATGAAATGAAAATTAATATATATATATATATATACACACATATACTGTAATATAATTAAAAATCTGAAGCATTTTATTTCGTTGAGTGGGAACATTAAGATATGGCATGAAGATAAAGAAGAGATGTTAATAAGGATCTCCTACAAGCCAGGCTTCAGCAATATGTGAACCGTGAACTTCCAGATGTTCAAGCTGGTTTTAGAAAAGGCAAAGGAACCAGAGATCAAATTGCCAACATCCGCTGGATCATGGAAAAAGCAAGAGAGTTCCAGAAAAACATCTATTTCTGCTTCATTGACTATGCCAAAGCCTTAGACTGTGTGGATCACAAGAAACTGTGGAAAATTCTGAAAGAGATGGGAATACCAGACCACCTGACCTGCCTCTTCAGAAACCTATATGCAGGTCAGAAAGCAACAGTTAGAACTGGACATGGAACAACAGACTGGTTCCAAATAGGGAAAGGAGTACATCAAGGCTGTATATTGTCACCCTGCTTATTTAACTTCTATGCAGAGTACATCATGAGAAATGCTAGACTGGAAGAAACACAAGCTGGAATCAACATTGCCGGGAGAAATATCAATAATCTCAGATATGCAGATGACACCACCTTTATGGCAGAAAGTGAAGAGGAACTAAAAGGCCTTTTGATGAAAGTGAAAGAAGAGAGTGAAAAAATTGGCTTAAAGTTCAACATTCAGAAAACGAAGATCATGGCATCTGGTCCCATCACTTCATGGGAAATGGGGAAACAGTGGAAACAGTGTCAGACTTTATTTTTTTGGGCTCCAAAATCACTGTAGATGGTGACTGCAGCCATGAAATTAAAAGACGCTTACTCCTTGGAAGAAAAGTTATGACCAACCTAGATAGCATATTCAAAAGCAGAGACATTACTTTGCCAACAAAGGTCAGTCTAGTCAAGGCTATGGTTTTTCCAGTGGTCATGTATGGATGTGAGAGTTGGACTATGAAGAAGGCTGAGCGCCGAAGAATTGATGCTTTTGAACTGTGGTGTTGGAGAAGACTCTTGAGAGTCCCTTGGACTGCAAGGAGATCCAACCAGTCCATTCTAAAGGAGATCAGTCCTGGGTGTTCATTGGAAGGACTGATGATGCTAAAGCTGAAACTCTGGTACTTTGGCCACCTCATGCGAAGAGTTGACTCATTGGAAAAGACTCTGATGCTGGGAGGGATTGGGGGTAGGAGGAGAAGGGGATGACCGAGGATGAGATGGCTGTATGGCATCACCGACTCAATGGACATGAGTTTGGATGAACTCCGGGAGTTGGTGATGGACAGGGAGGCCTGGCGTGCTGTGATTCATGGGGTCGCAAAGAGTAGGACAGTACTGAGCCACTGAACTGACTGACCCTACATCTTTCCTTTTTAGAACTGAAATAATATGCACTATTGAAAAATTATACTTTCCCAAAGGGAAAATACTGACAAGGTTTTTTAAATACGAAAAGGGAAATTAATGAAGGCTGGTTTTTGTTCACATAGCAGCTTCTTCAACAAAGTGATAATAGTTCCAGGGACACAGCTTATTGGTCTCTGGTGACCAGGGAACTCGCTGAGAGTGCACAGGAGATAATCTTTTCTCTATGGCTGGTCAATTACTGCAAAATAGTTTATGCAAAAGAAACAAAATCTTCCCTATAGGTTTCTCCATCACATCATTTGCGACATGATGTAAGAACACAGAAACAAATTCATGCAAACTGCTGACTAAAATTTTGTTTTTAAAGAATGAGAATTATGTATGGTTGGTTAGTTATCCTAGGGGACACAAACAGCAAATAACACAAAATTACAAATTGCTCACAACTAAAAGTCAATTGAGCACTTTCCTCCTGCTTGTTCAGATTTCTTACCAATCATAGCGGGCTAACTCAACTTGATGTGGTTGGCAAAGACCCAGAAGGCCAATACTCCAGGGCTGTGTCAGATGAGGGGAAGGGAATTCCAAAGTTAATGGCCCTCTGTGGAAAATGCCTCATCTCTAGTAACTCAAATCCTGAGCACTAGTGTGAACTGGGTGATCTCATTTGCCACGAGGAGAGCGACCATTGCTATGGTTACCAGACAACCTGAACCACTAAAGGCTCTAGCACAGCACCTGGTTCCTGGTGCCTGTAAGCAAGTATTTGCTTACACAGGTGAGTGATGCTGAGGGGCTAGGCAAGGTAGAGGTCGACCTTGGATGGATCTAGAAGGTCTGAGGTCGAGTTGTAGCTCTGCCTACTCTTTGGCTGTGAGTTAAGAGGCTGGACATTCAGCTTCTCTAGCCTCAGTGTACTCATCAATAAAACGAGGAGGCTGACACTGCTCTGCCCACAAGGATGGGGTGAAGATCAACAGAGGTGATTCAGATGAAGGGGCTGTGAAAATGGCAACACACTAAGAGATGTAAAGAATGAATATTATTGGTATGATTAGCTAAATCGCTAGGGATTATATATCTAAAAACCTACACATATTAAGTTACAAGTTAGTGGGGGTAACCTTGGGGTTGTTCAGTGGTAAGGAGAAATAATAAATTTGGTTATGAGAGAATGGGTCTTATTCGATGAAATGATACCTGTGCAGGCAGGATAGAGTTGACACCATAAGTCAGAAGACCCAGGTGGGAATACTATCTGTTTCAAGGTCTTGGGGCTGACAGTAGAGGAGGGAGGCTTTGGATACAGAGGTGGTCTGGCTCCAAAGCTCTGTTTTTTTATCATCACATTACTAAGTTGTAATAATTAAATGATATGACAGTAATGTGCCTGGTATATAAGTGTTCAATAAACACTATTTGTTTATTATTATTGAGCACCCAATATGGGAAATACAAAAAGAATGAATCTTAGAACCTTCCCTCCAGGAACATACAAACTAGCAGGAGAGAAAGAGATGTATACTGTTGGTCATGAGGCAAGGCAGGAAGTGATGAAGGACAAACAGTGTAACTGAAACGGACTTCCATCGCAGGATAGTGGGTAAGCTGCATTCACATGGTAGCTTGGGACCTGAGCAGGATAGTTGAAATGGAGTGGCTAAAACAACATTGGGGGAAGTCCATTAGCAGATGACCCGCAGGCAGAAGTTTCCCCACTGTGGCAGATGGCAGCCTGTCTAGCTTGTCCTTTCTTTAGAGTATGAAGCAGCACCAGGTTATACCCCACTAAGTCCAACATGTGGATGGGTGGTCCTGCTGCACGCATGTCACAGAATTCTTGGCCTCCATTTTAACAACAGGGCAGAGTCTCTCCCTGGGATTCTTCCTACTCCAAATGGTCCTGGGGGAGGCCCCATACAGCAGGGACGCTAAGTGCTTACATGGCAGTAAGCAGTGACTGCCCCCCTGGGACCAACCAGGTGAGCCATATGGTTCCAGCAGGAAGGTTTTCTTTGTCAAGGCACATGTGGTGGAAGAGCTACCGTAAAACCCCGCATCTATTAACATCAACGTTGACTAACAGCGATATAGTTTCCACCTGGCTTTTAACTGTGTAAAGCTGCAAGAATCCAAAAAAATCCAGTTAAATGCTGGATTTAGTTGCTGTGTCTTTAACTGCTTCCTGTGAACCTTCTCTGTACAGCTCAGGGAGTATATAAATACTCACAGATTGCCTTGAGCTCTGTTCTCCTGAGAACATCGGGTGGGAATGAAACCCTGTAATCTCTTTGTTTCCCTGCTCTTTACTGTGGATGTCATTTACTGGGTTTGTTGGAATAATACTGAGCACCTAAATTCTGTCTGGGTGATTACCAACTCTGCCTCATCAGGCACACCCTCAGGAAAATTAAAGATGAAGGCACACTGAAGTGACCGGTAGAATGAAACTTGCAGTGTGCCACATGGCATATGGGTTTAAATTTCCTGCTGGGTTTTAACGGGGTTTAAATGGTATGGACCTAACAGAAGCAGAAGATATTAAGAAGAGGTGGCAAGAATACACAGAAGAACTGTACAAAAAAGATCTTCACGACCCAGATAATCATGATGGTGTGATCATTAATTTAGAGCCAGACATTCTGGAATGTGAAGTCAAGTGGGCCTTAGAAAGCATCACTATGAACAAAGCTAGTGGAGGTGATGGAATTCCAGTTGAGCTGTTTCAAATCCTGAAAGATGATGCTGTGAAAGTGCTGCACTCAATATGCCAGCAAATTTGGAGAACTCAGCAGTGGCCACAGGACTGGAAAAGGTCAGTTTTCATTCCAATTCCAAAGAAAGGCAATGCCAAAAAATGCTCAAACTACTGCACAATTGCACTCATCTCACACACTAGTAAAGTAATGCTCAAAATTCTCCAAGCCAGGCTTCAGCAATACGTGAACCGTGAACTTCCTGATATTCAAGCTGGTTTTAGAAAAGGCAGAGGAACCAGAGATCAAATTGCCAACATCCGCTGGATCATGGAAAAAGCAAGAGAGTTCCAGAAAAACATCTATTTCTCCTTTATTGACTATGCCAAAGCCTTTGACTGTGTGGATCACAATCAACTGTGGAAAATTCTTCAAGAGATGGGAGTACCAGACCACCTGACCTGCCTCTTGAGAAACCTGTATGCAGGTCAGGAAGCAACAGTTAGAACTGGACATGGAACAACAGACTGGTTCCAAATAGGAAAAGGAGTACATCAAGGCTGTATATTGTCACCCTGCTTATTTAACTTCTATGCAGAGTACATCATGAGAAACGCTGGACTGGAAGAAACACAAGCTGGAATCAAGATTGCCGGGAGAAATATCAATAACCTCAGATATGCAGATGACACCACCTTTATGGCAGAAAGTGAAGAGGAACTAAAAAGCCTCTTGATGAAAGTTAAAGAGGAGAGTGAACAAGTTGGCTTAAAGCTCAACATTCAGAAAATGAAGATCATGGCATCCAGTCCCATCACTTCATGGGAAAGAGATGGGGAAACAGTGGAAACAGTGTCAGACTTTATTTTCAGGGGCTCCAAAATCACTGCAGATGGTGATTGCAGCCATGAAATTAAAAGATGCTTACTCCTTAGAAGAAAAGTTATGACCAACCTAGATAGTATATTCAAAAGCAGAGACATTACTTTGCTGACTAAGGTCTATCTAGTCAAGGCTATGGTTTTTCCAGTAGTCATGTATGGATGTGAGAGTTGGACTGTGAAGAAGGCAGAGCGCCAAAGAATTGATGGTTTTGAACTGTGGTGTTGGAGAAGACTCTTGAGAGTCCCTTGGACTGCAAGGAGATCCAACCAGTCCATTCTGAAGGAGATCAACCCTGGGATTTCTTTGGAAGGAATGATGCTAAGGCTGAAACTCCAGTACTTTAGCCACCTCATGCGAAGAGTTGACTCACTGGAAAAGACTCTGATGCTGGGAGGGATTGAGGGCAGGAGGAGAAGGGGACGACAGA
Source organism: Oryx dammah (assembly GCF_014754425.2). NCBI lineage: Eukaryota > Metazoa > Chordata > Mammalia > Artiodactyla > Bovidae > Oryx > Oryx dammah. The sequence goes on from NW_024070202.1 coordinate 87,008,256, forward strand.
GGATGAGAAGGCTGGATGGCATCACTGACTCGATGGATGTGAGTCTGAGTGAACTCCGGCACTTGGTGATGGACAGGGAGGCCTGAGGTGCTGTGATTCATGGGGTTGCAAAGAGTCGGACACGACTAAGTGACTGAACTGAACTGAAGAGTCATTCGGAGAAGGCAATGGCAACCCACTCCAGTACTCTTCCCTGCAAATCCCATGGATGGAGTAGCCTGGTGGGCTGCAGTCCATGGGGTCACTAGGAGTTGGACACGACTGAGCGACTTCACTTTCACTTTTCACTTTCATGCATTGGAGAAGGAAATGGCAATCCACTCCAGTGTTCTTGCCTGGAGAATCCCAGGGACAGGGGAGCCTGGTGGGCTGCCGTCTCTGGGGTCACACAGAGTCAGACATGACTGAAGCGACAGCATCAGCAGCAGAAAGAATCATTTTCTTATGTGTATGTAAAGCTATGAAGACACGCCACAGCCAAAAATACATAAATAAACAAATCTAAAAAAAAAATATTTGACTTAATCAGGTTGAGTTAGGGTTGGGGGAGAAGATATTTTAATTATATCATCCAGACAGGTCAGATCTGTCTTCTGTCCCTCTTAAAGGAAATTCAGGGGAAATATTCTAGGTTATCGAGAAGAATAGGTCTTCATGTATATGTATATGTATATGTATTCGTGGGTTTCCCAGGGGGCACTAGTGGTAAAGAATCCTCCTGCCAATGCAAGAGACCAGGGTTTGATTCCTGGGTCGAGAAGATCCCCTGGAGAAGGAAATGGCACCACACTCCAGCATTCTTGCCTGGGAAATCCCATGGACAGAGGAGCCTGGCAGGTTGCAGTCCACAGGGTCACAAAGAATTGGACACGACTTAGTGACTGAACAACCACCATCTAAGACATATTTGAAGACATTAAATATTGATATATTTCACACACATCATAAAGTATATATAAATATGTCACAGACATTATAAGAACGCTTGAAACCCCCTGCCAGGTGATCTCAGGGCTGTCTTCTAACTGTAGCCCATCATGTGTGCTATGGAACTCGAGAGCCTGGGCAGAAAAGATGCAGGCCCCCGAGGCCTCCACACACAAGCATACATAAGGATCTTTGCTTTAGACTGAGAAAAGGCTGTAGATATTTGTCTCATCCAATGCTCCTGCTTTTTTGAGGAAACAGTCATGCAAGGAGACCCAGTTGGTAGCATGAAGCAGGAATGAAGTCTCGTGCTCCTGAACTCCCAGTTTGTTTAATTCTAATATAAGCTATGACAAACCTAGATAGTGTATTAAAAAGCAGAGACATCACTTTGCCAACAAAGGTCTGTCTACTCAGTTACAGTTTTTCCAGTAGTCACATATGGATGTGAGGGTTGGACTATAAAGAAGGCCGAGTGCTGAAGAATTGATGCTTTCGAACTGTGGTGTTGGAGAAGACTCTTGAGAGTCCCTTGGACCTAACCAGTCTTAAAGGAAATCAACACTGATCATTCACGTTCAGCAACAGTTGCTGAAGCTAAAGCTTCATTACTTTGGCCACCTGATGTGAAGAACTGACTCACTGAAAAGAACCCTGATGCTGAGAAAGATTGAGGGCAGGAGGAGAAGGGGACGACAGAGGATAAGATGGACTCAATGGACACGAGTTTGAGCAAACTCCAGGAGACAGTGAAGGACAGGGAAGCCTGGCATGCTGTAGTCCACAGGGCTCTAAAGAGTTGGACACGTGACTTAGTGACTGAACAACAACAATATAAGGTAGCAAAAAATGTGGCATTTCTTGTATGCTTTCCTTGGCAAGATTTAATGTTCCTGCCTTCATTTTTTCTCTTGGTAAAAATTATCTAAGTCCTTTTCTGGCTAGAAACTTTTTCTTCGGTCACATCACATAGCATTTGGGATCTCAGTTCCTCAACCAGGAACTGAACCCAAGTCCCCTGCATTGGAAGCACGCAGTCTTAAACACTAGACTGACAGGGAAGTCCCTAGAAGCTTTTGCTTTTGTTTTAAGGTGGTTTTCATCTCTCTACATCTTCCACAGGGGTCCCTGCAGATCACAGTTATAACACATATGCTGAGAATAGCAGTTACTGATAGAATCATTTCCAATAGCTGACATCTTATGATTACATCAGTATTTCAATCCCATATCCTTCCTCTGAATTTCAGCCCCAAACACCTAAATACCTGAATGTTCCCTTGGTATCTCCTCCTTCCAGTATTTCGGAGGCAGCTCAGCTCCCAAATGGCTGATACTGATATCACTATCTTTTCCTCTAAATCTGTTCCTCTCCCAGGGCATCCTGCATCACTGAAAGACATCAACATCCATCTCCTGCTTCAGGCTATAAACCTGGATGAATCCTCAATGTTTTTCTTTCTCTCCCTAATACTAACCCCTGCTCAGACTGCTGTAACGGAATGCCATAGACAGGATGGCTTACAAACAACAATAATTTCTCATTGTCTGGAGGCTATAAGACCTTCTAGAACTAATATCAAAAACAAAACAAAACAAAAAAAAACCTGTCCTTTTCATCATAGGGGACTGGAATGCAGACAAGAGCTATCTGGAGTAACAGGTAAGTTTGGCCTTGGAGTACAAAATGAAGCATGGAGAAGCCTAATAGAGTTTTGTCAAGAGAGCACACTGGTCATAGCAGACACTCTGTTCCAAAAAAAACAAGAGATGACTCTACATATGCACATTACCAGATGGTCAATACCAAAATCAGATTGATTACATTCTTTGCAGGTGAAGACAGAGAAGCTCTAGACGCCAGCAAAAACAAGACTGAAAGCTGACTGTGGCTTAGATCATAACTCCTTATTGTCAAATTCAGACCTAAATTGAAGAAAGTAGGGAAAACAACTAGACCATTAGGTATAACCTAAATTAAATCCCTTACAGTCGTACAGTGGAAGTGACAAACAGATTCAAGGGATTAGATCTGATAGACAGGGTGCCTGAAGAACTATGGACAGGGGTTCATGATATTGTACAGTAGGCAGTGATCAAGGCCATCCCCAAGAAAAAGAAATGCAAAAAAGAAAAATGGTTGTCTGAGGAGGCCTTACAAATAGCTGAGAAATTAAGAGAAGCTACAAATAAAGGAGAAAAGGAAAGATATATCCACCTGAATGCAGGGTTCCAAAGAATAGCAAGGAGAGATAAGAAAGCTTTCCTCAGCGGTCAATGCAAAGAAATAGAGGAAAACGATAGAATGGGAAAGACTAGAGATCTCTTCAAGAAAATTAGAGATACCAAGGGAACATTTCATGCAAAGATAGGCACAATAAGACAGAAATGGTATAGAACTAACAGAAGCAGAAGATATTAAGAGGTGGCAAGAATACACAGAATTAAACAAAAAAGATCTTCATGACCCAGATAACCACAACGAGTGATCATTCACCTAGAGCCAGAGATCCTAGAGTATGAAGTCAAGTGGGCCTTAGGAAGCATCACTACCAACAAAGCTAGTGGAAGTGATGGAATACCAGTTGAGTTATTTCAAATCCTAAAACATGATGCTGTGAAAGTGCTACACTCAATACGCCAGCAAATTTGGAAAACTCAGCAGTGGCCACAGGACTGGAAAAGATCAATCTTCATTCTAATCCCCAAGAAAGGCAATGCCATAGATTGTTTGAACTACCACACAATTTCACTCATCTCACACACTAGCAGAGCAATGCTCAAAACTCTCCAAGTGAGGCTTCAACAGTACATGAACCGAGAACGTCCAGATGCTCCAGCTGGATTTAGAAAAGGCAGAGGAAAGAGAGATCAAATTTCTAACATCCGCTGGATCATAGAAAAAGCACCTACTTCTGCTTCATTGACTATGCTAAAGTCTTTCACTGTATAGATGACAAGAAACTGTGGAAAATTCTTAAAAGAGATGGGAATACCAGACCACCTTACCTGCCTCCAGAGAAGCCTGTATGCAGGTCAAGAAGCAACAGTTAGAACTGGACATGGAATGATGGACTGGTTCAAAATTGGGAAAGAAGTATGTCAAGGCTGTATACTGTCACCCTGCTTATTTAACTTACATGCAGAGTACATCATGAGAAATGCTGGGCTGTATAAAGCACAAGCTGGAATCAGGATTGCTTGGAGAAATATCAAGAACCTCAGATATGCAGATGACATCACCCTTATGGCGGAAAGTGAAGAAGAACTAAAGAGCCTCTTGACGAAAGTGAAAGAGGAGGGTGAAAAAGTTGGCTTAAAACTCAACATTCAGAAAACTAAGATCACGGCATTCAGTCCCATCACTTCATGGCAAATAGATGGGGAAACAATGGAAACAGTGTCAGACTTTATCTTTTTGGGCTTTAAAATCACTGCAGATAGTGACTGCAGCCATAAAATTAAAAGACGTTTGCTCCTTGGAAGAAAAGCTATGACCAACCTGCTGCTACTGCTGCTAAGTTGCTTCAGTCGTGTCTGACTCTGTGTGATCCCATAGATGGCAGCCCACCAGGCTCCTCTGTCCCTGGGATTCTCCAGGCAAGAATACTGGAGTGGGTTGCCATTTCCTTCTCCAAAGCATGCAAGTGAAAAGGGAAAGTGAAGTCGCTCAGTCATGTCTGACTCTTTGTGACCCCATGGACTGTAGCCTACCAGGCTCCTCCGTCCATGGGATTTTCTAGGCAAGAGTACTGGAGTGGGATGACCAACCTAGACAGCATATTGAAAAGCAGAGAATTATTTTGCCGACAAAGATCCATATAGTCAAGTACAGTTCAGTTCAGTTCTGTTCAGTCACTCAGTCGTGTCCAACTCTTTGCAGCCTGATGGACTGCAGCACGCCAGGCCTCCCTGTCCATCACCAGCTCCCAGAGTTTATTCAAACTCATGTCCATTGAGTCAGTGATGCCATCCTACAATCTCTTCTTCTGTCGTCCCCTTCTCCTCCCGCCGTCAATGTTTCCCAGCATCAGGGTCTTTAAAAATGAGTCAGTTCTTTGCATCACGTGGCTAAAATATTGGAGTTTCAGCTTCAACATCAGTCCTTCCAGTGAATATTCAGGGCTGATTTCCTTCAGGATGGACTGGTTGGATTTCCTTGCAGTCCAAGGGACTCTCAAGAGTCTTCTCCAACACCACAGTTCAAAAGCATCAGTTCTTCAGTGCTCAGCTTTCTTTATAGGCCAACTCTCACATCCATACATGACTCCTGGAAAAACCATAGCTTTGACTAGGTGGACTTTTGTTGGCAAAGTAATGTTTCTGCTTTTGAATATGCTATCTAGATTGATCATAGATTTTCTCCAAGGAGCAAGTGTCTTTTAATTTCATGGCTGCAGTCACCATTCACAGTGATTTTGGAGCCCCCTAAAATAGTTTGTCACTGTTTCCCCATCTATTTGCCATATAGTGATGGGACCATATGCCATGATCTTAGTTTTCTGAATGTTGAGTTTCAAGCCAACCTTCTCATTCTCCTCTTTCACTTTCAAGAGGCTCTTTAATTCTTTTTCACTTTCTGCCATAAGTGTGGTGTCATCTGCATATCTGAGGTTATTGATATTTCTCCCGGCAATCTTGATTCCAGCTTGTGCTTTTTCCAGCCCAGTGTTTCTCATGATGTACCCTGCATATAAGTTAAATAAGCAGGGTGACAATATACAGCCTAGATGTACCCCTTTCCCGATTTGGAACCAGTCTGTTCCATGCCCAGTTCTAATTGTTGCTTCTTGACCTGCACATAGATTTCTCAGGAAGCAGGTCAGGTGGTCTGGTATTCCCATCTCTTTTAAGAATTTTCCAGTTTGTTGTGATCCACAGAGTTAAAGTCCTTGGCATAGTCAATGAAGCAGAAGTAGATGTTTTTCTGGAACTCTCTCGCTTTTTCCATGATCCAGCGGATGTTGGCAATTTGATCTCTGGTTCCTCTGCCTTTTCTAAAACCGGCTTGAACATCTGGATGTTCATGGTTCATGTACTGCTGAAGCTTGGCTTGGAGAATTTTGAGCATCACTTTGCTAGGATGTGAGATGAGTGCAATTGTGTGGTAATTTGAGCATTCGTTGGCATTGCCTTTCTTAGGGATTGCAATGAAGACTGACCTTTTCCAGTCCTGTGGCCACTGTTGAGTTTTCCAAATTTGCTGGCATATTGAGTGCAGCATTTTCACAGCATCATCTTTTAGGATTTACGTAGCTTAAGGGGAATTCCATCGCCTCCACTAGCTCTGTTTGCAGTGATGTTTCCTAAGGCCCACTTAACTTCACAATTCAGGATGTCTCGGTCTAGGTGAATGATCACACCATCGTGATTATCTGGGTTGTGAAGATCTTCTTTATGAAGTTCTCTGTCTATTCTTTCCACCTCTTCTTAATATCTCTGCTTCTGTTAGGTCCTACTCTGCGGTTTTGTGGTGCCTCGTAATGACTGAAGGCAGCCCCTAAAAGGGGAGCCTTGTCAGGGCTTTATACCGACCTGCCAATGCCAAGAGATCCTCAAGGTCCCTGCTAGGGGACCGGCCAGAGGTGGGCAAAGTGTGTGGACTGCTCTTTCCTTTCTTGGTCACCTTTTCCTGGGCTCTGACCATTCTGTAATTGCATGGGAAATCAGAACTACTAACATAATCTGTTGGATCATAGACTTTCAGTGGATTTGTGATTCATGCCATTACTGTGTACTTTTACTTAGACCCCAAGCTTGGCAGTCATGGAAGTGCCTAACCTTGCTAGGAATTACAAGTTACAACAGCATGTTTGGGTGTGAGGTGGAGCTCTAGCTCTAGGAAAGTCTCTTAGTCAAAGCCATGGTTTTTCCAGTAGTCATGTATGGATGTGAGTTGGACTATAAAGAAAGCTGAACACGGAAGAATTGATGCTTTTGAACTGTGGTGTTGGAAAAGACTCTTGACAGTCCCTTGGACTGCAAGGAGATCCTACCAGTAAATCCTAAAGGAAATCAGTCCTGAATATTCATTGGAAAGACTGATGCTGATCCTTAAACTCCATTCCTTTGGCCACCTGATGCAAAGAACTGACTCATTGGAAAAGACCCTGATGCTGGGAAAGACTGAAGGCAGAAAAAGGGGATGACAGAGGATGAGATGGTTGGATAGCACTACCGACTGGATGGACATGAGTTTGAGCAAGCTCCAGGAGATGGTGAAGGACAGGAAAGCCTGACTGCTGCAGTCCATGGGGTTGCAAAGAGTCGGACATGACTGAGCAACTGAACTGGAAGCTGAGAAGGCAGCAGTCAAGGTGCTGGCAGATTTAATGTCTGATGAGGACCCATTTCATGGTTCAAAGATGATATCTTCTGGCTGAGTTTTCACCTGGCAGAAAGGACTAGGGAGCTTTGTGGGGTGTTTTATATAAGGAAACTAATCCCATTTATGAGGGCTTTAACCTCATGACCTTATTACCTCCCAAGTGTACCACCTTAAAATACCACCACACTGAGGACTAGGTTTTAATGTATGAATTGTGGGAGGACACATTCAGTCTTCAGCAACCTATCCATTGTATATCTTAAATGTCTTTGGATTAGTCCAACAGAGACCAATGTTACAATCTCCTTCCTACTCCCTCTCAATCAGTTTGCTGTGCACAATCAAATGAATCATCTTATAATGCAAATAAATGTGATTAATTCCCTACTGCTGCTCTCTACCACTCCAATCCTTCAAGGACTTCTCATTGCTCTTAGGATGAACACATTAAACTCCTCAGGCCTGTAGCTGGGCTTTGCAGCAAGATTCCATACTACCTCTCAGGGAGAGGAGTTTCCCTATATGCTGAGGGAACCATCAGCATATAGTTAAACCGGAAATGGAAAAGTCACAGAAATGTATGGAATGAATTCAAAAGAAAAGCATAGATGGAAAGTTAGGAATACCACCATTTAGCAGCTAGGTGGAGAGAACCCAAGGATGGAAAGCTGAGATCTTTTCCAGGCATGAAAAATGGGTGTGTAGGTGGGACATATGCTGCTGAGTGTTACATGTGATTAACAGCCATGGATCATCTCAAAATATTGTGAAGACGTGTAGATAAGAAGAGGATGCAGAAGTAGAATTGAAGAGAGGAGATAAAAAGAAGGATGTGTTACTTCTTATTCATCCACATGTAATAACCATATTTATCCATATGCACAGACAACTTAAAGTATGGAAAGAAGCATTTGGGATACAAGGAATTCACTATTTTATTAATCTACTTTATACTGAATTAATATAATATTGAAATAATTAATATGGTATAAAAAGTCTAGGACAGATCTCTTAGAATTTGCTGTTCATAAAGATCATCAGTGTAGAAGTTACATATTTTAATTTTCACAGTCTTTTGTTCTTTACTGATTTCCTGGAGATCTGGAATCAGCAAGTGCATTGGATTGGGAATCTGAAACTCAAAGCTTTGAATCTTGACACTTGCACTTATTAGGTGTGTGACTCTGGTTAGTTTACTCTGCTGGTTTGAAGAATAGATTCTTACCTGTGAAATAGGGTAAGCCCACCTATTTCCTAGGTGCTACGTGTGCAGTTTGAATTAAATAATACATGTATAGTCACTCTTTCTCAGTAGGTACATCAGAAATATCTCTCTTAAAAAATCATTTCTTCTTTGGTGAAAACAAATGGGAATACACTATCTTAGGAGCTGTCTTATTTTTAAATATACTTTAGTCTTAAGGTAGTTTATATAGCCATCTAGGTGCAGGGTCATCAGGACAGTGGTTCTCAAAGTCTGACTCAGAAACCCCTACATCAAAATCACCATGATGAGTGGTTAAGCATGCACAATCCTGTCCTTCTTCTAAAACTTCTGGAAAGCAGGACTTGGGTACCTGCATTTTAAAAAGCTCTCAGGCAATTTTTTGGCACGATAGCATTTAGGAATTGTATAACAGAATTGTAATAATTTATCTTAATGATACAAAATTTACTACTTATTGTCATCTTTGAGCAAATAGCATTTTTAAATAAGATGGTTGCCCAAACTATCAAACGAATTTATTTTTTACTTTTAAACTAAAGATTATTTAAAAGTGCTATTTGACTATAGGAGAAAGGATCCATAGAGAATAACTACAATCTAGACCTGATTTCTAAATATAATATTAATAGCTAGTTTCAATAGGCTATTTAAAATGAATTAAAATGAAAATTTCAATTCCTCAGTTGCACTAGCCATGTCTCAAGTGCTCCACACCCACATGTTACCATACTGGATGGTGCAGGATAAACATTTGTATCATCACAGACAGTTCTAGAGGATAGTACTGATCTCTGGAACACCATTTCCTGAGTCAAATACACTAGTTTTGTGATTATCCAAACGCATTTGATATAGAAAAATTTAGGTTTCTTACTTTGCCAGAAACAAATGCAGAGATGATGTGCAGCCCTGCCTGCCTTTTCTGCACCCCCTCCTCCCCAAACCAAAACTAATTACAGTCTTTTTGCCTTGTTACCTATTTAAACCTTTGTGAATTGCATGTGTGTGGGTGCATGCTCAGTCATGCCTGACTCTTTGTGACGCCGTGGGCTGCAGCCTGCCAAGCTCCTCTGTCCATGAGACTCTCCAGGCAAGAATACTGGAGTGGGTTGCCATTTCCTCCTCCAGGGGATCTTCCTGACCCAGGGATCGAACCCATGTCTCCTGCACTGGCAGGTAGATTCTCTACCACTGCGCCACCTGGTAAGCCCTATGAACTGCATGAAATAAAAGCAAAGTGAAAATGTTAGTCACTCAGTCGTGTCTGACTCTTTGCAACCTTGTGGACTATAGCCTGCCGGGCTCCTTTGTCTATGGAATTCTCCAGTCAAGAATTCTGGAGTGGGTAGACATTTCCTTCCCCAGGGGATCTGGCAGATTCCTTATCTTCTGAGCCACCAGGGAAGCCCTTGCACTTCCAGTAGCCCCCTTTATGTGTCCTTCTCACGAAAGACAACTTCCACAGAAGAACTGTGCTGACAGTGAGGCTCCATCTGGATAGAATTTCCCTGGATGGCTCACAGACAATGAAGGTGCTCTGTTAACTATGTCCCCTTTGGCGGGCTGGTAGCACACTGCGGCTAAAAGCGTCTGGCTAGACTCCTGGGAGGGCAGGAACCTCCTGGTTCTTCCTCTAGGAGCTTCATTCTCCTGTGGTTCACCTCCTCCCCGACCTGCCAGAAGGTTTTCCTGTTAACTCTTCTCCTTTGCCCTCATTGGTAAGTGAGTGTTGCCAGTGCAGGTATTTCTGGGGTGGAAGCCACCAGAGGAAGAACAAATGGGAGGTGATGTTATTCCAAAATCATTTTTCTTTGTGATTTTTTTTACACCTGAAGACCTGCTACCAGAGAATTTGGAAAATATACAAAATAAATTCTAAGAAATCCTCCATACCCTCAAATTAACTATAATCCCACCACCTAGATAAAAGCTCTGTTGACATTTTCAGGTTTATCTGTCTTTTCTGTATGTGATAACACTTCAGATCATAGTTTCCACTTCTAAATATTCAGCTTTTTTCCCCATTTAACACTATATTATGAAACTTTAATATTATAGTCTTTGAAAGCAAACTTTCTTAATATAGATGTCCTATAATTTACCACTGATCTCATGTTAGAGATGAAAGTTGATGCCAGTTTTTAATTAGAAATAACGTGACAACTGCTGCTAAGTCACTTCAGTCGTGTCCGACTCTGTGCGACCCCATAGACGGCAGCCCACCAGGCTCCCCCGTCCCTGGGATTCTCCAGGCAAGAACACTGGAGTGGGTTGCCATGTCCTTCTCCAATGCATGAAAATGAAAAGTGAAAATGAAGTCGCTCAGTTGTGTCCAACTCCTAGCCATCCCATGGACTGCAGCCCACCAGGCTCCTCCGCCATGGGATTTTCCAGGCAAGAGTACTGGAGTGGATTGCCATTAAATTTTGTGCCTCTCTCTGGGTAGTAAGAAAAAAATACAAAAAAGGATTTTAGGTGACTTGGTATTAGTGTACTCGATAGAGTTCTAAACTATCTTCTAGAAAGTTTGTAGCCATTTATACCTCCATATACAGAAAATGTGAGTGTCCCATTTGACCTTTCTAAAATCGAGTGAGAGCTTAAAAACATCTGTGCTAAGTTCTTGAAGAAAATATTATGTAAATTGTAGTTTTTTGGTATTGCTTAAATTAATGAGGCTTAACATTTTTCATGCTTATTGGGCATCTCTATCTTTTCTTTTCTAAGCAACATGTACTTGGGGGCTTCCCTGGTGGTCCAGTGGTAAAGAGTTTGCCTTCCAATGCAGGAAGTGTGAATTTGATCCCTGGTTGGGGAACTAAGAACCCACATACTTTTGGCTAAAAAACCAAAACAGAACAGAAGCAACCTTGTAGCAAATTCAATAAAGACCTTGAAAAAATATACATGTCCTATGTCTGTTTACTGAATTGAAGGTGGCTTTTCCTTTGTATTTTTTTATTCTTTCACATTCTGTATATACTTCTAATTGTTTTATGAAGTCTGATCTGGGGTTCTTCAATCAAGTATCTGTTCTTATGAAAGTGCTCCTCAGGGACCCATCCATCCTCTTTCCTCACTCTTTCAGCTTCCCAGGCTCTCAGGCTGTCCATCTCTTTTCCTATCAGACCCTGGCCTCAAATGTCACCTATGGCAGTCTGTTCCACCTTAGTGCTATTGCTAGTCGCTCAGTTGTGTCCGACTCTCTGCGACCCTATAGACTGTAGCCCACCAGGCTCCTCTGTCCATGAGGATTCTCCAGGCAAGAAAACTGGAGTGGGTTGCCATTCACTTCTCCACGGGATCTTCCTGATCCAGGGTTTGAACCCAGGTCTCCTGCATTGCAGGCAGATTTTTACCATCTGACCACCAGGAAAGCCCTTACTGCTACTGCTGAGTCACTTCAGTCATGTCCGACTCTGTGCGACCCCATAGACGGCAGCCCACCAGGCTCCCCCGTCCCTGGGATTCTCTAGGCAAGAACACTGGAGTGGGCTGCCATTTCCTTCTCCAATGCAGGAAAGTAAAACGTGAAAGTGAAGTCGCTCAGTCGTGTCTGACCCTCAGCGACCCCATGGACTGCAGCCTACCAGGCTCCTCCGTCCATGGGATTTTCCAGGCAAGAGGACTGGAGTTGGGTGCCACTGCCTTCTCCGAGGGAAGCCCTTAGTAGAATTTTAAATGGAACTCTCATTGATGCTTCATCACGACTTATACAGCTCAAGGTCATAGCTTTTGTCAAAGATATCTGAAGGGAGTCGTGGGAGGCCTCTGAGAGTGGAGAACCTCAGACATCACCCTGTCAGCCTTTGTCCACCTGTGAGACTGGTTCTAGAGTCTCAGTGCTGTCACCACAACCAACAAGCTAATTCCAAGAACTGATGGCCACTCAACTCCCTAGAGACAAACAGTAAGAGAACGTGAGTGTGAAAGGGTAAGGGGTTACTGGACAAGAGAGTTATTTTTAGAAGGACAACTGAAAAAAAAAAAAGCCAAAATTAATCATAAACAAAAACCCAAAAGTTACTGACAAGGAGCGTTCATAATTTGATCCTAGTTTTTCTTAAAATACGAACTTTTTCACATCTACCTTAAAGTTATTATTTCTCAGTCAGGTATTTCGAAACCTAAGACACACATTTCTAAAAATTCACAGTTGAAAATTATATAAAGAATATCTTACCTTTGAAACTAGGAGTGAAATGATTTCTTTTACAGTGTTGTCAATCAAATCATCTATTTTGGAATGGTACTGCTGCTAGATATTAAAAGACAAAGATGCATTAGTTGAAGTGGACACAAAACTTGTTTGTCATTAGGCATAAATGCTTTAAAGCTACTAGATATAACATATCAGATTTACACAAAATGACCATTTTGCACCTTAGAAGAACAAAACCTTGAAAATGATCCACCAATCAACACTTTTTACATTGTGGGGTTTGAAAATTTTCCCATGTGCTCTGTTGAGTTAAGCAGCTAATGGGGTTATTATACAGATGAATTGAGTTCTTATTCTTATTCAGACAGAGGAATGTGAAGGATACTTTTTGTCTTCTCCTCTATAATTAAGGTGGCCGAGTATTTTTCTAAAGGGTTGGTTTAGCTGGAGAAGCAAAAAGACTGGAAAAAGATTTAATTAATACAGCATTTCATGTCTGACAACTCTCATTCATAAGTTATTTAAAATGTGTTCTAGAAATAAAATGAGCTCCCAATTGTTCTCGCTGAAAGGACCTTTTTGTCAGCATGGGGAGCCGCAGTTTATACAATTCTTACAATATGCTCAAGCAAGGGCAAAATTAAAATTTCATCAACAAAGGTGATAGATGGTAACAAATTAATAGGCCATAAAAGGTACAATGAAACAGCACTCACTCCCCATAGTTTTTTTTTTACCGCTTCCTCATGAAAATGATGCCTTTAAGTAAATGCAAAAAAAAAAAAAAAAGATGTATTTAAAATAAACCTGAAAGACTCTTTATTTTTTGCCTTCTTTAGAGACTACTAGAGAGTTCTCTTCTTAAATTAGCAGGAGCTTTGGCTTCGGCGGCGTGTGAAGGCACATTCATTGAAACAGTAATTCTTCCTTTAGAAGCATTTATCTGACGGCTGATTGTCCGCAATAGCCACTTCACAGAAAATGTGACTTGTAAAGACTAACCCTATCTTGATGGTTCAAGGCTTCTTGGAACAGCTACCATAATGCATGGAGTAAAAGGACTCAGGTCAGTATAAACATTAGACCAACTTAACAGCTGCTGGTTGAATGGTTTCCAAAGATGTGAGTTTTTGAAAGCTATTTCTCCTTCTGAAAACATGTCTCAAAGTTTCCACACAGAACAAAACATCAACTTAGGTCTGTTCTGGAACACGCAGGAATGAGGTTCCCCCATAGGCTTTCAAAGCGACAAACCATCATCTACTTGCATAAATAATGAAGAAAGGAAGCAGAATTTTGGAGCACGGGAATTATTTTCTTTTCCTGCTTGAGTGTGTGTGTGTGCCTGTGTGTACGTGTGTGTGTTGAGAAGAGGTCTTAAATTAAGCACACATATATGAACAGGGAACTTTCTAGGCAAATATTTTTCACTCAGGGAAAGAAAATACTAAGTGTCTGTCTCACCTAAAGCCTTACTCATCCCCAAATTTGTACTCCCCCAAGGACAAACAGAATGGAAGCCCAAGAGGGTGGATTCCTACTGCTGTAGGTTTTTTTTTTTTTTTGCTTTCAGAACAGCTTGAAGAGAAGGAAAAGGAAAAACAAAACAACAAAACAAAGGAAAGCAAGGTAGAAGAGGAAGCTTGAAAAACCTGGCCTAAAAACCTGGCTGGTAGTTGAGATGACCAAGAAGACCCCAGAGGCGCAGGTACAAAAACATCACTTCCCTGTCCCCACTAACCCCCTCCTCCTAACTGAAACTGTTCCGCTGACCAGGCAGTGGAGGAGCTTATGCAAATGAGCTCTGCTGGCTCCCCCTCCAGGCACTCTCTTTTCATATCCTTCTCTCTCCAGATTTGCGCCTGTGTAGCAGGAGGAAATAAAAAGAGAAGACTGAGGCTTCTCTTTGGGGTAGAAGAGGAAAGGGATACAGGAGACGGGTTTCAAATTACTCTCCTTCCTCTACATGGAAAGTGCTACAAAACATTCAGAGTCACCTGAAGCTGCAAAGTTTCATCTTCTTGCGCATGTCTTATCCTCAATGTTTCTCTCTCTTTGCCATAACTTTCATTTTTAACTAAGAAAATAATGAAATGGCATCAGAAAGCTATTGGATATAGAACAGCAGAGCTTCTACACATTTGACTTTGGGGTTGCACTGATTTTTGGCAATTTCTTAAAATCAAGAGATGAGCCACTACAGAGGTCATTTATTTCCTTTTTATTGAAAGGCAGGGAAAAGCAGGCTCTAGGAGCCATCCAATTCTCCTATAATGCACACCTTTAGACTGCTGTTTTCTTTCATGTTTAATCTAGCCAAAAGCAGAGGGAGGGAAAGAGAGCAAGTTAAAAAGGAGGAAGTGGGGTGGGAGGGAGGCTCAAGAGGAAGGGTACATGTGTATACTTATAGCTGATTTGCATTGCTGTACAGCAAAAAAACATAATATTGTAAGTTTTTGTAATCAATTATAAGCAATTATACTCTGATTTTAAAAGTATATAATTCTAAAAGAGGGGAAAAAAGTATACATTTTAAATGTGTTACCCGGGGGGCAAACCTAAATAGTATAGTGGTTGCTAGGTTGTTTTTTTTAATATGAGATTTTGGTGGTGCTAATGGTAAAGAACCTTCCTGTTGATGCAGGAGACACAAGTGAAGTGGGTTCAATCCCTGGGTTGGGAAAATCCCCTGGAGTAGGAAACGGGAACTCACTCCAATATTCTTGTCTGGAAAATTCCATGGACAGAAGAGCCTGGCAGGCTACAGTCAATGGGGCTGCAAAGAGTTGGCCACGACTGAGTGACTGAGCAGTAGTTTGCTGCTGTCAATTTATCTGACCAGCTCTGACTTCACTAATACTAAATCTGAAAGCAGCTAGGAACTTCCAGAGTCTGCTCCAGCTGTACAGGTAGCAGATGTGGTCTAGGAGTACTCTGATGAAATGTGGAGGTGGCTTCAGGATTCATATTTTACATACATACTCCGCAAAGAGAATAACCCAGAAATGCCACATATAGGTAACAGAAAGTTAGCTAGAAAAAAGTTATTCATTAGGGGATCCAGATAGTTTCCAAAGACAAATATAAACACACAAAGAGATCAAAATAGGTATGAACAGAATTTATCTGGAAACATGGACATTTCCTAAGCTAAAGTTGATAAGTTTTCATTTAGATTAGCAGACCAAATTTTTGTGCAAAACCTGCCAAATTTTTGTCTGCAACAATAAAAGCTTATAAAATTTCTATCAGAATATTTCAAGTTGGATTAATGATTCTACACACTGTACTTTCCAGATCATTCTTAGACGAATTCTTTCCACAACTGACCTCAAAAGTAAACTGTCGGTGCCCTGCTTTTCCATTAGGTGACTCTGCACTTGGATTAAGAAGAACTTTGATGGTGACTGTAGCCATGAAATTAAAAGAAGCTTGCTCCTTGGAAGAAAAACTATGACCAACGTAAACAGCATATTAAGAAGCAGAGACAATACTTTGCTGACAAAGGTCCATCTAGTCAAAGCTATGGTTTTTCTAGTAGTCATGGATGGATGTGAGAGTTGGACTATAAAGAAAGCTGAGTGTCGAAGAACTGATGTTTTTGAACTGTGGTGTTGGAGAAGACTCTTGAGAGTCCTTTGGTCTGTAAGATCAAACCAGTCAATCCTAAATTAACTCAGTTCTGAATATTCATTGGAAGGACTGATGCTGAAGCTCCAATACTTTGGCCATCTGATGTGAAGAACTGACTCATTGGAAAAGACCCTGATGTTGGGAAAGATTGAAGGTGGGCAGAGAAGGGGACGGCAGAGGATGAGATGGTTGGATGGCATCACCAACTAAATGGGCATGAGTTTGAGTAAGCTCTGGGAGTTAGTGATAGACAGGGAAGCCTAGTGTGTTGCAGTCCAAGGGGTTCCAAAGAGTTGGACATGACTGAGCAACTGGACTGACTGACTGAGGAATTTTTACTTCATGGAGCCCAGGGAATTCAGATCAGGCACAGGTAAATATCAGGCACATGGGTAAATATCCTCATCTCACCTGACTGTTCTCATGCAGACATGTAAGAAATGAAGACTAGCCAAGTGCCAGTGCAATCCAGCATTCTTACAAATTTTGGTCCTTCTGCTGGGACGATTTTAAAGGTATTGGATTGTTAGATCTGGAAATGGAAGTATTTTACTGCAATTGAAAACAAATCCCACGTATGTAGGGGTCCCTGAGTTGTTCTATTAATGAGTTTTCACTTTCAATGGATGAACCATGAGATACAGTGGGTCTGAGAGCATATGACTGCTGAAGGCCCATGTAGTCATCTGCTCTTTTGCAGGGATGGATAATGAGGATTTCTAAGCATTGGTGGTTTTCGGATCTCCACATCTGTCCCTGAGGGCCTGGCATGAGATTGCTGACTCATTACACACAGCTGTCACAAGAGCAGATCATTCGATCACTAATTACTCTATTAAATGCTGTTCCGGGCTGTGCCTGAGAGTGTCTGCATCATCGTAAGTCATGTAAGAAAACAGAATGATAATTCAGGAGTCCAGAAGGGGCTTCACTGTGGGTAAGGAGTTGGTAAGCTTTTGTCCCAGCAATGATGATATGATAAATTTACTAGAGATTGTGCAGAGGTAATTCCCTTAAATCTAGAAAAAAAAAATCTGCTAGGTTTACCTACATAGTATACTATATATCTTTATGAGTTTCCAAATTGTGTAATAATCCAGTTTTTTCAACAACTTTAATTTGTTGCTTGCTATACAATGGGGTCCTATGCATGGGCTCAACTATGCATGTAATGTATTCATTACTTTGCAATCATCCCCAAACTTGTCTTAAACACATAGAGAGAGGAAAAGCCTGTGCAATTACATGTATATATTTCCTGGAGATTAAAAGCAAAGTATAAAATACTTCTTGTGCATGGAAACTCTTGTTTACCACTTTTCAGGGTTGCTAATGGGTTTTACACCTGCACATTTTGAAGTATATTAATTGTGTGAAAGTTGTGGGGAACTAATTGTCTCTGGTGAGAAGGTACAGGTGCAGACATAATGAACAACAGCAGATTACTCTTCAAAATCATCCACCTATTAATGTAAAGAATCATTTGACAATGCAACAATGTTTTGTCATTTGTGTGGGCGCCTGCTTTTCTTTCACAGTCCTGGAGTGAGTTGTTTCTTACAGGGGAGGATTTTTTTTAAATGGGGATAACTGAACTGAAGATTTTTAAAGCAGTGACAAAAAATCAGTCTTCTCATTCAACAAACATTTACTATGTATCTATTGTGTGTCAGGCACTGCAGTGTATGTGAAAATAAGAACAAATGGATAGATCCAGTATTAATGGAAGAGGCGAGATGATTCCATAAACCGGATGAGAAATGGATGTGTGTATAAAGAGACAGACAATGTTCTCAAGCAGACAATAAAAGGTTTACATCTGGCTATAGAAAACCAAGAAGGTGGTTATGAGCCATTGATAGCCAAGCCAGCTGCCTACTCATTCGGATAATTAGAGATAATAAATCACGTTTCAAGAGATCAGAGAATGATAACACTGAACACGCGATAACACGTATCAGCTCCTTACTGTGTCTGTAAGGTTGTATGCCGTGCTATTAGAAATACACTTTTCCCCCCTGAATTGCCCAAAGAATGAAATACGTGGATACGTGAACAACTTATGGCCAAAGAGCTAATGTCTGTCTCTTGGTTAAATAAGCACGACATTCAAAATAGTGGACCTTCGTATTCTCTTTGTGTACTATTGTGTGTGTGCTCAGCTGTGTCCGACTCGCGGACTGTACCCAGGCTCCTCTGTCCATGGAATTTCCCAGGAAAGAATACTGGAGCAGGTTGCCATTTCCTCCTTCAGGGGATCATCCGGACCCAGAGACTGAACACATGCCTCTTGCATCTCCTGCACTGGCAGGCGGACTCTTTACCACTCGTCGCCTGGGAAACCTCATCCTCTTAGTGGTTACCTAAGCCCTTCTGCTTGGATTAGAGTTGTTAGCCCAGTGAAGAGTTGGTTCTGAGTTTGACTCCCATGTGTCAACTCTAAGACTTGTAAGATTTAACATATCCATAGAGCACAAGCATTTGACTTATTAAAAAAATATTTATTTAATCTAGTCAATCCTGTAAGGTACAAAGGGTTTTCAAATGATGTTCCTCCAAAGTTCTGGGTGGTCCCTTAAGAAGACCTGTGTGTGGAAGGGGAAAGGCTCCTGACCCAGGCCTGCCCTTCCCTGAATCGGATGATAGTGCTATCCCAGACCATCAGTAGGAGGAAAGGCTGTTATCACAGTGGGCATATCCCTCACTGAAATTCACAACTGGGTTCTTCTGTATGGAGTGACCTTAAGAGTGGCCTCCTGGTCCTCAAATTTACAGGCTACCCTGTATATATGCTATATATCATCTATAGCCCCTAACTCTAAATTCTTTTAATACTGTTAGTGAAAGTATACACTACATGTATATTCATCTTAAAAATGTTAATAATCACTCTGCTTCTGAATTTACTTAGAATTTAAAAAGGGTGAATTCACTTGGTTTTAAATAATTTTATCTTAAAAAATTGTAGTCTGTTGATTCTGCAGCTCAACAGGGGAGAAACATTCCCTATGACATTATTTAAAGTGAAAGTATTTACATCTATTTTAATGCATCTTTGGTATTGCTATGTAGTATTATACACATACACAACAACCAAAAACCTGAAAATGGAATTATTTTATTTTGAAAAGATGAACATAAAAAAGGTACACTTACAAGAAAAATAATTCAAATGAAAATGTGTGTGTGTTTTTTAAATGAAACTTACCCACTGACTATCAAACTGGATCATGCCATGAGAGAAAATAAAACACGATGAAGGAGAACATAAGGGAAAAATAAAGAAATGATGAAAAAGTAATTACAATGGGCAAAGATGCAACAAAATATTAACGTAAAGAGATAATCTAAGAAAGAGAGATCCATTTCACCCAATCACCACTCTCAACAAAGATAAAATCATGGGGTAAAATAAACTCTATTTCTGAATACAGAACCAAACAAAATAGAAATCAAATTGAAACAATGGGGTATTCATTGAAAAAAGCAAAGACCAATTTTCCAGTATATTTCTACTTGATCTTTTTTTTTTTTTTAAAAAGGAAATTTTTGTGTAAATAAAATATTTCATGGGCTATTTTCTGTGGCCTGTTTTTTGGATGCAAACTCTGGATACTCTATATTTGTATAAACAAAGCAAGTAGCTTTCTAGCTTTCTCATTTGTTTGTGAAAAGCAAGGTTTATGTAAATACACAACACCTAAGCCATTAAAAGGTATACCTGAAATTCAATGGCCAGTCTTTGTATTAAAAAGAAGAAACAGATAAGAGCAAAGGATAAAGGGGCATTCCATTATTATAATACAGGAAAGTTCAAACACTTGTATGGGGAACTAGGTCTTTTTCATCTAGTCAAGTAAGAAACTTCTGGAAACAGCACCCTACCACATGAGACATTCAATCCACTTACCTCCTGTCCTCCATCCAGGGCACAGAGCTTGGTGCTTTGCTTTTTGGCATCAACTAGCACATTAAACATCGTACACATAGAAGCTGGGATGCGCAGGTCAGTGGTTTTACTTGCCTTTTGGAGCTTGAGTTCGAATGCGGTTCTTGTTCTATTCATTAAAACATGAATTCAGAGTAAGAATTCTGACATGTCCCCCCTGATTTGTAAAAGTGAAATCAACACTACAAGATGCTAATTTAAAACATGCAAATACGGAGTGTGGCATTGCCTGGGAGCTGGGAGGTGGGATGCTCTTCTTTTTAGGTGTCTTGTACGAAAGATCAGACTGTGATACTACTTGGATACTCACTCAGACAGTTAAGTGAAACCGTGAAGTTTTTCCATTCAAAGTACACACTAGATGTCTGCAGGAGTATCCAAGTAGTATATTAAAGCAGAACAAATCCTTTGTGTGAGGGTTTACCAAATTAAAAAACAAGGACAAGTTTGGGAAAAACTAAAGCACATAATTTATGTGCAACACAGAATATATAATTCTTTTATGTTACTTAGTTTCTCTTTCAAATACCTGAAGTTGCATTTAGGTGTTTTTTTTTTTTTTTTTAAAGAAACTGCATAATAGATGATTTGGAAATGGTTTTGCTAAAATGTCCAAAGAATATCCATAGATTTGATACATTGGAATCACAGATGCCAAACCTGATATTTTTTAAACATTAAATAATCTAATTCATGGCTTTGCTTTACAAAGCCATTAAACATTATTTTAAAGAGATAATTTTTCTTGCTTTGAAGATTTCAGTATTATCCAGTTGCTCCAACCAGAATTTGTTATTCCAATATGCTACCTGCATTGCTCTTGCATATCTCATGAACGAAGGCAATGGGGAAAATAATGCTAATTAGGATGAAATGCTGATTTTGTAAAAAGTATTAAATACAATAAAAGTGCATGTGGAAGAATTCAAAGCCTCATAACTTATTTCTGGTTAAGTTCTGAAGAATGTAAATGGACACTTGGAACTCATCTGATGTGGATAGAGAATACCAGAAAACAGAACAATTGATGGCAATGATCATCACTGAAGTTTGCCACGTCATTTCACAGCACATGAACACAGTACATAATGCATAAAGTACTTAACAGATCTCTTCCATATGTCTCAGGAAGCACTGCCTTGGGGATTTAAAGTACAGCATCCCCAGAGATAACAATAAGCACAACAGAAAGGATTAATATGGGTATGGGTACTATGGCTGAGAGCAATGGTTTATTGTTTAGTCGCTAAGTTGTGTCCAACTCCTTGTGACTTCATGGACTGTAGCCCACTAGGTTCCTCTGTTCATGGGATTTTCCAGGCAAGAATACTGGAGTGAGTTGCATGCCCTCCTCCAGGGGATCTTCCCAACCCAGGGATTGAACCCGCTTCTCTGATGTCTCCTGCATTAGCAGGCGGGTTCTTTACCACCAGCACCACCTGGGAAACCCCAACGGCAATGGTCAGGAGACCTGAAAAAAAGTAGTGGGCCAATTGTATCATTCATCCTCAGAGTTTAGGTCAAAGTACGTAATGTCCTTTAAATTTTGGAAAAGCTATACATATTGAAACCTTTCTTGTGACAGTTATGTAAAAGGTACTTGGTGAAATGTGGTATTTAGGGTGCTTGGCAGAGTAAGCAGCAACTTGAAAATATATGTCTACCTTTTGACACAGGCTTCTATCATGTCACTGGCCATTAGTTTAAGTCTTTGCTCTAAATGATGGGCAAATTCTTGTTCTGGCCAGTGAAGATCAAACACAAACATTTGCAGTGCGTCAAGTTTCCAAAAAAGGTCTTCTGATGTTGCTGATCCATTGCTAGAAGAAAAAGAAAGAACGAACATTGTGAACTTCCACTATTAGCTACATGGATCACCCATACATTGTTTTCTTTTTTTTTTTTCCTGTGTCAATTGTTGTCAGTGAAAAAATGCCACATTAAACCTCTAATGATCAATATTTTCTTTGCTCAACCTTCTAATTTTCCCTTTTCACTTCTTCTTAATGAATGAGGCAAGGCAAGGAGAACAAAATAGAAATACAGCAGTAAAGTGTCATAAAAAGGGGTCAAATAATGGGTAATGATCTTTACTAAAGAAAAAAATAAAATTATATACATAGGAACAGACAAATGTTCTTTACCAACCTCTAGGATAAACATAAAATACATATTTTCTCCTAGAAATTCAAAGAAGTGTGTTTTATGCAAGAAAACCCATATGATGGCAACTATAAGCTTTACCCAACTCGTGCGTATATGCTCCTGTCATCACGGTGGCCTCTGTTTGTCTTCACGTATGTTGCCTTCAGGGCTTTCAATTTCTCAGTTACAGGTAAAGGTGAAACAGGTACCAGGAATGAAATAATAGATTGGGTAGGGAAGCAAATCTTGCCTCTATTTTGAAATGCTTTGGGCCTTTTCTCGCTCGTAATTAAACCTTACTTAGTACAAGGTATGGTCTAACAGAGAAAAGATATACAAGGTGTTCTCAAGTTGGAACAACATCATATATTTCAGGTCCTTCCATCTATATAACCAAGAAGCCAAGGTCTGCTATGCCTTCACTACTATGGTAAGGTTACTCTAGGGACCATGTTTTCACACCATGCAAGGAGGTAATTTGTGTCAGAGTATATCATATTTGGGCCAATGATAGTATTATTTACTTTCCATTAACCTAGTGTACAGCCTAAGAGGAAAGAGATAATTTGAAAATAACAGTCCTATGTATACTGCAACTTAATTATAAAAGAGAACAAAAGAAAAATAAACAAAAACTGCTGTATGATTCATTTCTGCTTAGCTTTCCAACATTTAACATATACTAACCTGAAATTTATATTTCAGGTTTGTAAAAGAAAAATTTTAAGATAAACTAATTTATCACAAGGGCATGGTGAAAAATTTTTATAAAGAAAAATTCTTTTAAATAACCACATTGTTTAGCTAAACATATCTTAATTAGTCAGCTTAAAAACAATCACCTCCTGCTCTGGCTAATTAAAGGCTGATTTCTATGCTCTTGCTCCCCCACCGCCTCGGCATCTCAGCTCCATCACCAATCTACTCTGCTCTCCTCCTCCCATTCTGCCAGTAATTCCTCATGATCTCCTCAACTAGCCAAGATGTCCTCAGAGTTAAATTCTCAAGGGAGCAATCACAGCAAAGCAGTGAACATTACCCATAGCACCTTCTTCACTTACTGTCTCCGAACCTTAATATTCAGTGCCCCAAAGTATCATTAAACAAAGAACCAGAGAACCAAACTGACACTGCTGTAAAAAAAAGTCTGAGAAAACACTATATTTAATTCTTCATTTTGCCACTTATATAATAAAAATAAGTGAAAAAAATCATGAAGCAAAATCCTCTGATACACTTACAGTGTGCAGTTTGGTAGATTAGAAGAACTATGTTTTAAGAGTAATTGAATGTAATTGGCAAAGAAATTTATTTCTTCTAATTTTTCAACAAAACAACAGCAACAAAACCCACCATTAAGACAAAACCCCAAATAGTAAAGGTAGAATTCTAATAAAAATGGACTTTCTCATAATATGTGACAAATAAACCTTTATAGGGAATATGGATATATGTTTTCTGTTCTTTGATCCTGTTACAGAATGATTCTAAATGATACATATGCTTAATTGGGAATGTAATTAAGGTAACAAGTGTTTGTTACAATTAAATAGATGAAAAATGTAAATAGGTTTTGTCTCAAGCTGGCATGTATAACCTGCAATTTATTCATAACCTTTTCATTTTAAAATTACTTCTGATTAGTGACCTATCCCTAAAAGTATTAATCACAGGTTAAAGAATCCAAATGTGAAAAATGGAGTCTGAGATAATTTCCTGAAAATGCCAGCAGTAAACTTACCTTACTGGCATTCACTCCTAGAACTCAAAAGCCAGAATTTTATAGACAGGGAGAGATTTGGAGGAGCATCTATTAAGATGATTTATACAAATGCGGGTTCAAAGCTTGTCGTTTGCTGGGTGTGAGACACTGACAAGTTCTGCCTTTTAACTTCTTAATGACTTAGTTTCCTTAACTGGAAAAAGGGGAAAGTGATACTTACCTCACAGGGTTGTCACAAGGCTTAACCAAGATAAAGAATTTGGCCCTCTGTCTCAATTAACGGTAGCTAATTTTCTTCTTTGAATTATTATTTTTTCTAGCTGACTTCATGTGAGACCTTGTGCAAAGCATGGGCTATTACTGAGCTCATTTCATTTCTGTGAGGCTCAAACTTTTGCAAACCATTCATTATGGGTAATAATGATGATCGGTGATAATGTAATAATAATTATGGTAATAATCATAATGTTGATTGTAGTTATATAGTAGTTATCATTTATGGAGACCCTAGGCTGTGCCAGGCTCTTTTCACAGTTTTTTAAAAATCCTCCCCAAAACATCTTTAAATTAGATGTCATAACCATTTTATAGTTGAGGAAACTGAGGTTAAGGAAGACTTAACGATGAATAAGCTAAGCTAATGATGAATAAGGATCTAAAAGTAAGGCTGATTGATTTCAAAGCCCACGTCTTTTTCACTTTAATGACTCTCATTTACCAAATCTGCAATAGGGAGGCTTGTGACAATCTGGAGTTAATAAATATGGTTTGTAATAATATAAAGATTATTTTAAAATAACAAGATGCAACAAATGGTACATGAAAGGACAAAAGAAGACTTGCTGGTACTGAGAAACAAAGGACGAACCCTTCTCTGCAACCTGCATTATTGTTTCTTTAAAGGTGAGACTAAGATAAAAGCAGGAAAAGATTGTGTTCTTAAAACTATTCTTACAAAGGTTTTTCTACATAGACTAGATAAATCACACAACTGGAGTCAACAAAGGATCCTGGACATACACAGCACTAACCACACTGCTTGCCTGAGTACGGAAAACTCCGGTTATATCACTTAGACTAGAGTCACAACCTAGGGCACAAAATGACCCTGCCCCACAGATCACATATGAACATCAAAGCTGGGAGTACTTTTTTTTTTTTTAATCGATATGTATCATCGATATGCTAAGCTTAGCTTAATAGCTTCAAAAACTCAAACAAATAAAACCAAAACATAGTATTCCTCAACCAATGAAGATAAATGCCATGCAATCTAAACACATTTGCACAGAACACAGCCCAGGCCATGCACCAGCTAACACACCACCAGGAAAGAAGTGAGGGATACACACGTGGACTCATATAAAGAAGCCATCCACGAAGGAGTAGAAAAGCTAGGAATCTGTGGAAGATTAAGAGGCAGACTTGGAACTTTTGGAAGAGCTACATTGGGAAGACTGTTGGCGATATTCCTGTAAAGAAACAAACAACGTGGGAAGGGACCACCATAAGCAATAACTACAGATGGCCATGTGTAAAGTCATAAGGGCAGGATAGAAGAGACAGGGGCTCTGTGGACACTATTGCAAGATACCTACTTGACAGGCTGCCATGTCTCTTGCTCAAAACCTCTGTGAATTGACTGAGCGATGGAGGACTCCATGAGATCCACGTAGCGGACAACCAAGGGCACAAAGATTTCTTGCAAGTGTTTATGAAATTTTCCATTACATAAAAGTGCTGAAATAGTCAAGCAGAAACAGAGTTTGTCAGAGGGCTTATAGCAGGCATCTGGAAAATATGGATGAAAAACTTTTATGGAAAGAGTATCACATAGAATCAATAAAATACAGAGAACAACAGGCTTTGTTCCTCATACTGGATATCATGCAATGAAAACTAACCAAGAAATATAGTCACCTTCTCCATATAGCTATCAAAACCATAAATGTATCTCTATAAAATCTTCCTGGCAGGTGGTATGGTTTTATTTTCTAAAAGGTTTAGCTCACGAGGCATTTGGCCACTTGTTGGAGATTCAAACGAACTGTGGAGTACCCTAAAGATCTTGACACGTGTAAATACGGCAATTAACCAGAGTTATAACCCTCGTGGGCTTCCCAGGTGGCGCTAGTGGTAAAGACCCGCCTGCCAATCCAAGAGACATAAGAGATGTGGATTAGATCCCTGAGTCAGGGAGATCCAAGAGGGCACAGCAATCCACTTCAGTATTCTTGCCTGGAAATACTGGGAAAGTCCCAATTCTTGGGACTTCCCTGTAGCTTAGATGGCAAAGAATCTGCCTGAAATGCAGGAGACTTAGGTTTGATCCCTCAGTCAGGAAGATTCCCTGGAGAAGGAAATGGCAACACACTCCAGTATTCTTGCCTGGGGAATTTCACGGACTGAGGAGCCTGGTAGGCTCCAGTCCATGGGGTCGCAAAGTCAGACATGACTGTGCAACTAACACACATTCTTGCCTGGAGAGTCCCAAGGACAGAAGAGTCTTGCGGGCGAGAGTCTATGAGGTGGCAGGAGTCAGACACAACTGAAAAGATTTGGCATGCATACATAATCCCTGTGGTATGCTGTGTAGCACAGAACTAAACCTATTCAATTCTAAAAGATAAGTCTGCTTGCTTCTAAGAGATACCCTAGTTTTAACTCACCGGGAGGGTGACTGTGGCCTTGGGAATGTCTATTCCACTTTATGAACTTTTTAGTTATTGGTGAAATTTTTCTTCATCACTCACTTCTCCATGAGTGTATGTAAAAAAAGTCAGCATATCACATGCATTTTTTAGTTGCCCATTAGTCTTCAGTGCATTGTGATGTAGAAATAGAGCAAACATCCTACCTGATGCCATTGCAGCAGTCTAAGAGTTGCTACTACTAGGACAGGACTGCTGGACAAGATGCACTTTACCTCCACTAAGAGATGGCTGCTTTCTGTGCACAGGTCATAACTGTGTTAGAATAGTCAGTGCTGTGGATGGAATGTCCATGTCCAAAATTCGTATGTTGAAATCCTAACTCCCATTCCCCACTGGCTCAGCATGTAAAAAATCCGCCCACAAAGCAGGAGACACAGGAGTCGTGGGTTCAATCCCTGGGTCTGGAAAACCCCCTGGAGAAGGAGATGGCAACCCACTCCAGTAGTCTTGCCTGGAAAATCCCATGGACAGAGGAGCGCTGCTGCTGAGTCATTTCAGTCATGTCCCACTCAAATGACTTAGCAGCCGCGCTCCTCTGTCCATGGGATTTTGTGGGCTACAATCCTTGGGGCTGCAAAGAGTTGGACGGAACTGAGTGACTGAGGACAGTAAGCACATTAATATGATGGTACTAGGAGACGGGGTCTTTGGGAAGTGATTAGGTCAAGGGCAGAGCCCTCAACAATAGGATCAGGACCCTTCTTAGAGACAATCCCTGGACCCTTGCACCATGTAAAGTTACAGTGAGAAAATGGTTGGCGGTGAACCAGGAAATCTAGCCCTCCCTAGACACTGAA
Organism: Oryx dammah; assembly: GCF_014754425.2. Taxonomy (NCBI): domain Eukaryota; kingdom Metazoa; phylum Chordata; class Mammalia; order Artiodactyla; family Bovidae; genus Oryx; species Oryx dammah. Next base: position 87,035,862 of record NW_024070202.1, read on the forward strand.
TCTGCTGGTGCTTTGATGTCAGACTTCCCAGCCTCCAGAACTGTAAGGAAGAAATTTCTGCGACTTATTAGCCACCCAGTGTGAGGTATTCTGCTGTGGTAGCTGGAACGAACACAGTGTGTGCCCAAGTTGCACCACGAAAGAAGAGAAATTCTGTAGGAAAATACTAAGTAATGCTAAGCAACTGTCAACAAAGAATTTGTCATTTTTTAGGTGATAGCGCATATTTCTCAAGGGGACATCCTAAACTCAGTTGTGATTTCTTTAAATAACCTTCAAAGTGAAAATGTATTCATTTAAAAAAATACTCTGTGGTTACCAAAGGTATTTCTTAAGAGATGGTATTTTAGCTGAGCCTAAATGATAGGGGAGCCTTGCATGGAAGATTTAGAGGGAAAGTTTCTGGGAAGGAATGAGTTGGGGTGCTTCTAGTAAAACAAAAAAGCCGATATGGCAGCAGCAGAGTGAGGGAGGGGGAAGAATACTCCCAGGTAATGTCTCGATGGTAGGACTCTGTGAAAAGGACAAATTTTACTGGGGAGTGGATGCATTCTTATTTTTATTAAGAGAGGAGTGACATGATATCGTCTCTCTGGCTGCTGTAGTAGGTGCCAAAGGGAGGAAGCAGAGAAGAAGGTGAATGCTCAGTCCTTTTCTACTACAGACAGATGAAAAGTTGATGATGTTGGTGGTGGCAGAGGTAGGAGGAGATGCGGAAAAGGCTCATCAGTAATCCCGTTCCTTTTCGTTCCCAGCAGGATGAATGTGCTTTACAATCCTGTGCTATATACTTAAAGTTGCCAAGAGAGTAGATCTCAAATGTTCTTACCAAGCCCCCTGCTCGAAAACCTGTAGCCGTGTGAGGATGTGACAACTAACCTTAATGCATTAATCACAACAATACAAAAGTATAACAAGTTACTGCATTGCACGCCTTAAACTTACACAGTGTTAAATGTCAACTATCTCAATACTTTTGTTTAAACGAATTTGAACAGCTGTATATGCTTGTAGTTACTAATCTAATTACTAGAACATATCACTATTGGCTTGGCCAAAAAGGTTGTTTGGTTTTTTTCTGTAACATCTTATGGAAAAACCAGAATAAACTTTTTAACCAATCCAACAGTATTATCTTCATAAAATATTCAGCTAAATACACCAATTTCCTCAGAATGTCTCTCAGGGCAAAAATACTTCAAAAACCTAAAGTGAAGTCGCTCAGTCATGTCCAACTCTTTGCAGCCCCATGGACTGTATGTAGCCTACCAGGCTCCTCCATCCATAGGATTTTCCAGGCAAGAGTACTGGAGTGGATTGCCATTTCCTTCTCCAGGGGATCTTCCAGACCCAGGGATTGAACCTGGGTCTCCCGCATTGTAGGCAGATGCTTTACCATCTGAGCCCCGACGGAGATCTATATAACAAGTATAGACCAAAACCCTAAACAGTGTTTTAAAACTTGGGAAAGTATGTGACGCTTACCATGGTAGCACTAATAAGAAAACGCTCATAATCCCTTTAATTTAGTGATTCTAAAATTGGTCAGAGGCTGAAAACTACAGACACATGAACAAGGAATAGGAAGTTATTCCCAAGTACAGAAGGAAATACAACACTGTGGTTTTTCTGAATCTCTAATTGACATAGTTTAGCATTTTTTTTTAGGTGTAATAATCTTTACTGGCTTATCTATATGATAAAAGATTTCCCACTAAAGTGAGAATGATAATCATATTAACAATAAATGTCTTATGGAGGAGACTCATGTTATCTTAATGATGTTTTTATTAACACACTGAAAGGAGCTTTATTTTTTCCTAGAAAGGTAGAAGGTACTATAGATCATGTAATTCAATTCCTTTTACCAAATGGCTTCCCTGGTGGTTCAGACAGTAAAGAATCGGCCTGCAATGTGGGAGATCTGGGTTCGATCCCTGGATTGGGAAGATCCACTGGAGGGGGGCATGGCAACCCAATCCAGTATTCTTGCCTGGAGAATCCACATGGACACAGAGGAGCCCGGTGGGCTACAGTCCACGGGGTCACAAAGAGTCGGACATGACTGAGCGACTAGGAACATGTAAGTAAGGATGCGTGCTGAATAAATCACTGTAGTAAGAAAATTTAAAAGTATATACACTAACCTGAATTTATTGGATCTCTACTTCAGAAATCTCCTTATGTGCCTCCTCCACCTTCTTCTCTTCATTATCATTAGCATTTCTGAACTGTCAGTACTATATTAAGTTCCTTTCTAGGTATTCTCTCATTTAATCATCACAAATGCTCTGTGAGGGAAGTGTTATTATTATTATTTTTTTCAATCTCTTCAATATAGGAGATTGAGGCACAGATCATTTAGGACACTTGGCCAAGTCACTTAGTCATTAGACAATACAACAAGGATTTGATATCAGAACCCCTTCTTAACTTTCAGATTATAATACTTGCTGTTTGGTCACCAAGTTGTATCCAATTCTTTTGTGACCCCATGGACAGTGGCCTGCTAGGCTCCTCTGTCCATAGGATTTTACCAGGCAAGAATACTGGAGTGGGTTGCCATTTCCTTCTCCAAAGATTCTTCCCGACCCAGGGATCAAACCACCTCCTGCACTGGCAGGTGGACTCTTTACCACTGAACCACCTGGGAAGCTAATACTATTTTTTCTCAATTTTAGTTACCATAAACTATTATCATTCTCTCTATTCATTTACACATCTTTTCAACTTACTATCATCATATTAGCATCTTTTAAGATCTAGAAATGTCGTAAACTCTTCTGGGTTTAAAAAAAGAAAAAAAAAACCCTGCAAATGACAAACACACTACACCATATCTTAGATGACTTACATGTATTCGGAATTAGAATTTTTAAAAACTGTTACAACATGAAAAAGTGAAAAGGTTAGCAAAACCATTATATTCAATGAATTGAAAAGTGAACTAAATTGGGAAGCATGATTTATCCAGCTCTGTTCTTCTTTCTCAAGATGGTTTTTGCTCTTTGTGGCCTTTTAGCAATTCTACTCCTGTGAATATGTCTGAAAAAAACAAGAACACTAATTTGAAAGGATATATGCACCCCAATGTTCATAGCAGCATTACTTACAATTGTTAAGATATGGAAGCAACCTAGGTGTCTATCAACAAATGAATGGAGAAAGAAGTGTCTATCAACAAGTGCCCATATATAGACAATGGAATACTACTCAGCCATTCAAAAAGAAATTTCGCCATCTGCAGCAACACTGATGGATTTGGAAGGCACTATGCTAAGTGAAATAAGTCAGAGAAAGACAAATAGTATATAATATCATTAAAAATGTACTTATCTAGTAAATAAGAAAGACACAGACTCACAGATATAGAGGATAAAATAGTAGTTACCAGTAGCAAGGGGGAAGAGGACTAAGAGGTGTGTGCATGCTAAGTCGCTTCAGTCGTGTCCGACTCTTTGCAACCCCATGGACTGCAGTCCACCAGGCTCCTCTGCCTGTGGGATTCTCCAGGCAAGAATACTGGAGTGGGGTGCCATGTCCTTCTCCTGGGAAGAGGTATAAACTACCAGGTATAAAATAAGCTCCAGGGGAACAAAGACACTGATGCAGAGAAGACTTGTGCACAGTGTGGGAAGAGGAGGGTGGGATGAACTGAGATAGCGTGGCATTGAAACATACACATTTCAGTGTATAAAACAGATAGCTAGTAGGAGTTGTTGTTTAGCAAGGGGAGCTCAGCCTGACGCTCTGTGATGACCTAGAAGGGTAGGACAGGGGGCTGGGAGGGAGGCTTAGGAGGGAAAAGACATGTGTACACTTACGGCTGTTTCGCTGTTGTACGGTAGAAAACAACACAACATTGTAAAGCAATTACCCTCCAATAAAAAATAAAAGGGTATGCTCCAGTGATACCTTGCAAAACACAGGAAATAAAGCCCACGTTTCACAGTAAAGATAAATGGAGTGTAACATTTAAAAATTGTCAATCACTACACGGTACACCTATGTATATGTGTACGTATTCAGTCACTCAGTTATGTCTGACTCTTTGTGACCCCATGGACCAGCCTGCCAGGCTCCTCTGTCCATGGAATTTTTCCAAGCAAGAATACTGGAGTGGGTTGCCATTTTCTACTCCAGGGGATCTTCCTGACCCAGGGATCAAACCTGTGTGTCTTGCATCTCCTGTACTGAAAGGTGCATTCTTTACCGCTAGCACCACCTGGGAAGCCCTGTACATCTGTAATATAGAATATTTTATACCAACTATATTTCAATAAATAAAAGTGAACCAACACTGTGAAAATATTCAATGAGCTTATAATACACATTGAAAGGACAATTTCATGGACAATTTACATGGCTGTACAGTTAGACTGTGTGCCTAAGCCTTCATTTATATGGTCTCTGAATAAAAAGTATAAAGAACCTTAGGCTTTGCATCTTGATGAAAGTGAAACTTGCTCAGTCGTGTCCGACTCTTTGCCACTCCATGGACTATGCAGTCTATGGAATTCTCCAGGCCAGAATACTGGAGTGGGTAGCCTTTCCCTTCTCCAGGGGATCTTCCCAAGCCAAGGATCTAACCCAGGTCTCCCACATTGCAGGTGGTTTCTTTACCAGCTGAGACACAAGGAAGGCCCAAGAATATTGGAGTGGGTAGCCGATTGCTTCTTCAGCAGTTGCATCTTGATAGGTACTATTAAATATCATCATTATTTTGAACTATAGCAAAGCCAAAATACTGCCTAATGTTAACAAATCATTTCACCTGCAAATGAGCAGTCTATCTCATCAGTTCAAATGCTACTTTACTACACATTTAGAGATTAGGTAAGTTGGCTATTCAGTCATACTTAGTTTGTTAAGATGAAAACGCACATAAGGAAAATCACAGCTCAGTTACTATTAAATGTTACAATGATTCTAAGATTAAGTAGCAGTTGACTCAAATGTATTTCTGGCAAGAGCTCTCTTTTATGAAACAAATTTTACATCTACAAATGAGCACTTTACCTCATTAATTCAAATGCTACTTTATTGTACATTTAGAGATTAGATATGTTGGCTATTAAGTCATGCTTAGTTTGTTAAAATGAAGCACATAAGGAGAATCACACACGATTATTATGTTATTATTACATATTATAATGATTCTAAGATTAAGTAGCAGTTGACTTAGATTATTTCTAGTAAGAGCTCTTTTTTTTTTTGATATACTTGATAAGCACTGGATTCATTATCTTGTTAAACAAGCCTGCTTCTCTTCTCTTATTCCAATCCCAGGAATAAAAACAGAGATCATCCCACCTGATCAATATACCAGCAACCTGGAAGCTGTACCAGAGGTCTTTCCTTCAGTTCCTACCTCCAATTAGGAGTGAGACCCTGCATAATTAATATCCTTACTATCTTTCTAGCACATCTCATCCTTATGTTCATCAACACTGCTGTTGTCCCAGGTCCAGCCCTCTCATCTCCCGTCTTGGCTAAAGCAATAATTTCCTAACTGGTCTTAGGCAGCTAATTTTCCTTCTGCCCATTCATCTTCTTAAAATCTCAAGCAGAGGGGTGTGCTAAAATATGAAACAAAGAATGTATCTCTTAAAGATTATAATTTTTAAATGGATCCTCAAGACAAACTTCAAAAGCCTTAGCATGAAATGAAAGCCATCTATGAAGTATCTTAATATGACCTCTTTGGCTCATTTTGGTTACCTGACTCCCTTACTTCCTGTGGTCCAGCCATAGTGTTCAAGTAGACACTTTCCCATCTAAGTCTCTCTTGAGATGCTTCATTCTGTTGTCCTTTTGCCGAATTACTGGTTTCCTCTGTTTATTCTTCACCCTGCACAGGCTTCTACTGTGGTCCATGCTATACTTCTGTATTTGATGACGCATCTCTTTCTTCCTATAAGGGTGCAAGGTCCATGAAGAAGGGACCCTGTCTGTATTCTTAGTACTCAACAAAATCCCTGCCTCAGAGCAAGTGTTCAAATCTTTGTTGACTCAGATGTTGAATACTCTATGAAGATTACTATATAGTTACTACATTATTATTCTGTATAAGAATGTATCAAGGCCTGTGTATCTTTTCATATTTTATGTAAAATATACAGCACTAAATACTTTTATGAGAAATCCTATTTTTAGACCAGTATGTTCAATATTAGACCAGTAAGGATTCTACTGGACATTCATTGTTGTTTAGTCACTAAGTTGTGTCCAGCTCTTTGTGACCCCATAGACTGTAGCCTGGGCTTCCCCTGATGGCTCAGTAGTAGAGAATTCAGGGGCAATACAGCAGCCAGAGAAGACACAGGTTCAACCCCTGGGCTGGGAAGATCCCCTGGAGAAGGCCATGGCAACCCACTCCAGTATTCTTGCCTGGAGAATCTCATGAACAGAGGAGCTTGGCGGGCAACAGTCCATACAGTCACAAAGAGCAGGGCATGACTGAAGTGACTTCATGAACTGTAGCTCACCAGGCTCCTCTGTCCATAGGATTCTCCAGGCTAGAATACTGGAGTGGGTTGCCATTTCCGTCTCCAGGGGATATTCTCGACTCAGGGATCGAACACCTGTCTCCTGCTTGGCAGGTAGATTCTTTACCACTAAACTACCTGGGCAAGCTCCTCTACTGGATATAAATGTCAATTTTGTGTCTCTCATTTCATTATGATTATTCCTTTGGGCACGCTTGTGGGATCTTAATTGCCTGACCAGTGACCAAACCCAGGGTCCCAGCAATGGAAGCCTGGAATCCTAACCACTGGATCTCCAGGGAATTCTATGGCTCTTACTTTAGTGACTGTACCAAAGGGAGTATTTCTTCTGTTCAGTTATGACTTGACAGCAGACTATTACATCCTGCAGAATTTGGAGAAAATGGAGATTTCCCTTATTTCCTAAGTACAGTCACAAGTGTTGAATTCTGGCCCAAAGTTTGCTCATGTTTTAGCAGAGCTTTCCTATTTTATTAAAAACATCAAATTATAAACCCAAGTTCCAAAGTTTTGGAAAATTGGCAACTGGTAGTACTACTTTTTTAGTAAAAGGCAAGGAAGGATGAAGGGAGGGATGGGACGAGGAGAGAAAGGAAGAGGAAAAATGAGAAGAAATGAAGAGAAAATACACATAGAAAGGTAAAGAGAGAGAGAGGACTCGGTTTCAAAACGCAGGACTCCTTGGATACAGACGACACTATACTTGTGTATGCAAATGTATGCTCCTTTTCTCAGTTGCCCATATGCCAGTTTGCATCCCACTCCTATCAGACACTGTCAAAAGCCCTCTTAATACATAGCCCCAGGCATCAGAATGAGTGCTTCTATCTTCCCCATATGGTGTAATAAGGATGGGTTAGGATTTGGGACTGCCACCTGTCCAAATCAAGCCTTTACAAGGCATCCACTGCAACAGCTCATTGGAAGAGGCGGGTTCTCAACATGGCATCATTCAAGAATGTTGTGACCTTATATCAGAGGTGTGGAAGTAGAAAGAACTGCTCAGAAGGATTCTCACACAGTGGTTATGAGAACGTAAGTGGAGGACCAGCATCTACTTTGTTGATAAAAGTATTGTTTTTCCAAAAGATTCCATGTTTTCCAAATACCACCTTGTCAAAAATAGGGAAGCATCAATGACATTGAGCCCAACGGTACAATTAGTAATGGCAAAAGAAGTAAAAGTCTTAAATAAAAGGTAAACTGGGGTGCAGATGTGCCCAGTTATTTTGAGCATTAATTAATTAATCCCAATAATAAATTAGTGTTGATTATTTACATATCCCAAAGAGTCTTACATTTACAAAAGTACTTGTCAGAGGCTTTTAACAGTCAGATTTCAACAGAGAATTTAAACTTGATCCATTTAGTAACAATTACTAAGACAATAATCACTGGAAAAATTAAGAATAAACAGATAAAAGAGTTTGTGTATTGTGTTTAGGGTTCATGTATCTCCTTTAGGGAGAGGAGAAAGGCTACCCACTCCAGTATGCTGGCCTGGAGAATTCCATGAAGTCCATGGAATTCCATGGGGTCGCAAAGAGTCGGACTCGACTAAGCAACTTTCACTTTCTCCCTGTTGACAGAGGCATATAATGGGATCCCCATCATAGGAAATATGAATATGAAGTTCAGGAGACAAGCCAGGAGGACTGTAGCCTAAAACAGCATTATGTAAAAAGAAAACACACACACAAAAGCAAACCAAACATACTCCCCACTCGGATATAGGAACAGTACCCAACCAAGAGTCTGCGACACTAAGTAGCCACTCAGTAAATATGTGTTTACTGAATAAATATCAATAAAAATCCAACCCCTAAAGGAAACTCTGAGAGCATCCCACTGAAGTTTAAGTAAAACAGAAAACTCTTCAGGTTTTATTCTCCATTAATTAAAAACATGATCAGCAATTTTATATAGTTTGGTAATATTTAATTTATACTGTATTGGAATGAGAACCTCCTAAAACCACACCCAACCCTCCCTTTCCTCTCAGTGCACTTTAAAAAAATATTATTTGTCTATTTGGCTGTACCAGGTCTTAGTCGTGGCAGGCAGTATCTTTTAGTTACAGCACGTGGGATCTAGTTCCCTGACCAGGGATGGAACCTGGGTCCTCTGTATTAGGAGTACAGAGTCTTAGCCACTAGACCACCAGAGCACTTGTTAAAAAGTCTCTATTCCCTTGAGATAAGAAGTTAGAAGGAGCAAGAACACTGATGTTATAATATTTATAATTTGGGGAGGAACAAATCCAAGTTTAAAACTATAATTTAAAATGTCATAGCATGTAGTACATATAATTGAATTGCAGCTTTATAATCTGTTGCATTATAGTTAGTAGTGCCCATAGTAGCACCCATGGATGGGCATAGTAGTGTGTGCCCATTCCATTAGATTATATCCTGTTCAAGGGCAGGAATTGTTTTTTATTTATGTATCAGTAAGGTGACTAAGAGTTGGTAAATCGTAGGCATTCAGACCCTGTTTCTTGAAGAATTAACTTAGGGAAAAACAAACTAATATAATCATTCAGCAACTTCTATTTTAGTCCTCAGTCATGTCCAGCTCTTTTGGGACCCCATGGACTGTAGCCTGCCAGGCTCCTCTGTCCAGGGGATTTTTCAGGAAAGAATACTGGAGTGGGTTGCCATCTCCTTCTTCAGGGGATCTTCCTGATGCAGGGATTGAACTGGTGCCTCCTGATTGGCAGGCAGATTCACCACAGAGCCACCTGGGAACATTCAGCAAGGCTTAAGGCAAAAATAAACAGAAAGTCTTGTGGTCTAGCAATTCTCATGCTGCCTTTCATGAGATTAATATTAAAGCCAAATGGGAAAGTCTGGAATTTTACTCCAGTTACACGCAGCCTTCTGATCTTTGGGGTTATGTCCCTCAATACCATCCTGGTAATGGAAACAACTGAGTATGGCAGTAACAATAACTTCTAAGAAAATATACAGATAGATTAAAATTTAATGTCTACATGGAATAAATTCTAGAGAAGAATTCAATATAAACAAAGCTAGTGAGTCATTGAATTTACCTTCCTTTTACTATACTGGTGGGTAAAACAAGTTGTGACATACAATTTTGAATTTAATCAACTTTGGGATTGGAGTCATTTACGTATTTTAGTGGTTATTTCATAGTTTGTAAGAGCATTATAAATCTAAGTGGGCACACAGCCCTGCTATAATCTAGAAGTTACTGTTCCTAGTAGATGCATGTACAGATCTCTCTGTAAACACTAATTTGTGAATTTCAGACATACAGCTCATTTAAGCACTGAAGGAAGAATGACGTGCAGGTGCCAGCCCTCCATATTTCAAAGCTTGAAGATTAACCTAATATACAATATGGTGACCTAACAGTTCTTCATTTGAAAGAAATCTGAAAAATAATCTCTGATACAGCCGAAGTGTGAGAATAACCCAGCGGGATTTCCACCTCTTCATTTCTTAATGAGTTTTTTGATAATGAGAGGTGACTTTGCCAGTCACTCTGGGCTCTATTATGGCTAATTTGACTCCACTTCACTCTCCTTGTTAATTATTAACACTAGCCTTTTTATCCTCATGAGACCACATTCCAATTTTTCTTTTTTCGATTTTTATAAGCCCATCTTTATGAAGGTGAAAGTCTTGGAGAATAGGTTTTCACTTAGTGTAGAACCTGAACATTTATTATTCGTTTAGGCAGAGATGCTGTGACATTGATTATACAAGCACGGGTGTTCTTTGGGATGGCTTTAATGTGCTAGCAATGCGAAAAAGGCTGTTAATTAAAGAAGAAGCGCCATGGTATTTTTCACTCGGGAATCCGTTCCCAATAGAATGGTCATTTGCCACTTGCTAGCATATCCACAGATTAAAAGGTGACTAGCTCCAAGGGTTTGCCTTTCGGTAGTCCTGAGAGGAATGATTTGTGCTATTTGCAGATGGCTTTCATTTGTCAGAGGCAGTCACTAGCCCTACCTATTATCCACAGGACAATTGTGGAAAATAGCACACAAGGGTAGAGTCTATTTGTACCAGCTTCACAGTCATTCAGGATCATTCAACTATCATACTAATTGCTTCATTATGAAAACATTTATTTTCGCTAATTTTAATACATCTCTTTTTCAAAACTGTTTCCTTAGATACCATTTAAAGTGATTATCCATCTAATTAAGGCTTTCGTTGGCGAGAGTGCATCAGGATGGATGGAGGCAGGGTGGAGAGGCAAGTGGGAGTTCCGTCTTTTTTGGACAGAAATGAAGGAGCCCCAGTTTGTTTTCTTCATGAGTTCTGCTCTGGGAACCAGTGGGTGAGCCTGTGAGGGGCAGGAGATTGGGGACAGTAGCTAAAATTGTGGTGCAGCTGGTACTCTTCCCTTGAGGAAAATCACGTTGCATCTCTAAGGATTCTCGAGTCTAAGACTTTCCCTAATCATGCACAACTGGAAGGAAACACACCTACCCCAGACACAATTCTTTGCTTCCCCTCCTTAAAACAGCAACTGAATTTGCTATCTTGAATCTCTTTCCCCTCTAATTTGTTCAGTCCCTGGAATTCTTGTCATGGATGTTTTCCAGTGTACATGCTAAGACAATACTTTATCTGGTCCTTTCTGCATGCTTTAACCAACCTACTTCTTCTACTTCTGTAACTCAAGGTGCTGATAAACATTTTATTAGGCAGGAATATAAGTTTAAATGGGCTTCCCTGGTGGTACAGATGGTAAAGAATGTGTCTGTGATGCAGGACACCCTGGTTCAATCCCTGGGTTAGGAAGATACCCTGGAGAAGGAAATGGCAACCTACTCTGGTATTCTTGCCTGGAGAATGCCATGGACAGAGGAACTTGGTGGGCTATAGTCCATGGGGTCATGAAGAGTCAGCCATGACTGAGCGACTAACACTTTTACTTTCAAAAGCTTCAAGAATCTACTATCTTTAAAAGTATTATCTTATTTTCTAATGTCCCCAGAATTGCATGTGTTATTGTAGATGAAGTGGTCAGGCTCCAACTCACTGTTGTACTGGTTTCCTGTCAGCAAGCCCTAGCTGAGGTACCTCACCTCCCAGGTACCTCACCTCCTAGATAGAAAATGAAGATGTTTGCCTAAGATCCTCTCCACTCCCCTAAAGATAAACACTTATTTTTAAATATCAAAGCATAAATGTTTTCACGAAATAAAGATGGTAAATATCCAGTGTGAACAGCTAAATTATTCATTAAAAAACAAAGACAACTCAGCTAGAAAGCTTCCAAGCACAAATAAAGCACAAATTCTCACTAATATCTCTGTTAGAGGCATGTTGGTAATTTTTATTTTGGAAAAGCAGACATAAGTATGTGACATCATTAATAATAAATCACAACCATTTAAAATTTCTGTATAATTAGTGGTATGCTACGTGTGGGGTAACAGCTGCTGCTGCTGCTGCTAATTTGCTTCAGTCATGTCCAACTCTGTGCGACTCCATAGACGGCAGCCCACCAGGCTCCCCCGTCCCTGGGATTCTCCAGGCAAGAACGCTGGAGTGGGTTGCCATTTCCTTCTCCAATGCATGAAAGTGAAAAGGGAAAGTGAAGTCACTCAGTCGTGTCTGACTCTTAGCAACCCCATGGACCACAGCCTACCAGGCTCCTCCGTCCATGGGATTTTCCAGGCAAGAGTACTGGAGTAGGGTGCCATTGCCTTCTCTGGGGTAACAGCAAGCACTGCTATTCAACAAATTATCTCACCTAACAAGACTGGACAGTTCAGAGCAATCTGTTCCTATTTTACCCCTGACTAGTTAAGGTTGAAATTAATTAGAATTTGGACTATAACTCTAATTGGGTCAATATGGTAAAAATTGTGATGGCAATGATATAAGAATTTTGAATATGATATAAGAATGATATAAGAATAATGATATAATTGCCATGGCAGTGATATAAGAATTTTTCTTTGGGGATGCGGTGGTAAAAGGGTAGAAATTTTATATTTTCCCATAAGCTTTCCAAAAGGACAATTTGGGGGCAGCTTTAGGTTGACATTTAACATTTAAACTGAATTCACTAAACGACCATCTGAACATTTCAGGAATTTAATAAAACAAACACACAATTATTAACAATAATCTTCATTATTATAATATTCTTCATTACTATACTATAAGCAAAAAAATTTGTCTTAGCAGTTGCTGCTGCTGCTGCTAAGTCGCTTCAGTCGTGTGAGATATTAATACTAAGCGGTCTTGGCTTTGGATGATAACTTTGAGTTTGAGTTGAAAGTTACTGTGTTCTATTTCAATTCCCCAGACCACATTGTTTTCCTAATACCAAAAGGAAATTATGGCACAGGGGAACTTTTCTATCTACCTGACTACACAGAGGAGCTGTTTTTCTCAGAAATAACTGATGCTTTCTAAAATATGTTAATCACTGCAAAATCAAACCTAGATCTAGACTTGCCCCCCAAACGGACAGCACTTAAAAGAGATCATTAATAAGTGCTTCTGTGTGATTAAGTAACATGTACAAAAATGACAAAACACACTATGTTATGCATTTGATAGTAGCCAATATTATATAAATGGTTTAAACAGGAGAGGAACATGACATTCTTTTGAATTAAACATTTGGTTAAAAATCACATTTCTCTTTCAAAAATCAATTTTTCTCTTTTTTAGTGTTTTGTTTTTGGACATTTTAAGAGATCTTAAAAATAAAATTTAAAAGATGTTAATTTATTGGCATTATAGTAAAGGTTCCCCAAGAAAATTTCTAAGAAATCTACAATATATTTTGTTTTCTCTATAAATAAATTGCAATATATTGAATAAGTTAAATCATCTTTACTGTGAGCATTAATAAGTACTTTCATCTTAAAATAACCCCCTAATAAATTTAAATATGGTTGATTCTTGAATTTTCACACAAGTGGAAAAAAGCAATGTTAGAAATAATCCTATACTTATTTGTTTTCATTTAGGGACTTAATGTATAATACATTCATTTTTAGCAGCAGGTTTTTGCTATATATTTATCATAAGACAATATTAAGCCTGACTTGTAATTTCTTAGCAGAAAAAAATGATGATAAGAGGCTGGGAAAGAAGAAGGTCATTTGAAGTCTGCAAGCTGGCAGGAGGGAACTAAATTAGAACTTAAAAACTGGCTGAAGACAATTTGCAGAATAAATGATTCACATTTGGATAACTGTGGGTGTAGCAACTCCTAAGAGCAGACAGTGTTGCTGAAACTGAAGTAGGAATTGTAGCTCAGTTCTTTGACTTAAGATGTTTTTGGAAATTAAATTGGATAAGAGAATGAATAAGATGGCTAAAGGAATCATGATTGAAATTTTAACTGAATCTAAAATATTTATTTAGCATTCATTATACATGAGCTATTGCCTTCTTTAATCCTCACCACCAATGACACTGTACGTAATATTATTTCTTTATTTTATAGATAAAGAACTTATAGTTTACCAAGATTAAGCGATTGTCAAAGGTCAGGTAGCAACTAGCAGAGACAGATGTGAATCTGTTGGGCACTAAAGCCCATGTTATTAATTACTACCACATGATGCCCCAGTTACTAAAACAAAGGTTCTTACCCTGATATCCAAAATACAGATGTCCATGGAGAGTCCAATATTACACACAATTTCATATCTATGTAGATGTTTTTTCCCAATAAAAGAGCTGTAGTTTTAGCATAGACTCAAAGGAATGAATAACCAAAGGAAGGTAAGAAATGATGGACTAGAGTGATGAACAAAATCAATAGAGTAATTAAAAAAAAAAAGATAAAAGTCCAAAAAGCGATTTAAGTTTAAACCTAGAAATACAGAGTAGTGATATCATGGAAAGAGAGAAGGAAAAAGATCTGGAGTTTTCAAAGACAGCAAGTGTGAACTGTATCACCAGTGTGACTAAGTTCCTGGGAAAGAGAGGGCAGTCATGGGCTGCAGGAAGACAAGGCAGAAGAGGGGCAGCTCTTCTTGGGGCCTGGGTTACTCAAGTCATGTTGTGGGCACTGCGTTCTACTAGGCACCACACTCCAGAGCAATACTGAAAAATGGAGTGAGGCTTTTTGAGAGGAAGCTGATAAGAATGGTAATGGGCATGAAAATGCTAAGAGTTAAATGACTGGGAATAATGGCTGGAGAAAGAACATATGCAACAAAAGAAGGACATTCCACTGACCTAACAGAATAAGTCAGAACCAGAGGTTAGGAGGACACAGAGTTCAACCTGCCTTATAGTGAGAGGAATGTTCTAAAATAGGGAATTAGTGACCCCTAAGACCACTACAAATGTTGAAGCAAAGGCTGTCAGTAGAAACCAAACTTAAAATGAAGGGAAATTAAAAAAAAAAATTAACTTTTCTAATTGGAGTATAATTGCTTTGTAACATCGTATTAGTTTCTGCTGTACAGAAAAGTGAATCAGATAATATGTATACATATACAACCTGCCTGTTGAGCCTCCCTCCTACCCCTGTAGGTCATCACAGAGCACCAAGCTGAGCTCCCTGTGCTATAGAGCAGCTTCCCACTAGCTATCTATTTTACACTTAGTGGTGTATATATGTCAATGCTACTCTCTCAATTCTTCCCACTCTCTCCTTGCCCTCCTGTGTCCACAAGTCTGTTCTCTGTGTCTGCATCTAAAAAAATCATCATAGGAAAGGCCCACAGGAAACTATATGCTAAGAAACGCCTCCAAAAATTCGGATGAAAACCTGTGTCTATACAATCTGCTAGAAGACCACAGGCCAGAATCATGATACAAGTTATTACTGCATTGGAAAAAGATGTCTCAGTAGAGAACCTTTATATTTTCTTTAATTTCTAAATGAGAGAGAGCAAGCCATACCACAGGGCAACATTAGTATCATCTGTAGAACCAAATCTGTTCCGCAAACACTGGCACACTGTGGGTAAGCAGAAGCCTTGATGTGGCAGGACATCTAGAATAATACGTTTCTAGGATGTATTTCAGGGATGTTAGCATTCTCAGGTACTTTAGAAATATTGATCTTTGAAGATTTTCTGATTCACAAGGTACACTGAGAAGGTCCCTGTGTTATCAGTACTCCTGAAGGCAGGAGGGCAGGCATAAGAGCAACTTTGGGGGCCAGTGGAACAATGTGAGAGTGTTGCTGGTCTCCCGTGGACCCCTGCCAGATATACCTGGGGAATGAGCAAATATGTTACCTGGGTTGATCCTTGCTGAGCGAGTGCTAGAACTCTGTAAATACACTCTCACACACATAACGTTCTCTCCTCTTCCTCATTTAACACACTAGAAGAAATGCAAATGCTTACCGTCATTTCTGAGGAAATTATTAAGCAGTTGGAAAAGAGGAAAACTGTCCCAGGAGTCTTGTGGTTGCGCTTCAAGTGCTGTGTCCATATCTACTGTGAATAAAGCCCAAAATTTCTCTGCATGCTCTGCCAATAAATCAGGCCACCAGGCAAACGCCTGTAAACAAATAAAGAAATAATGTAAACTTGATAACTTGTTAGAAACATACACAAATACTGTAAAAATGTGATTAAAGTGAAATTGTAGAACATTATTGTAAAATATGATACCAAATATTTTAATATTTCTAGTCACAAAGAAAAAGAATTGAAATAAACACACCAAAATATTCATAGTAGTTATGAATAAATTAAGACATACAAGGAATTTTTGTTTTACATATTTTTCAAATGTTTTAAATTGATGTATTTTTAGAAATAAAATGTCATTTTATATTTTAACTCTATATTAGATTTCATATTTATCAATACAAAATTTGCTTACTATTTAAATATATATCCATAAAATTATTTTTCATTTAAAAAATTACATTTTACTTGTAGTACTTTTTTATGAATCAAGAGTCTAAAACCAAAACACACATTCAGAGAGAGGGATTTCCTGTCGCTCCAGTGTAAATTAGGTCCCACTAGATAGGACCTAAAAACTCTCTGCTGTTTAGATGGGTGAAAAGAATATTAACTTTTTAGGAAGTTCTCAAAAATAATGTGACCTGTCCATGGAAACTGGAAGCAGGCCCACCAATCAGCCCATCTATGGATCTGACCAACCAGACTACCTAAAATATCTGGCTGAGTGGACTGGTGAGGAACTTTCCTTGCTGAAGTCAGTCTGTAGAGAAAGGAGGAAGTGACGGTTTCTTCAAATGCACAACAATAATGCAAGACTACAAGAAGAATGAAGAATCTACAAACAGGACACCAAACAAAAGAACAAAATAAAGCTCCCATAGCCAATTTCAAAGAAATGGAGACCTATAAAGTTCCTAAAAATGTTCAAAAACTGTTTTAAAGCACTTCAGTGAGTTACAAGAGAAAAAAAAAAAAACAAACAGATAACTAAATGAAATCAGGAAAATAATTTAAGAAAAAATGAGAAGTTCAACAAAGAGAACAATAAAAAGGAACCAATTATTAATCTGGAGCTGAAGAATACAATAACCAAAAAGTTTAAAGGGTAGCTTCAACAGCAGACTTAATCAAGTAGAAGAGTGAAGCAATGAACTTGAAAACATAATTTGAAATTATCTAGTCAGAGGAATGAAAAAAAAAAGAACAAAAAAGACTGAAGAAAGCCTATGATATTTGTGGTACATCTTCCAGAGAACCAATCTGATACGTATTATTAGAGTCCCAGAGACAAAAACAGACACAAAATTTGTTTAAGGAAATAATGACTGAAAACTTCCCAAATCTGGGGAATGAAGTGGACATACAAATTGATGAAGCCCAAAAGATCCAAGCTGGGCTGACTTATAGTAAGACATATTATAATTATAAAATGTCAAAAATTAAAGAGAGGATTTTGAAAGCAGCAAAAGAAAAATGACTCATCATATAAAAAAATAAGGCTAATATTATCAGATTTCTCAGCAGAAACCCTGGAGGTTTGGAGGGAGTAGTGATATATCCAAAATGCTAAAGAAAAACTGCTAACCAAGAATACCATACACAGCAAAACTGTCCGGTAACAATGAAGGCGAGATAAAGACTTTCCCAGACTTAGTGAGTTCATCACCACTAAACCTGCCTTATAGGAAAGTGTGAAAGAAAATTCTCCAAGTTGAAACAAAAGGATGCTAAATCTAACATAAATATGTATGAAAGTGTAAATATCACTGGTAAAGGTAAATATATAGACAAATAATACTGTAATGCTGGTGCATAAATAACTTTAAACTGTACTATAAAATCCAAAAGAGGAAAGTATTAATGATAACTATAACCACAAAAATTTATTAAGGGATATATATTAGTACAGAAAAGGTAAAATTTGATACCAATAACATAAAGTGTATTCAGGAAGTAAAATTGCAGGGTTTTGTATGTGACTGTGAGTTAAAAGTTTAAAACAGATGGTGAAAAGATCTGAAGTCCAGCTGAAAGGTAGGTCTTATCTATCAATAATTTTAAATGTAAATGTTTGGGAACTCATGTACACCCATGGTGGATTCATGTCAATGTATGGCAAAACCTATACAGTATTGTAAAGTAAAATAAAGTAAAAATAAAATTAAAAAAAAAATAAATGTAAATGTGTTAAACTCTTCAATCAAAAGACACAGAGTGGCTGAATGGATAAAACCACAAGATACAACAATAAGATTGCTGCCTGTGAGAAACTCACTTTAAATTTAAGGACACACCTAGGCTGAAATTGAAGGGGTAGAAAAAAATATTCCATGCAAATGATAAGCCAAAAGTGACCAGGAGTGGCTATACTTACATATGTTAACAATTACCACAAGAAACAAAAGAGGTCATTACCTAATGGGAAAGGGTCAATTCACCAGAAAACTAGGATAATTATGAATATATAAGCATGCAAATGGTTGGAAAGATGCCCTGGAGGAGGGCATGGCAACCCGCTCTAATATTCTTGCCTGAAATATTCCATGGACTGAGAAGCCTGGTGTGCTATAGTCCATAGGGTTGCAAAGACTCAAACATGACTGAGCAAATGAGCATGCATGCACACATGTGGGATATAAAAATCAACATACAAAAATCACATGCATTTCTGTACACACTAACAATCTGAAAAACAAATTCAGTTCAGTTCAGTTCAGTCGCTCACTCGTGTCCGACTCTTTGCGACCCCATGAATCGCAGCACGCCAGGCCTCCCTGTTCATTACCAACTCCCAGAGTTCACTCAGACTCATGTCCATCGAGTCCGTGATGCCATCCAGCCATCTCATCCTCTGCCGTCCCTTTCTCCTCCTGCCCCCAATCCCTCCCAGCATCAGAGTCTTTTCCAATGAGCCAACTCTTCGCATGAAGTGGCCAAAGTACTGGAGTTTCAGCTTCAGCATCGTTCCTTCCAAAGAAATCCCAGGGTTGATCTCCTTCAGAATGGACTGGTTGGATCTCCTTGCAGTCCAAGGGACTCTCAAGAGTCTTCTCCAACACCACAGTTCAAAAGCATCAATTCTTCGGCACTCAGCCTTCTTCACAGTCCACCTCTCACATCCATACATGACCACAGGAAAAACCATAGCCTTGACTAGATGGACCTTAGTTGGCAAAGTAATATCTCTGCTTTTGAATATGCTATCTAGGTTGGTCATAACTTTTCTTCCAAGGAGTAAATGTCTTTTAATTTCATGGTTGCAGTCACCATCTGCAGTGATTTTGGAGCCCAAAAAAATAAAGTCTGACATTGTTCCCACTGTTTCCCCATCTATTTCCCATGAAGTGATGGGACCAGATGCCATGATCTTCGTTTTCTGAATGTTGAGCTTTAAGCCAACTTTTTCACTCTCCTCTTTCACTTTCATCAAGAGGCTTTTTAGTTCCTCTTCACTTTCTGACATAAGGGTGGTATCTGCATATCTGAAGTTATTCATATTTCTCCCGACAATTTTGATTCCAGCTTGTGTTTCTTCTAGTCCAGCGTTTCTCATGATGTACTCTGCATAGAAGTTAAATAAGCAGGGTGACAGTATACAGCCTTAACGTAATCCTTTTCCTATTTGGAACCAGTCTGTTGTTCCATGTCCAGTTCTAACCATTGCTTCCTGACCTGCATACAGATTTCTCAAGAGGCAGGTCAGGTGGTCTGGTATTCCCATCTCTTTCAGAATTCCCCACAGTTTATTGTGATCCACACAGTCAAAGGCTTTGGCATAGTCAATAAAACAGAAATAGATGTTTTTCTGGAACTCTCTTGCTTTTTCCATGATCCAGCAGATGTTGGCAATTTGATTTCTGGTTCCTCTGCCTTTTCTAAGACCAGCTTGAACATCAGGGAGTTCACGGTTCACTTATTGCTGGAGCCTGGCTTGGAGAATTTTGAGCATTACTTTACTAGCATGTGAGATGAGTGCAACTGTGTGGTAGTTTGAGCATTCTTTGGCATTGCCTTTCTTTGGAATTGGAATGAAAACTGACCTTTTCCCGTCCTGTGGTCACTGCTGAGTTTTCCAAATTTGCTGGCATATTGAGTGCAGCATTTTCACAGCATCATCTTTCAGGATTTGAAATAGCTCAACTGGAATTCCATCACCTCCACTAGCTTTGTTTGTAGTGATGCTTTCTAAGGCCCACTTAACTTCACATTCCAAGATGTCTGGGTCTAGATTAGTGATCACATCATCATGATTATCTGGGTCGTGAAGATCTTTTTTGTATAATTCTGTGTATTCCTGCCACCTCTTCTTAATATCTTCTGCTTCTGGTAGGTCCATACCATTTCTGTCCTTTATCGAGCCCATCTTTGCATGAAATGTTCCCTTGGTATCTCTCATTTTCTTGAAGAGATCTCTAGTCTTTCCCATTCTGTTCTTTTCCTCTATTTCTTTGCATTGATCGCTGAAGAAGGCTTTCTTATCTCTTCTTGCTATTCTTTGGAACTCTGCATTCAGATGCTTATATCTTTCCTTTTCTCCTTTGCTTTTTGCCTCTCTCCTTTTCACAGCTATTTGTAAGGCCTCCCCAGGCAGCCATTTTGCTTTTTCACATTTCTTTTCCATAGGGATGGTCTTGATCCCTGTCTCCTGTACAATGTCACGAACCTCTGTCCATAGTTCATCAGGCACTCTATCTATCAGATCTAGGCCCTTAAATCTCTTTCTCACTTCCACTGGATAATCATAAGGGATGGATTTGATTTAGGTCATACCTGAATGGTCTAGCGGTTTTCCCTACTTTCTTCAATTTGAGTCTGAATTTGGTAATAAGGAGTTCATGATCTGAGCCACAGTCAGCTCCTGGTCTTATTTTTGTTGACTGTATCGAGCTTCTCCATCTTTGGCTGCAAAGAATATCATCAATCTGATTTTGGTGTTGACCATCTGGTGATGTCCGTGTGTAGAGTCTTCTCTTGTGTTGTTGGAAGAGGGTGTTTGCTATGACCAGTGTGTTTTCTTGGCAAAACTCTATTAGTCTTTGCCCTGCTTCATTCTGCATTCCAAGGCCAAATTTGCCTGTTACTCCAGGTGTTTCTTGACTTCCTACTTTTGCATTCCAGTCCCCTATAATGAAAAGGACATCTTTTTTGGGTGTTAGTTCTAAAAGGTCTTGTAGGTCTTCATAAAACCGTTCAACTTCAGCTTCTTCAGCGTTACTGGTTGGGGCATAGACTTGGATAACTGTGATATTGAATGGTTTGCCTTGGAGACAAACAGAGATCATTTTGTCTTTTTTGAGATTGCATCCAAGTACTGCATTTTGGACTCTTTTGTTGACCATGATGGCTACAAGAAACAACAGAGTAAAAATTCCTAGAAATAAACCTAACCAAACAGGTAAAAGATTTGTAAACTACAAATTATAGAACACTGATGAAAGAAACTAAAGTAGTTGCAAATAAATGAAAACTATCCAGTGTCATGGATTGGAAGAGTTTATATTGTTAAAATGCCCCTATTACCCCAAACAATCTACAGCTTCAACACAAACCCTATCAAAATTCCATTGAACTTTTTTTTACAGGAATAGGAAAAAGAATTCTAAAACTCATATGGAATCACAAATGACCTCAGATAGCTAAAATAATCTTAAGAACAAAGCTGAAGACACCACAATTTCTGATATCAAAATAGGTATATTACTAAGTTGTGGTAATTAAATCAATCTTGCACTGACATCAATACAGACACCTGGACCAATGACACAGAATACTGATCCCAGAAACGAACCCACACATATATGATCAATTAGCCTTCAAAAAGCTTATATTCCTGAGGAATATAAAATGAGGAAAGGACAGTCCCTTCAATAAACAGTGCCGGGAAAGCTGGATATTCACAAGCAAAATAATCAAACTGGACTATTATTTGCACCATATACAAAAATCAACTCAAAAAGCATTAAATACTTAAACTTAAGACATGAGACTATGAAACTCCTGGGAGAAAACACAGAGGAAAAAGCTTCTTAGCTTTGCCTTGGCAATGGTTTCTCAGATATGACACCAAAAGCACAGACAACATAAGCAAAAACAAGCAAATCATCAAACTAAAAACTTAATGAACAGCAAAGAAAACAATCAACAAGGGAATGAGAGAAAATATTTGTAGGCCATATACAGGATAAAGCGCTAATATCCAAAATATATAATATATTTCTACAACTCAAAGCAAAAACAAAACAAAACAAAAAATAAATAACATGACTAAAAGATGGACATAGGACCAAACGGACATTTTTCCAAAGAAGACCAACAAATGGTCAACAGGTTCTCAACATCACTAATCATCATTTGATTTTCAAATGCAAATCAAAACCACAGTGAGATATTACCTCACACTTGTTAGAGTGGCTATTTTTCACAAAAGCAAAAGATAAGTTTTTTTGAGGTTGTAGAGGAAAGAGAACCCTTGTACACTGTTGACAGAAGTGTAAATTGGTGCAGCCACTATGGAAAACAGTATGAAAGTTCCTTCAAAAATTAAAACTAGAACTCTCATATGACCCATTAATCCCATCCCTGGGTATATTTCTAAAGGAATTGAAATAAGAATCTCAAAGAGATATTTACACTGACACAGTCAATGCAGTACTATTCACAGTAACTAAGACATAGAGGGCATGGCAACTGACTCTGGTATTCTTGCCTGGAGAATCCCCATGGACAGAGCAGCCTGGTGGGCTACAGTTCTTAGGGTTGAAAAGAGTTGGACACAACTGAAGTGATTGAACACGCATGCAAGACACAGAAGCGAGCCATCACTTTGTTGACAGAGCCATCACTCTGTATAGTCAAAGCTATGTTTTTTCCAGTAGTCTTGTATGGATGTGAGAGTTGGACCATAAAGAAAGCTGAGCACCGAATAATTTTTACATTCAAATTGTGGTGCTGGAGAAGACTCTTGAGAGTCCACTGGACTGCAGGGAGATGAAACCAGTCAATCCGAAAAGAAATCAATCCTGAGTATCCATTGGAAGGACTGACACTGAAGCTGAAGCTCCAATACTTCGGCCACCTGATGTGATGAGCTGACTCATCAGAAAAGCCCCTGATGCTGGGAAAGATGGAAGTCAGGAGCAGAAGGGGGTGACAGAGGATGAGATGGTTGGATGGCATCACTGACTCAACGGACATGAGTTTGAGCAAATTCCAGGAGATGGTGAAGGCCAGGGAAGCCTGGGGTGCTGCAGTCCATGGGGTCACAGAGAGTTGGAGATGACTTAGTGACTGAACAACAATAACAAAAGCCCACAAATGAATGACTGGAAAACAAATATGATATGTACACACAATAAAATAATTTTCACCTGAAAAAAAGAAGGCAATCGTGCCATTTGTAGCAACATGACTGAACCTGGAGAACAAGTAAAATAAGCCAGGCAAAGGACAAATACTTTACATAATCATACTTTATGATTTATATGAGGAATCTAAAATAGTCAATTTCATATAGCAGAGAGTGGAATGGTCATTTCAGAGAGTGGACTAACTGGGGAAAAGATGTAAAAGGAAAGTGTGGTGAAAGTGTGGTGGTGGTACAGAGATTCAATTTTATAAGGTGAACACATCCTAGAGGTCCACTCACAGCACAGTACCTACAACACTGTATTGTAGACTTGACATTTTGCTTAGAAGGTGTATCTTATTTTTAGTATTCTCATTATGTGCTTGTGTTAGTCACTCACTTGTGTCTGACTCTTTGTGATCCCTGGACTGTAGCCCACCAGGCTCCTCTGTCCATGGAATTCTCCAGGGAAGAATACTGGAGTGGGCTGCCATTCCCCTCTCCAGGGGATCTTCCTGATCCAGGGATCAACCCAGGTCTCCTGAATTGCAGGCAGATTCTTTACTGTTTGAGCCACCAGAGAATACTCACACAAAAAATAGTGTGAGCTTTTCCGGCTTTGTCTCAGTTTTGTTTTAATCTGAATTTTTCTAATTTTAGATGAATTTAACATTTCTCATATGTTTTAGGGCTCTCTTTATACTGTTTTTAGTGAAATGTCTCTCAGGTCTTCCCCCCTCCCCTTTTTAAATGTAGCTTTTGATAGCACTATAAGTTTTTAACCAAGTAACTATAAAACTATCACACACATTTGTGTGATACAGATATTTTTGTTATTCTTTCAATTAAAAATAACCTTAGAAAAAGTTTCATCATACTATACTCAGAGAAGTCCATATTTATTTTGAAGAACTTTCTAAGAACATGTGAGATTTGTGGTTGCAAAACTCCATTAATTTCTTCTAATATAAATTCAAATTATAATAAATTTGAATTTGAATTTATTATACTAAATGTATTATATTATATATTATAATAATTATTTATTATATTAATATATTTTTATAATATATAATATATTATAATTTATTATATTAATATATTAATATAATATACTATATTATACTATAATACTATGTTAATATATATTAATTTAATATAATAAATTATATTAAATATATATTATATATTTATATTAAATAAATTATAATAAAAAGAGCCAAACCATAAACCAGAAAAAGTGGATTATAAGATATTGACATATTATTTTCTTATAAACTTTTGCCACAATAATAATATTCAATATATTTATAAAAATATTATTGTGTAACAAATTAATAGGTAGAAACTGAAGAAAACAGTAGGTAAAGAAAAAGGGTGGTGCAGTACAAATAACAGACTCTAGTGTTAGGGACATTTTAATGGTTGACTCCATGCATATAAATTTGACTTTGCTGTTACAAATATATGAATGTAAAAATCTGTTGGAAGCCATATATTCTATGTACATCAAGCTATTTCTCTTTGAAAATATTATATTTGAATTTTTAAAATTTAAATTTCTCTTAGAATGAGTTTATGACAATAATATACATGCGAAAAAAAAGATAAAGTAGCAAACACAATTTCATTGTATATATCTTGCTCCTGTCTTTTAGAGCTGTGTTAGTGACACAGATAAGAAGAATTGGACTCTTTCCTCTGAGTACAGCATGCTAGAAATGCTAGGGAAAATGCAGTACTGCAAAGAGAAACATTTTCAAAGTCTCACTTCCAGTTCACAACCAATACCTTTGTGAAAGGTTCAAATTAAGAAAATAACAGTCATGTTCGGTCACGATTGTCTCAAGACTCAGAAAAATTTCCAAAGCTCTTTAAAAAGTTAACTTGGAAGACAGAGCCATGATAGAGAATGGAACACAATGGAATATTAATTTTCTTAAAAATAAAACACATATGCACACAAAACAGCTTCAGGTTGGCAAGACTTTGCTATCAACTTGAAATTTTCATTATGTTTTACAGATGAATATATCTTATGTTTCAAACTGTATTTCTGATAATGTTATTCCTGCTGAACATAAGACAATCTGTGATGGATACTAATTGTTCTAATGATTAGCTGAGAAAGCTTTAAGCAGCTACTGTCTTTGAAAATGAAAAACAAGGGTTGCAGGCTGTTACCTTGAGAACACAGGGTCAGTTCTACCACCTGTCTGTCCCCTTCTGCTTTTTGCTACCCCTCTGGGTGGCAGTCCTCCCACTCTGGGTTGGTAGTAAGAAGAGAGGCTGTATAATTTCCTACCTACACATCATTTCTTGGGGGTGGCCCAGGCTCCTCAGCATGAAGGGCACCACCAGGGAGGGGAAAACCTTTCTCAGAAACACGTTCATCTGTAGGGCACCAATCAGAAGTCTTGGCCCTAAAGCGAAGCCACTAATTAGTGTAAATGAGATAGCAGGGGCAGAAAGCAATGTTTAACTTAATTAAGAGGGAAGTGCTTTTGAACTGTGGTGTTGGAGAAGACTCTTGAGAGTCCCTTGGACTGCAAGGAGATCCAACCAGTCCATTCTGAAGGAGATCAGCCCTGGGATTTCTTTGGAAGGAATGATGCTGAAGCTGAAACTCCAGTACTTTGGCCACCTCATGTAAAGAGTTGACTCATTGGAAAAGATTCTGATGCTGGGAGGGATTGGAGGCAGGAGGAGAAGGGGACGGCAGAGGATGAGATGGCTGGATGGCATCACCGACTCGATGCACGTGAGTTTGGGTGAACTCCGGGAATTGGTGACGGATATGGAGGCCTGGCGTACTGCCATTCATGGGGTCGCAAAAAGTCGGACACGACTGAGCGACTGAACTGAACTGAACTGAAAACAAAACTTGATTGCAGTTCTTCAGCCATACTATTTCTATCTAAATTCTAACAGTAAATAAATCTTGTATGGTGAGAACGATATTTGTGGCTGACAATAATAATCTGAAAGCCATGTTTGTTTACTCAGTGAAGTTGGAAACAGCGGCAAGCAAGACTATCTCTGGAACTGGAAGAATACTGAGCTTTTGAACTTGGTGAGACTTGAGTGCTCATGGGCAAATCAGTTCCTGGATGGATTTCCATTTCCTCATCTGCAAATTGGCAGTAACAATACTTGTCCTAGCCTCCTCCAGGGTTGTGAGGAAAAGTCAAGGGATATGAAAATCTCTTGCTGTACAAAAGTAAAAAATGAATCATTGTCAGCAATACAAAAATGAGTCAAAATTCACAGAAACCCTACAATGTTAGTTTTAGATGTTTTAAGAATAGTAATGTCCAACATGAGTGGAACAGTTTCTATGTGGTGTTCTAAAGACTTTTTGCACATTATTTTACTTAATCCTTTCAGGTAGATGGTACAATTATCCTTGTTTACAGGTTGCATGCTAGCTCACTTCAGTTGTGTCTGACTTTTTACACCCTGTGGACTGTAGCCCACCAGGCTCCTCTGTCCATGGGTTTCTCCAGGCAATAATACTAGACTGGGTTGCCATGCCCTCCTGCAGGGGATCTTCCCAACCCAGGGGTTTTACAGGTTAGCAAAGTCAGAAAGATTAAGGAACTTGCCCAAAGTCATAAAATTGGTAACAGAGCAATAATTTGAATTCAGGTCAGCTGGAGGGTAGAGACCAAGCTCTTACATATATGGCCTCTTCTTAATCAACTCTATATATAGCACACTGCCTTTCTGTCTGTCTTTCTAGTTTCTTAATCAACTACATATTTAGAAACTGTCTATCTAGTTTCTTAATCAACTATATATATATATATATATATATCTCAATCACACTGCCTTTCTGCTCTTCTGTCTATCTAGTTCTGCAGATCAGACCAATGTTTTTGTCCTCTGAGGATGTTCTTGCCAGAACATCTATTATAGTCTTATTTAAAAAAATGTCTTTTCATATTTCTTTGGGGTCTTAGTCTTGTTATTACTTTTACCCTCAAAATGCAGTAAACATTTCATATTTTACAACAACAAAAAAATGATGACTGCATAAATGAGCAAAAACAATGCATCTGATTTTGGAACATATTATATGCTTCCTCCACACCCCAAAAAGATCAGCTTGTAATCTTGTATTTTGTGGATGATCCTAAAAGCTCTGAACACAGTTCAGTGTCTAGGGTATCATTACACCCCCCCAACATACACATACAGTAACATGATGCTGAGAGGCCATATTCTAGAAATATCGAAGCTCTCTTGAGGAGCCAGTAGAATGGATTTGAACCTTCAGGGTGACACCTAAACTTATGTCAAAGGAATCATAGTTTTCTGCAACTCAATTCATGAAAATATCTCTCTAACTGGGTTCCTAGATGAATATAAATATTGAAATAATCAAGTGAAATGAGGAGCTGAAAATACTTCAAAAGGTATGTCAAGGTAAAGTGCTACTCTTATTATTATATGTTTGTAAGTTAGTGACTAAGAAACATTTTCGGTAGGGTATTTGTGACCGTGCAGTTTCGTCTGAGAGTCCTGCTGCAAGTGGAATTCTTCCTCTATAGCTCAGCCATGTGAAAGTCACTTGCTGGTCATCTTCTTCTAAAAAGAGGAACATTTGTTGTACCACAGGCTAATCTAACCCTAAACCTAAACCCATCCTAAAAATTAAAGGTCAATTTACCTCACTGGCTATCCAGATATAAATGCTGTGTAATTAAGATGAACTCAACTGTTGAGATGACTGCAATTACTTAGCAGTGGGTAGTAAACAGATTTTGTTTATGAATAAGTCACTGAAAAGACCAATTCTAAAGCTGAAGCTCAAATACTTTGGCTACCTGATGTGAACAGCCAACTCATTGGAAAAGGCCCTGATGCTGGGAAAGACTGAGGGTGAGAGGAGAAGGGGGCCACAGAGGATGAGATGGTTGGATGGCATCACCAACTCAATGGACATGGGTTTAAGCAAACTCTAGGAGATCGTGAAGGACAGGGAAGCCTGGTGCACTGCAGTTCATGGAGTCACAGAGTTGGACAGGATTTAGTGACTGAACAACAATAAGGATAAGGAATAAACAAAAATAATGGGAAACATTTTAAAAAATCAAACAACCTTTCTCTTTTTGTTAGACTCTATCCAGATGCACGGGCTTCCCTGGTGGCTCAGAGAGTAAAGAATCCATCTGCAATGCAGGAGACCGAGGTTTGATCCCTAGGTTGGGACGATCCCCTTGAGAAGGGAATGGCTACCCACTCCAGTATTCTTGCTTGGAGAATGCCATGGACAGAAGAGCCTGGCAGGCTATAGTTCATGGGGTTGCAAAGAGTCAGACATGCCTGAGCGATTTTCACTCACTCACTCACATCCAGACACATAATCTGGTTCAGACACTGATGTTTATCCTCTCCCTGCACTCTTCTGCTGCTGGAACAGCCTGGGACCCAGTCAGCTGGAGAGCAGGACACATCCACCATTCACAGTGAGCCAAGTGGCAAACACCAAATTACTGCCTGACATTCGCCTGGCCTACAGTGTCACCAATATGGTGGATGATATCATATTTAAAATATTTTAGGGACCTTCAATTAAGATTCTGGCGCAACAATAAGTCACAGAGTAATAACCTGAGCTGTGCTCATATCCATCACGCTGTCTCTCGCTCTGCCTCTTCCCTGGGGGATATTCCTGACCCTCCATCCCCATAGCCAAGTCCCAGGATCCATCAGGAGAGGAAGAGTCTGACAGGATTAAAGGGACATCTCAGGCTTGCAGCGTCATCTTTCTCTCTGCACTTATATCCCTGCTGTGATGCTGAGAGTCAAACCTGCCAGCAAAACTAAGACAAGATGCCCATGCCAGCCACTCTACTGAAATTAAGAAATAACAACGTGGCTCCCTGGAAAGTGTAGAGTCTGGAGTTGGCCTGACTGTGTACCTCTGGCAAGTTTTCTCACCAGGAACGTGGTGCATGTGTGTGGAGGCGTGTGCTGGGGTGAGAGCCCAAGGCTTTCCAGAAGGCATCTGAAGCTTGCCGCCTTTGTCAGAGTGAGAGGCCTCAGATGGACAGTGGTCGAATCAGTTTGTCTAAATTTCTGGTCAGACACAGTCTCATCCCAGGAATGTGAAAGATGGCTTTTAAAGATCTTCTGGAAAGGAGCTTAAACTATCTTTCTCAAGAGAAAACACAGAAATTCGGAAGAAAAGCCTGAGGGGAGAGGTTGAGAGGCCCTCAGAGAGGAGGGAGGGCTGTCTTAGAAGCAAGTTGTTGTGAAATATCTGAAGGACATGAGACCTGCTCAACTGGGAGACTGCTGAAGGGCAGAAACCACCTCTTGGCCCTGTGAAGTGAACCAGCCCTGAGGAGGGAAGGAGGAGGGAAAAAGAGAGGCGCTGGCACACAGCCACTTGAAGGGGTCTCAGGCAGATGCGTTAACCTCCACCTAGAGAGCTGGGCTGGGTTCTCTTTCATGAAGTGAAGACAGTCTAGCCTGGACATCCAGCAAAATCAACATTACTGTACAGTGCCATCCATCCATCCACCCTGGAAATGACTTTGGAATCAGACTAATTCACCCCTCCCCCCAATAGAGAAAAGCCTGGATCTCCTGGTTGAAAATGGTGGTGGTGGGGGGAAACAGTAAAAGATACAGTCAAACCCCAAATGACAAAATCCTTTAGGTAAAGCTGGCCTTTACTTAGATGGCCAGCAGTAATTATGCAGGCAGTTGGTAATAAGACACATTCATGGAAACAGTACAACCAAGATTGGTCCATTTAAATACATACAGTCTTTAATTTCAGCTTCCCTGGTAGCTCAGCTGGTAAAGAATCTGCCTGCAAGGCACGAGACCCAGGTTCAATTCCTGGGTCAGAAAGATCTGCTGGAAAAGGGACAGGGTACCCACTCCAGTATTCTTGGGCTTCCCTGGTGGCTCAGCTGGTAAAGAACCTACCTGCAATTTAGGAGACCTGGGTTTGATTGATCCCCTGGAGAAGGGAATGGCTAATTCCAAGGAGAGGGATTAAGGTGGCTTTAAAACTATAACCAGAGTGGGTTCTCTCTTATCTTCACATAAAAGAGTTATTCCATGCTAGAAAAATGATGAAAATGATTCTACTCACCTCTCTTCCCTGAGGAATCCCAAGAATTTGGAAGCATTGTGGAATGAAGACATGCCATAGTGTCACAAAGCATTTTAAAAAGAGGTCATTATAATACTTCTGTATTTTGGCATCTAGTTCAGTGATATTTATAAGTTTTGATTATGTCTGTTCAATAAAATCAACTATTTTTGTAGCTTAGAAATAAGTAATACTTACATTTTAATTGTGTTTGGATATACTGTACTTTAACAAGCATGTAGTGGTTGCAGGAAGTATTTAACATTATTTACACTTAAAAGACAGAAGAGTTATTATTTTCCTTATTAGTGTAGGAAGATTAAATGTAATTTTTGTGAAATGTAAATTACATGTACCTGTTTAGGTGAAATTGGATAGCCAATCAGAATTTTTTTTTTAATTCAAAAAGGTCTAATACTCTGATGATAATGCCTTTTAACAAAAGACAAAGATAACACATACATACATTTTTATCATATAATCATTTTCATTGTAACACAGCGGTAGTTACTAGTCTAGAAAAGCTCCTCCTGGGAATTCATTTCAAATTATTGAAGCAGCTGTTTCTTCAGTTTAAAATAAAATATCCATAACAAGTTCACACATGACAGATGCAAGGTAAAAACTAGATTCCATAGTGTGAGCTAAAAGCAGATGTTTTGAATGATCATATTTATAAGCAGATACAATACATCTTAGTTATCTATAGCAGGGCTTCATGAATATTCTTTTCTGAGAATTTGCTTAAAATGTACTTCCTATAGTTTCTTATATTTTGAGGACTAGGTTTCATTAAACATAAATATTCTATAAATTCTTCTGTATCTGTTCTTTTCCCTTCTTGCTCATTTCACATACTTTCTCAAGAATAAAAGGACTGCTGCTGCTGCTGCTGCTAAGTCGCTTCAGTCATGTCTGACTATGTGCGACCCCATAGACGGCAGCCCACCAGGCTCCCCCGTCCCTGGGATTCTCCAGGCAAGAACACTGGAGTGGGTTGCCATTTCCTTCTCCAATGCATGAAAGTGAAAAGCGAAAGTGAAGGCACTCAGTCGTGTCCGACTCTTAGTGACCCCATGGACTACAGCCCACCAGGCTCCTCCGTCCATGGGATTTTCCAGGCAAGAGTACTAGAGTGGGGTGCCATTGCCTTCTCCAAAAGGATTGCTAGGGCACTGAAATTTATTATATTTACTTAATTTTATACATTTTCTCTACCTAATTCAGAAAACTCTTGTTTTTACAAAAAAATAAACTCATGGCTATTAGAAAGAATGACACTTTTAAATCTCAGAATAAGCAGCTTGCCTGATGAAATACTATTTTATATCTCTACTGAATGTCAATACATAATTAGAACCAGCACTTTCAAAAACTATTAAAAATGCAGGGTTAGTGAAAATTGAAAGAAAAGCTGGATGGTAAAAGTGAAACACTAGAGTTACCAATGAGGCAGTTATGAATGTCTTCCGTGTGCTTTTGTTATTGTTTACTACTACTTCTCCTTGTGCACATCGACTCACATTTCTAAACTAAAGCCATCAGGATACAGGGAGAAAAGCTGGTGAGTGATCTCGCATCATTAGATGGGGGTCATGTTCCAGCTTTGCTTCTTGCTAGTTGTACGCCTTTGGCAGATCTCATAAGCCCTTCTGTGTTCCACACAGAAAGACGGTTGTCAGGTACAGATACTAAATTATAGACATACACAATTCCTTTGTAACATATAGGAGTTATATTTCCAGGAAAAGCGCACATACTCAGTGTACTGTAGATAAATGGCCACGTGTGTATCAAAGGCTATGGACAGGCCACATCTTCAGTGCCATTCCCACTATCGCAAAGCATTATGCATGGCTTTATGTGACAGTTAGAACAAGTCATCACCTCTGCATGATGCTCTTCATTCTGCTGTAAGACTTCAATGCAGAGCTCTGCTAGATGAAGAACCTCTTCCAGCTTCCTCGCGGGAGTCGCCTGGTTCATGGTCTCTACATTAAAAACAAATCATAATCATGTTACCTTGAAAATAAAAAGCCAAGCAAATTCTAAAAGATGTAATGATGAGACCAGGGTGTTGAAACAGAATGAGAAAGCATATTTTTGAGAAATAAGAGAGACAAGAAATACAAATGAATACATTCTTTAAAACAAAACAAAACAACAAAAAAAATCAGTTCACCAGATTGCAGAAAATACTTCATCCACAAAGCAATCACAGGAAACGGCAAGTGCTTTGCCATTTAACATATTAGAGCTAACAGGTGCATCAGCATATTAGATGCTCAACTTCTGCAACAAACAAGTTATAATTCTCCTCAAGGTCAGAGATACAAAGAAAAGCAGATACCACAGTCTTTTCCTTCTCTCGGTATTGTATTATCAATACAATACCATTCTCACCAGATGAGTCATTCCTGGCATTAGCAAAACCCAGGCTTTTTTGCTGCTATTTAAATTTCCAGCCTGAAATGTCTAAGGTTCATGTTGATCTTAAACTGAAGAAGTACAAAGTCACCTAAAACAACTCTGACAGGCTGCAATTAACTGATTTCCTCCCTTCCAGCTGGGGAAGGGTGGGGAGCCACTCTTTAAAGCTGAAGGTTCTTTCCGTATTACAGCAAACTAGTATGAAAAGGCTAGGCCACAAAGAGATTAAGTGCAGCTACCTGGAATTCACCAACACAGAAGGCAAAGCAGTTGATTTCAGAGACAAAATGAACTGGCAAAAATTAGAGGTGCCCTGTGTAATGAGATTGTTTCAAAATAGAGCTTTCAATAAGGATATTAAAGATAAACATTGTCTTAGATTTCTGGATGCTCTCTTTGCCCATATATAGAGATTGTAGGGAAGAAAAGGAAAATATTCAGATAAAGAGCTTTTTCTGAGGAACCTAAGGAGTCTTTTGCGGGGGGGGGGGGCAATAATCTAGTCCCTCAGCATCTCCTTATAACCTCAGCCTTAAATGTGGAGGAGATTTTCATTTGCTCTTCATGTGTCCCCAAGTGACATACAATGACACAGTGAAACACAGCTTGTGGTTGGTGCTTGTTCGTTAAACAATTATACACTCACTATAGGTTACAGTGTGATGCACGTGGGGGTTCCCATCCTCCCACCCTGGTACACATCCTCCTAAATTCCTCTGCAGGATGAAAGCCACTGGCCCTCTTGACAGGGATCAAAGAGTAGTTTGATTCTTCAGGAAAATAGTGAGCCAAACACCACAGAGTGGAGTATGCCTACAAGGATCTAGGCTGTGGGAAGTGGGAGGAAATATGACATGTCCCTGCTTTTAAACAGCTCAGACTCCAAAAATCACCCCTGCTAGGATCCTCAGGCATCCATTGTCCAATCTGCCCTCTGTTTCATGATCACTTCAACGTCCTCACATAAAGGTGAAGTCAAGGAGGCTCATGACTTTGCACAGCAGTCTACTCTACTTGGGAACAGTTCTAGCTGTGATGGTGAGGAAATGTAAGAATTTTGGAAACAGTGTCAAGCCAACAGAGGTGATGAAGGGGATGTGAGGAGAGACAGCTGAGAGCAGGTGCATGTGGGGGAATCAGTGGGAAGATAATCGGAAACTGAGGCAAGTCCTAAAGGAGAAACCAATGACTTTGGTAAGCAAAAGAAGCGTTTCTAGAAATGACAGAGATGTGGTGCATTTCAGAGGAAGGCAAGGATGCAGCTGGCTACAAATGTTACCATTTATTGAGAACCAAGGATGTGTCAGGGGCAGCACCAGGCACTTCTCATGTGTCGTCACACTAGTTTTCCTAACAACTTTAAGCCATTTGGCTATTTATTCATATAAGTCATAGATGAAGAAACAAGCATGGAGAGATGAGATGAAACAGCGAATACATGGTAAAGGTGAGACATAACTTAACCTGAGCTCTTACCATCTCTGCCCTGCACATGCCTGGATGGAGCACAAATGAGCTGGGTTATGATGGCTGAGGAGCCTGAGATTGGATCATCCAGGCTTTAAGTAAGAAAATAAACAGACTTAGTAACTGTATCCTATGGGGCTTCCCAGGTGGCACAGTGGTAAAGAATCTACCTGCAATGCAGGAGACATGGGTTCGATCCCTGGGTCAGGAAGATCCCCTGGAGGACCAATGGCAATGCACTCTAATATTCATGCCTGGAAAATCGCATGGACAGAGGAGCCTGGTGGGCTACAGTCTATGGGGGTCACAAAAGAGTCAGACATGACTGACCACACACACACACACACATCACACAACTCTATGCTATAGGTAACTTGGAGCGAATGTTTCTTCTCTGGGCTTTAGAAAAGTTAATTTTGGGAAAATGAATTTGTGACTGTGCAGAACAAGGAAGGACTGGTAGGGGCCCGTCTGGTGTATGGAAAATGATTGGAAGATGGTAATGGGAACAGAAAAGAAAGAGGAAGGTGGAGGGACACTTTGAGGAGAGGATTTGCAAGCATTTGTGACTGGAAATTGCAAGCCAGAGAGGACAATGACCCTGAGGTCTGCAAACTGCGTGGTTGATGAAACTACCAAACAGGTCTTTTTAGGTCACCCCACATATATTGGGAGTAATTACCATGTACATATAAAGTAAGCAAATTATTCCAAACTGAAAGAAAAGTTGTGCACTGTATTAAAATTTGCATCCACAAGGAGTTAGGTCATTTGGATGCTTCGAGCAGAAAACTACTCATCATTCAAGTCATAACTTTAATGTTATCTTAAGTGTGGGACATCCTCAAAGTTTTGAGGCCGAGTAACTTAGTCCTCTCTCTGAGCTCTCCTATTAGAGGCTCATGAGCCTGTTATTAGATTGTGCTCAGATCAGTGAGAAACTGGGTCTCAAGATCTTGGGCTCTCCATTCTCTTGAATAGACTTTAGACCATGATGGGTACTTAATGCATGTTCACGAGAATGCATTAGTATAATTTTGGGGAACGTGCATGTTAAAAACAGAATCAATACCCAAATTATTTCATTTCACTTTGTGTGCGATTGCAAATAGCTTTTAGTCACTCACACACCAAAGGTTGACGAGACAGGAAGTCCACCGATAAAATGCAGCTGTGGTCTGAGGACACTGCTCAAAAATCAATGAAAGCTGTGTTCTTAGAGATTTTGGGGGGAAGAGTTTTCAAAATAATTTTTAATTCTCAAGAGCATATCACTTATATTCCTTAATTTTTCCATCTTTAGACTGAGGGTGTCACATGAAATTGAGGATTCCTAACCTTAGGTTTCAAATCCTGAAAGATGATGCTGTGAAGGTGCTGCACTCAATATGCCAGCAAATTTGGAAAACTCAGCAGTGGCCACAGGACTGGAAAAGGTCAGTGTTCATTCCAATCCCAAAGAAAGGCAATGCCAAAAATGCTCAAACTACCCCACAATTGCACTCATCTCACATGCTAGTAAAGTAATGCTCAAAATTCTCCAAGCCAGGCTTCAGCAATACATGAACTGTGAACTCCCTGATGTTCAAGCTGGTTTTAGAAAAGGCAGAGGAACCAGAGATCAAATTGCCAACATCTGCTGGATCATGGAAAAAGCAAGAGAGTTCCAGAGAAACATCTATTTCTGCTTTATTGACTATGCCAAAGCCTTTGACTGTGTGGATCACAATAAACTGTGGAAAATTCTGAAAGAGATGGGAATACCAGACCACCTAACCTGCCTCTTGAGAAATCTGTATGCAGGTCAGGAAGCAACAGTTAGAACTGGACATGGAACAACAGACTCGTTCCAAATAGGAAAAGGAGTGTGTCAAGGCTGTATATTGTCACCCTAATTATTTAACTTCTATGCAGAGTACATCATGAGAAACGCTGGACTGGAAGAAACACAAGCTGGAATCAGGATTGCTGGAAGAAATATCAATAACCTCAGATATGCAGATAACACCACCCTTATGGCAGAAAGTGAAGAGGAACTAAAACGCCTCTTGATGAAAGTGAAAGAGGAGAGTGAAAAAGTTGGCTTAAAGCTCAACATTCAGAAAACGAAGATCATGGCATCCGGTCCCATCACTTCATGGGAAATAGATGGGGAAATAGTGTCAGACTTTATTTTTTGGGGCTCCCAAATCACTGCAGATGGGGACTACAGCCATGAAATTAAAAGAGGTTTACTCCTTGGAAGAAAAGTTATGACCAACCTAGATAGTGTATTCAAAAGTAGAGACATTACTTTGCCAACTAAGATCCGTTTAGTCAAGGCTATGGTTTTTCCTGTGGTCATGTATGGATGTGAGAGTTGGATTGTGAAGAAGGCTGGGCACCGAAGAATTGATGCTTTTGAACTGTGGTGTTGGAGAAGACTCTTGAGAGTCCCTTGGACTGCAAGGAGATCCAATTAGTCCATTCTGAAGGAGATCAGCCCTGGGATTTCTTTAGAAGGAATGATGCTAAAGCTGAACCTCTAGTACTTTGGCCACCTCATGTGAAGAGTTGACTCTGATGAGTCAAGACAAGAGACTCTGATGCTGGGAGGGATTGGGGGCAGGAGGAGAAGTGGATGACAGAGGATTAGATGGCTGGATGGCATCACAGACTCAATGGACGTGAGTCTGAGTGAACTCTGGGCAATGGTGATGGACAGGGAGCCCTGGCGTGCTGCGATTCATGGGGTTGCAAAGAGTCGGACACGACTGAGCGACTGAACTGAACTGAACCTTAGGTTTGAGGGAATCCTTGAACCCCTTAAAGTTATATGCTAATTTTTGTGTAGAGAGGCATTTTTTTTTTTCGGGAGTGAAGAGTCATGACTCTCAGATTCTCAAAGTAATCCATGAGCCACACAAATGACAAGAATCACTGAACCATATACTTTCTAAGATTGCTTCCATCTAAGAGAGTCTATGCTTCCTATTGATTTGGGGCTTTACCTATATTGGGTTATATTATTTCAACTTCATGAGGAAAGGGAAAGGCAACAAAATGTAATTGTTTTGATCACAGAAGGGGAATTTATTTCTCCTACATACTTTAGAACATTATTTACTGAACCCCTAAAACCACTCTGCCAGTTAGGGAATCAGGACCCCCATTTCCAGATTAGGGAAAAGAGTCTTAGAGAGGTTAAAACAGTAGTAATACAATAACTTGAATTCTTTTCCTCTCAATTCTCTGAATAGGATTAACCTACACATATAGACACTCAAAATATATATAAATATATATATATAAATAAATGCAGTTTATTCAATATAAATAAACTATATTTATTCAATATAAACTTCTAAATAAACTCACAAGTTTATTTAATATAAACTCATCCACCTTTATTTAATATAAACTTCTAAAATAGCTGAAAGTTTGAGCTTATAAAGTCACCATATCCTTAGCCACAAGTAGGCAATAATAGAAAAGAACCAAGGAAGCTACCTGAAAACTTATCACATGTGAATATGTCAAAACTAGCTTTTACATTTGACATTCTCTTAAGGAAAAACTCAGAGTACCTTGTGTTCTACTGAAACTTAAAAACAGTCTGAAACATTTTCTTCTAGATTAAATTTACTGAGAGTCTCAAAACTTCATACTTGAACATAATGGCCACTCTAACACTTTAAATAAATAGCATTTTTATCAAGCACACTATGTATGCCATCTCTGGCTGCCACTCATTTGACTACTGCCAAGAAGTTTAATGCATTTTGTAGTCAGAAGTCTATTAGATAACAAGGTTATCAATAGCACCATTAAAATTCTGAATGCTGTGAATATTTGAGAAATCACCCTTAAAATGTCCACTTCCCTCTTTTTTGTAACATTTCTATAGCATTATAGATGCCTCAATATTCTTCAAGCTTCAACATCAAGTTGCTGATAGTTGTAATACATTTCAAACAGTGATATTAAAAAAAAATAGATACCTAAAGTAGCAAGATTTCTTGATGAATTTCAAAGCATTGCTCTTGGCTAAGATGGTTTTTCATTCTGGAACACGTTTACTTTTCTATGATAACACTTCTTGGCTCCTCAAAGCAATTCCTTTTAATTATATGTTGTTGTTTAGTCACTGAGTCGTGTCTGACTCTATTGCGACTCCATGGACTGTAGTCCACCAGGCTCCTCTGTCCACAGGGTTTCCCAGGCAAGAAAACTGGAGTAGATTGCCATTTCCTTCTCCAGGGGATCTTCCTGAGCCATGGATTGAACCCGTGTCTCCTGCATCAAGAGGCAGATTCTTTACTCCCGAGTCACCAAGGAAGCCCTTTAATTATGTAATCCCATGGAAGGAGGAGCCTGGTAGGATACAGTCCATGGGGTCTCAAAGAGTCGGACATGACTGAGTGACTTCACTTCCGTACATTTAAGAGGGGCTTCCCAGGTAGTTCACTGGGAAAGCAGCTGCTGCCAATGCAGGAGACACAGGTTCTATCCCTAGCTCAAGAAGATCCCCTAGAGGAAGAAACGGCAACCCATGCCAATATTTTTGCCTGGAAAATCTGATGCACAAGGAGCCTGGTGGACTACAGTCCAAAGGGTTGCAAGAGTCAGACACAATTGAGCATGTCATTTAAAAAGACAGCTTGACCACTGTGCATTAGTATGCTTGAACTCTGCTCCCCTGCTTCAAATAGGGTGCACATTCTCCGCATCCCTTCCTTGGCTGCCTCCCTCCCTGCTGCTGCCTGTAAAAGTTCCTTGTGGATACACACTGATGCTCATGGTGAAGTTTGTAAGGGGACATGGGGAGAAGACTAGTCTAAAGATCACTTGGTCCATTTTTCTCCATATAAGATATACAGAGATTTGAAATGTATTTGACCTTAACTTTTAACCAACTGACTTACAGCTAAAGAAGAAATAGAACTCAAGATGGTGTTGGATTGAGGGCTACGGTGATAATCTCATCACAGTCCTGTCTTGTCTTTCTCCTTTGCCTCTAGATCATGACAACTAACTAGCTGGAGTGCACCAACAATAGCTCCTATATATGTGCTAAGATTTCTTGCTGGTTCTTCACCATCCCCAGATTTTGTGGCCCTGAATTTGATTCAACAAGCAAACACTGTATGTAAGATATTGTATTAATAACTGAGGGGATAGAATGATGAACAGAACTTCTGCCTTTAATGAATTTATGTATCTCTTTCCCTAATCAGCTTATAAGGTAGAGGACAGAGCTGCATCCCATCCCTTTTTGGTCAATAAGAGGAAGTTCTACAAAAAAAAAAAGCTCTGACAGAGAGTGAATTAAATGTACTCACTATGCAGAAAAAAACAGGAAAGAAAGATGTAACAAAAAAGCGGCTTTTAACTGCTTGTGTATAATACATGGAGTTCTAGGAATCAAATTATCCTCTTGGTGGGTGTGTGTTTGAGTTCAGAAACTTCAGATCAGAGAAAGTTAGCTGCAGGCTGAAACTGAAGTCACCCATCTTTCCCCTCCTCCCATCTGAAGAGAAAGAAAGAACTCCCTCCCCTGTTGTTTCTCCCTCCCTCTAAAGGACAGAAATCAGATGAATGAGGATAAAGCCCTGACATTCAGGAGGTAACTGAGGAGAGAAACTTGTATACCTGAAGAAGAGATGCTGGGGAGAACTGCAGGTCCTGGGGAGAAAAGGAAAAATAAAGAAATAAAGCAAGAGGAAAGAAGGGGAGGAAATGGAGAAATGATCGTCATCTAGAGAAAGGTGTTAAAGGAATGGGTACAGCTTGTTCCAAGTAAGGAGATGGGCAACATGCAAGCATACATGGGATATTGTGGAGTCCCAGACAGGGAGCCTGTGCCTTGTGAGGTTTAGCTAAACAAAGAGGCTCGTCCAAGGGTACAGCAACTGAGTTCTACCTGAAACCCCACAGGTCATTCAGTAGCAAGGACTGTTGGCACCCTCCCTGAGGACTCCTGATCAGAAAAACTTATCTACCCACAGACCCCGCTGAGAAAAGGTGGAATGGATCCCTCTATTTCCCTGTGCCCCTCCTCCACCAAAATATTGGATTGGCCAAAAAGTTCATATGGGTTTCCATAACATTTTATGGAAAAATCCGAATGAACTTCTTGGCCATCTGTTGGCCAGCCCAAAAGATGGTGACTGCTCCCGTCATCTTCCTCATCCTCTGATAAAAATACAGGGCAG
Source organism: Oryx dammah (assembly GCF_014754425.2). Taxonomy (NCBI): domain Eukaryota; kingdom Metazoa; phylum Chordata; class Mammalia; order Artiodactyla; family Bovidae; genus Oryx; species Oryx dammah. The sequence continues at coordinate 87,076,315 of NW_024070202.1, forward strand.
TATATTACAGACATGTGCTGCACACTGCTATGTATACATACAAGCTTTATACCAATGAGAGAGATCAGAATTGGCTCCATCCGAGCTACCACCTCTATGTTAAATGCCTTTTTCCATTCATACACCCTTTAGGCCAGCCCAGCTGGCTCAGGGAATTTCTACTGGCTCCCCTGCCTGTCTGAATTTGAATCTTACTTCTTGTCTGGGGTCAATGTTCTCCCTGTTCATGTCATTCAGATGGAGACACAATTGGAAAATGTAAATTTTATTGAGATTTTCTGACCTACCCTTTAGCTCCAGGCATGACAACCTGATAAAAAATACAGTGCCAGAGTCTAGTACAATTAGGTCCTTGGGGGGTCCTACCCCCTGGTCAGACCTCAGTACTCGTGGGCCTTTATATCTCAAGAGGGAAGTAGGGCAGGGGAGCAAGTACTTTCCCATTAAACAAAATAACCACTCCTCCTCCCACCTGTCGGCCACTTTAGAGCTTATGACTAGATGAGATGATTTTGGGGGAAATGCTCTCAACTTAGTCCCCTAGATGGAAGAGAATACAACCTGCTGGCTAAAAAGACCTTCCTAGAATCTAGGGGAGAGGTGTTGCCCAGATCTGAACCCCACACCCCCAATCTGATCTATATCTGCTTAGGATTTGACTCCCCCAAACTTGGCACTGTTAACTGCTGCAAAAGGATGGCTTATTACCGACTCTCTCTTGAACTGTCTCACTGCAACCTATTATGGTTCTATGAGTTCCAGACGGGCTTCCCTGGTGGCTCAGGAGTAAAGGACCTGCCTGCCAATATAGGAGAGACGAGTTCGGTCCCTGGAAGCTCCCCTGGAGGAGGAAATGACTACACTCCAGTATTCTTGCCTGGAGAATTCCATGGACACAGGGGCCTGGTGCGCTACCATCCATGGGGGTCACAACAAGTCAGACAAGACCTAGCTACTGGGCATGTACGCACACACCCTGAGTGCTAGACATAAAACATAGCTCTAATCAATGAATTGTATGTCTTCAGTATACGTCTATGATTCACACCTTCATCATGTACCAGAAGCACCTGGAGGGCTTGTTGAAACACAGATTGATGACACCACCCCCAGAGTTTTAGATTCAGTAGCTCTCGTGTGGGGGGTCAAACAATTCGCAGGTCCCAGGAGGTGCTGGTCTGGGGAATGCACTTTGACAACTATTAGTGTTTATGAAAAACAAAGATAACCTGTTGAAACTTCAAATTATTTCTTCCTTTACCTGCAGTTAAGCTACATGGTTACATAAAATTTTAGAAAAACAGCGACTTTATTCCGTAGAATCAGAACACACTATCCCTTTCTGTAATGTTATTCCAGATAGGATGCGGTATATTTTTGGACAATCCTTAGGTGAACAAAAATAATCTGGAATGCCTCCCTATAGCCATTTACAAGCCCTGAGAATACCAATGCCACAGATGTTTGAAAACAATAGGTCTGTGGCTTCCTAATTCCAAGACTCCCTTTGGGACCAACTTGTTTAATGACCCTGTCATTTAAAGCAACAGTTGCAGTTAATACCTCCTTGGAATTAACCATGCTAATGATATAGTGCTTTCAAACAATTGTCTGTGGTCACAGATATATGAAATACTTTACCTGGATTGTCTTTCGCACCAGTAAATCCATTTTTAAGGAAATGGTTGGCTACAGAGCACAGGAGAATTGACGCTGGACCACAGACAATGGCAGCCAAATTGGATCCCATTGAGCAACCTCCATAAGCCACAGCCAGTGATTTATGAGTGACAGGTCAGAAAAAGTCAGATATATTTGGACGTAAATGTCAGTGACACTCGGTGAAACTTTCTTGAGGAGCAATATGGAGGTACTGTCTCCTCTGAAGATCTTTTTCCAAAAAATTTTATCTTATTTATTATTTATTTACTTGGCTGCTCTGGGTCTTAGCTGTGGCACACTGGGTCTTTGATCTTGGTTGCAGCATGCAGGATCTTTAGCTGTGACATGTAAACTCTGAGTTGCTGCCTGTGGGATGTAGTTCCCAGACCAGGGATCGAACCCTGGTTCCCTGCACTGGAAGAGTGGAGTCTTAGCCACTGCCAGGGAAGTCCCTTCTCTTAAGATCTTAAAGTGAGGAATGATTGTGATGGAATTACAGATACAGGACTATTAAGATCCATACACAACCAGTTGAGTATTATTTAACATTTATCACAGGCTTCTAATACGTGACTTTTTCGGGCTTCCCTGGTGGCTCAGAGGTTAAAGCGTCTGCCTGCAATGTGGGAGACCTGGGTTTGATTCCTGGGTCGGGAAGATCCCCTGGAGAAGGAAATGGCAACCCACTCCAGTATTCTTGCCTGGAGAATCCCATGGATGGAGGAGCCTGGTGGGCTATAGTCCATGGGGTCGCAAAGAGTCGGACACGACTGAGCGACTTCACTTCAAGAGTGGAGAAACAGGGGAGTTGCCTGGTGGCCTACTGGTTTTGGGGTTTCACTGCTGTGGCCCCAATTCCATCCCTGGGCCAGGAACTGAGATCCCACAAGCTTCAAAGTGGCCAAAAAAAAAAAAAAAGAGGGCATGGAGAAACAGATAACTTGATTTGAGTTTTATTCAAGTTTAATTTAGTCCTTTTAGCTATTGAGACTCCGGCTTTCTTCAAATCTGTGAAACCAGAAGATCTCAACCGAAATGAAAATCTGCAGTGTGCTGACTGCAGAGCCTATGAAGGCTGGAAAGAGAAGAAAACTTTCTTGGGTGCATATTTACTTTCGCCTGGTTAGCTCTCACTAGAACTATGTGGCAGGATTCTAATGACAGCAGAATTTTTTTCCATTGGCAGTTCTGACGGCTAACAACTGTACAACAGGTGCTTTTCTAAAGACAAGTCTTCAGCCATGAAATCTATCTATATCTTATATGCACACACGTATCAATACATTCAGCAGCTGAAACTGAGAAATGGTCCCTTCCCTGGTTTTATCACTCTTCACTCACACACATGTGTATGTATACACACCTGTATATGTATACACATGTATATGTACATATACACACACATACACACACACCATGGACTTCCCTTCCCTGATGGCTCACCAGGTAAAGAATCCACCTGCAATGCAGGAGACAAAGGAGATGTGGATTTGATCCCTGGGTTGGGAAGATCCCCTGGAGGAGGAAAATGTCAACCTACTCCAGTATTCTTGCCTGGAAAAATCCCATGGACAGAGAAGCCATGTGGGCTACAGTCTAAAGGGTCACAAAGAGTTGTATATGACTGAGCAAGTAAGCACACACACATATATACCATATTCATTTCTCCTCAATATAACTCAGATTCAGAAACTGAAAACCATCAGAATAATCTCAATTATAGTAACTGTCACACCAATACTAAATTATCATAAAATTAAGGCATATAGCATCTTAAATATCATGCCTAGTCCTTCCAGTCTTCTGATTGAAAGTGTTAAGTCACTCAGTTGTGTCAAACTCTGAGACCCCGTGGACTGTATCCCGCCAGGCTCCTCTGTCCATGGAATCCTCCAGGCCAGAGTATTGGAGTGGGTAGCTTTTCCTTCTCCAGAGGCTCTTCCCGACCCAGGGATTGAACCTGGGTCTCCTGCATTGAAGGCAGATTCTTTACCATCTGCGCTACCAGGGAAGTTCCAAGAATAAAGGTAATCAGAAGATATTTACCTAAAACAAACAGCCTTCTCATGGTCATTCATTACATTCCTACATAAAGGGAGTAACTTCATACCTCCATACTCATCCTTCTCCTGGCCCTATACTCTTCTCTCCATTTTCTAGGAGAAAGTCTGCCTGTGAACAATGTGAGTTAGGTAAGCAGGATCCAGTGAGGCAATGGGGGTGAAGATGGTTTGCTCAGCAATGAGCAATCCTCAAGGAGAAAGGCATCGCAGAGGCTTGCCAGCTGGAAGACAAGCTGAAGGAGAAGAAATGAGAAGTTTTCTAGACACAGCAACCACAATTGAAGATTTATAGCCTTGGATGCTAAGAAAGTAGTCAAAAGATCTTTAAGATATTTTTTGTTTTGAGGTTCACCATTTTTTAAAAAGTCTTTATTGAATGTGTTACAATATTGCTGTACTTTATGTTTTGGGTCTCTGGCCACAAGCCATGTGAAATCTTAGCTCCTTATTCAGAGATTGAACCCGCACACCCTACTTTGGAAGGTGGTCTTAACCACTGGACCACCAAGGAAGTCCCTAGTCAAAAGATTTTGATGTCTGTCTGTATGTATGCATGTCTTTGTTTCCTTTGACACATAATCAAGATCTGTTAGGGCAGCCAGTCCATGCATCAGTGGTGATAATGTATTTGAAGCCATGATTTGGAAGAAGTCTAGTTGGGCAAGTATACAGACCAACTGAAGACAGTAGGGTTGGGCTTGGTGACCTCCTGAGTACGTCTACGGTTGCTTGTAACCTCCTGCGTCTGCCTGCCACCATGAATGTGTGTGTGTACACTGATGCCTTAGGGATATTTTACAAGTTTCCCTTTTGAAAAAAAAAAAATCCAGCAATACAAATTCTTTGATTAGGTCTTTTACATTGAGTGCTTGAAGCTATATGGCCACTTTGCTATGGGCTACAAGATATCTCCCTAATTTCCCAAACTAGTTATCTGTCTAAGGCTTTGAGCACTTACACACTCTGTTGAGAAATAAAGAGGTGAAATCTGTCAGTTTGCATTACTCTGGTTTTGCCCAAGTGAAAAGACTTTTTAATACATCTAAACTACTCGGATTAACAAGGTGCTACAGGGGCCACACTGCTGCCTGTCACTGGGTTTGCCTGTTGACATGTGTTAGTAAATAAATAAGAGGGTCATCAATCAGTTGGTTTCAAAACCTGGATTTAGAGAATGATAAATTCCACAGAATTGCTCAGGAAAGCTGGTTATTTCAAGACTACATTTATCTGTGAGCCACATTCTATTAAAAAAAAAAAAACACGAAAAAATACACGACACACTGTCAAGTGAGCTGAATAAACTGACATCCTTTCTGAGACCTTTTAGGTAACAGGTGTTGAACACTTGTAATGAGATTTCCATGCATCTTCAGAGGAAGGAGATAAGATTCTAGCAAGAGCTGTTGAGAGTGTTACGGAGCACGGCCAAGGGAATAGTTCTCAGGGAGGAACGCTCTGAAGGAGACATTACATAAACGTTGTTTCCTCACAGGTGCTTATGTTCTCACTAAGAATTTTTACAGAAGGCAAATATTCACCCAAGAGAAGCTTTTGGAAGGCTGTAACTTTTCCAGATTCTGAGGTATCTGGGGTATATTTAATTAAGTACTCTCGATGCCTTATCTTGGGCATTTACCTCATATTATTTTACAAATCTTCCTTTGAAATGTTGAGAGTCAATACGGTTCATGGAGCGCTCAAAGTAGCTTTCCAGAGTGTGTGAAGAATTTTTTTTTTTCAATCATAAATGGTTGGTTAACAATTCTGCAGAGAAAATGAAGTTACTAAATCGGAAATTTGGAAAACTGAGGAAGTGAAAAGATAAAAATGTTGTTTGATGATAGTTAACAATAAAAAGAAGCATTTACAGTAGTAGGTGTTTTCTGTAATACTCTGATGTCTTAAATCTGTCTGGAGACCATGTTTTTTCTCAGAGACAGATTCAGTTTCTCTTAATCCATTTAGCTGCTGCTGTTGTCTTTTTAACATCCCTGGGACAGCCTATCCTTCCAAAGTGATTTGTGGTCCCACTGTATTCTGGATGAAGCACATCAATCTCCCATTTATCCACGCCTCTGTCTCTACATTCCTGTTCTGAGTATCTGGTTGATCCTGGGTTTTGGGGATTGTTTTATAAATTGTCTCAGTATGTGGCAAGGCAAGTGTCTACACTGTTTTGCTTTTACCTTAAGTTAATACAGTTTTCCTGTACCCTTTATTCTTTTATTTAAATTTTGAAGTAACTTTTATCAGTTTTCCCTAAAATCCTAGAATTCTGATGGACGTTGCCGTGAAATTATAGATTAACTTGAGGGGAGAATTTATATATTATTAAGTCATCTCAATGGCACCCCACTCCAGTACTCTTGCCTGGCAAATCCCAAGGACGGAGGCGCCTGGAAGGCTGCAGTCCATGGGGTCGCTAGGAGTTGGACACGACTGAGCGACTTCACTTTCATTTTTCACTTTCATGCATTGGAGAAGGAAATGGCAACCCACTCCAGGGTTCTTGCCTGGAGCATCCCAGGGATGGGGGAACCTGGTGGGCAGCTGTCTATGGGGTCGCACAGAGTCGGACACGACTGAAGCGACTTAGCAGCAGCAGCATCTCTCTTAAGGACATGAACTGTCTCTATTTAGATTACTCGCTGTGACCTTTATTTAAATTTCAAAGTTTTCTTTATAGAAGTCTAGAAGTTCTGTATAGTCGGGCTGGATACCTTAGAGTTTGGTGGTTACTGTGAAAGGTACCTTATCTATCCGTCTATCTACGTAGTAGAATGATGGTGCAAAGTAGTATTTCTGAGTGTGGTCCATGAACCACTGTGGATCCCCAACACCTTTTGGAGGGCCTGTATAGTCAAAAGTACTTTCATAATAAGATGTTTTGCCTTTAAATTCTGTTGACATTTACACTAATGGTGCAAAAACTGTTGTTACCTCACCATGAATCAAGGCTTAAGGTGCTAAATTATACTTCTCATGTATCCTTTATCACTGTGTACTCAAGAAGAAATGCTGGTTTTACATAGGAATGTCTGATGGAAGAGAAAAAATGATTAATTTTATTGAATTCCTACCCTTGAGTATACATTTAAAAAAATATCATCTGTGACAAAATGAGAAATTTGTGTCAAGTACTTTTGTACACTGAAGCACAGTGACTATCTCAGGGAAAAGTGTTTGGACTGTTTCAGTCCAAGGCTGAGCTAACTGCATTTTATTCTTTCACAGAGAACCATTTTTAGTTGAGAACTACTGACAAAGTATGGTTATTCAGACTTGGAAATCTGGCAGATGTTTTCTGAAAAATGAAGTAAACCTGTCACTTTAAGGAAATAACAGATAGTATTTGTTGCCAGTGATAAAATGGAAGCTTTCAAGTAAGGGCAGAATTTTAGAAAACATATCTGTCATGAGCTTGATAGCTTCCCAAAACTTTAAGGCTTTTTTGATGAGTCAGGGGTGATAGTGACAAGGGTGATTTTTTCAGTATTACATAATATTTGTTAACAATAAAAAGATCACAAGTCACTGCATATTTTTCAAATGACCAATACTTGGTGTTAAAAGATGTATTCAAAATATATGATAAATCAATGGAACTTAATGAAACATCATGAAGAGTTTACTGATTTGCTTTCAGAATCCACATTTCAATTAACCTATAATAAACTTCCACTTGCTGAGAAGAAAACTCATATGAAAAGCTTACTAACACTTTTCAACTACAGTAAGTTTGAACACAGATTTTTTTTTCCTGTCTTAACCAAAAATAACACTTTGCAATAGATTGAATGCAGAAGTATGTATGAGAATCTAGATGTTTTCAATTAGGGAAGCAATGAAAAGAGATATACAAAGAGGTAAAACACTGTTACACTTCTCAAGACATAGTTTTTTGTTCATTTTGGACATTTTTTCTTTTCATAAGAATATTTTATGTTAACAAGTAATGGGTTAATGTTTATTTTTAAACAACATTTTATACATTTGTTTGTTTTATATGTTTGTTTTGCATTAATTTTTAAGAGTATAATAGGTCCCAAATTATAAAGTTTGAGGATCACTGGTATAGAGAAAAGCAATTGATTTTAACAGGCTGACTTTACAACCTTGATGAACTCTAGTATATAATAGGTTCTATTTAGATCCTGTAGAATATTCTAGGGAAGATGATCATTTGCAAACAATGGTGGTTTTATCTCTTCTCTTTCTATTCTTTTGATTCACTTTTTTTCATTCCTCTTAGGTAGAGAGTCTGAGACAGTATTACGAAAAATGATAATGTATATATTCATCTTATTTGTAATCTTAGAGAATGACTTTAAATTTTCCTCATTAAATATCCACTGTAGGTATTTTTCTATATGAATTTTACAAAGCTATGGAACTCTTTCTAAGCTAATGGTCTAATCTTTTTAATGCCTAAGTGTTGAACTATTTCACTGTTTTAAAAATATCTATTGAGGTCTTATGATCTTTAAGTTTTTTAGTTTTTTGATGTTGAATCACTTTTATATATTTGAAACAAATCTCACTGATCATGATATGTTATTTTCCAAATATACTGTTGGATTCATGAGCTAATATATCTAGGCATTTTATATATATGCTTATAACAAAAAGGACCTATAATAATTCTCTCTTGTTCTACTGTCATTATCAGGCTTGGGAATCAAGATTATGCTTGTCATATGAAGTGAACTCCCCTCATTTCCCATTTTATTGAACTTATTTTGGATAGGAATTATTTGTTCCTTAAAAGTTTGGTAGAATTTACCTCCCCAAACAACTGTTCTTAGGCATTTGGGGATGGGAGATTTTTGACAACTACTTCATTTTCTTTAAAACTTACGGCCATTTAAACTTAGTTTCTTGGGCTGATTTTACCAATATACAGCTTTTTTGAGAAACGTGTCAATTTCTGACTTTCAATTTTTGTATTTGTTCACAATACTTTTCGAGTATTTTCTCTGTCATGTGTCTCTAGTTCATTTTTGTTTTCATATTCTATTTATCTGCATTTTTTCCTAAGTAGTCAGATAGAAGTCTATCTTACTCTATTTCTATTCTTTATAACACTTATATTTTTCTTTTGTATTGTCTACTTATTTCTCCTTCCTTGCTGCCCTCCTTCTAATTGCCTAGGTCACTAGCAAGTTTTCAGCTGTATTCATCCTATATCCTGTTTTTCTTACAACCATATTATTTCATACCCAACATTTCCACTCAGTTTTTCACTACTGCTAGTCGCTGCATCATATTGCTAAGCATCTTCCTGTATTGCTTTGAGAATATTATGCTCAGTTTAAATTTTTCCTCCACCAGTTCCAGATAATACGTATTACTTATTGTCTTTACTAAGAGCTGCACTCCTTAGGAGTCTAGTAATTTTGGATTGGGAGCTCAAGATCATTTGGAAGTACAGAGAATGGGGTGACGGGTGGGCCTGTGCCCTTTGCAGGGACTTTGAAAGGGGAGAATCTTAGTCTTTGGAGTAGAGAGTCTCAGGCAACACAGAACCAATACTGATAGATTCCCTTTTCATACTAATCCATCAGGCAACTCCTATGGATAGGGATTCACCATTGATTTGTTAGATTTAAAGCAACAGCACTTGGTTAAAAGTCTCCTTAGCTTTAGTTCACCAGGCTAGAGGGTTGGGATGCAGAAGAGTGAAGGGATGAGTAGGGGTGGCTCAGCTCTTTCCTGTTTTCATCAAGCTCTCACTGAAGCACAGCTAAGCCCCTGTCCTGATGATATCACAGATCTTGGCCACCTGACCTACTGCCGCCAATTCCAATGACAAGAGGGAAGGCATTGGACATCTCAAGGCAATGTGGGGGGAGGCAGGAGCAGAATTTAAAAGTTTCCCTCCCTCCCTCTCTCCTTCTGACCAGCCATACACCAGACTAGGGTAACTAACTCCCCACCAGACAGACTGGTGAGACTGCAAGGCAATCTTCTTTGGGCCAAATAGAGTGAAACTTCTTTGGGCAAAGTAGAACGAAAGTGAGCGGAACGAAAGTGAGATTATACCCTGCTCTTTGCATGGCAGCTGAAAGGAGGCAGAACTCAAGATAAGGTGTTTTTTAGGGAGATACCAATGTTATAAAAGGAAGGTAATGTAAACGAAAACAGAGGTACAAGCCACAGGAGAAAGAAGGGATATATGATGGAACAAAATACCTCCAGAAAGGGATAGGTAGAATTGGGGTCAACATCACAAGTGGATGAGTTGGCCTTGAAGAGAAGATAACGTATCCCCTGAAGATGCAGAAAAGAAGAGATAGGTAGATGTGAGTAACAGAAAGTTTGCAGCTACAGAGCTAGAAATCTGAGGCTTAGTATGCTCTTTATAAGACTTAAAGGTACTGCCCGCCCTTAAAAAATCTTCAATTTAGTTGTCATTGAAACTTAGGGTCATGTTCCTATGATAGCCTAATCTGGAAAGAACATTGTTCATGACTGAATCAGGTTTTCATTCTTTTATATATGGAATATGCTATGACTGTCTCTGAAACTGTGCTTATCTATTGCAATTCATACTCAGAATAAAATGATAACTGAAAAAAAGATGGATGACTCATTGACAGAGAGACTGATGATCAAGGAAAAGTTCTGCTCACTTAGGTCACAAAAGACTTTACGGCATGACAAGTAATTCAGCACTGGCAATATTAACCCCAATATAAAGGACAGAAGCCAAAAGCAGAGGGTAGTATGACAGTGCAGTCAACAGTTGCTTTAGATGGAGCAGTACATACTAATGCTTTCCCAGAATTAAACGAAGGTCAATCAGAAAGGACATTAGAGGAATGCAGACCCAGAACTAATTTTAAAGGAGACAGGGCTAAGTGTCCTGAAATGTCTCCATGATGGACCTAGAGATTGTCATGCTGAGTGAAGGAAGTCAGAGAAAGAGAAATATCATATCACATCCCTTATATTTAGAATCTAAAAAGAAATGATACAATGAACTTATTTACAAAAAAAAAAAACAAAACAGACTCACAGACTTAGGGAACAAACTTACGGTTGCCAGGGGGGAAGAATGGGGAAAAGAGATAGTTGGAGAGTTTGGGATGGAAATGTACACACTGCTATATTCAAAAAGGATAAGCAACAAGGACCTACTGTATAGCACAGAGAACTCTGCTCAATGTTACGTGGCAGCCTGAATGGGAGGGGAGTTTGGGGGAGAATGGACATATGTATATGTATGGCTGAGACCCTTTGCTGTCCTCCTGCAACTATCACAACATTTATAACTAGCTGTTCAGTTCAGTCGCTCAGTTGTGTCTGACTCTTTGCAACCCCATGGACTGCAGCACACCAGTCTCCTCTGTCCATCACCAAATCCTGGAGTTTACTCAAACTCATGTCCATTGAGTCGGTGATGCCATCCAACCATCTCATCCTCTGTCATCCCCTTCTCCTCCTGCCTTCAATAATTCCCAGCATCAGGGTCTTTTCAAATGAGTCAGTTCTTTGCTTCAGGTGGCCAAAGTATTGGAGGTTCAGCTTTAGTACTCCAATATAAAATAAAAAGTTGAAAAGAAATGTCTCCATGCTTTGTCAGAACCCTTGTCCTTTGGTAACTAAAGCTGCGGATAACAGTGGGTGCAGAGATCCTAGGAGTGTTGAAAGCACTGCCACCATGCTGCACTGGCATACAGGGTTGCACCTCATGTCTTCATCTGACTTTTCACTTAGTTGGTTAGTGACCTGAGTGTACAGAGAGCTAGTGAGCAACTGTACCACACACTTGTACTCTGTCCTAAGCTGACGGAAGATACACACAGAACATGAAAGCTCTGTCAGACTTAAGCAAATCATGCCTTCAGTTGCTTCTTCTAGTCAATAATCCCTGCAGCTGCTGCCTGTTATGTTCCCAAACTGGCTTTGGATATATGGAACGAATCTGCCAACATTGTCATCAGTTGGCTAACTGACACGAACACAAATTTTATAGTGCAGGTGCTTATCTTGAGTGCCTAGTGACTTGGTGTGAGAGAAAAGTTGGGGCAAATAAACATACTAGAAATCCTCATTTATTCCAGAACAGATATGGAAATAGTCAAAATGAATTTATATTATTTGCATAATACTTTAAAAAAAGAATATGGTCTTAATACCTTCTGTACATGCATCATATAGAATAAGGCTAATGGTGTGGCTAGGAGCTGTTAGAGATATCAATATATTGACAAGAACATGCTGGTAAAAATAGTTTAAAATTAACATTTCAATTGTATCATCCTAGCTGATAGAATCAAAGTAATTTATAGCTATCAGAAAACAATTATCTTCTTCAGTCAGTTCAGTTCAGTTGCTCAGTCATGTCCGACTCTTTGCGACCCCATTAATCACAGCACGCCAGGCCTCCCTGTCCATCACCATCTCCTGGAGTTCGCTAAGACTCAACGTCCATCCAGTCAGTGATGCCATCCAGCCATCTCATCCTCTGTCATCCCCTTCTCCTCCTGCCCCCAATCCTTCCCAGCATCAGAGTCTTTTCCAATGAGTCAACTCTTCGCATGAGGTGGCCAAAGCCCTGGAGTTTCAGCTTTAGCATCATTCCTTCTAAAGAACACCCAAGACTTATGTCCTTTAGAATGGACTGGTTGGATCTCCTTGCAGTCCAAGGGATTCTCAAGAGTCTTCTCCAACACCACAGTTCAAAAGCATCAATTCTTCAGCAATCACTTTCTTCACAGTCCAACTCTTGCATCCATACATGACCACTGGAAAAACCATACCCTTGACTAGACAGACCTTTGTTGGCAAAGTAATGTCTCTGCTTTTCAATATGCTATCTAGGTTAGTCATAACTTTTCTTTCAAGGAGTAAGCGTCTTTTAATTTCATGGCTGCAGTCACCATCTGCAGTGATTTGGGAGCCCCCCCAAATAAAGTCTGACACTGTTTCCACTGTTTCCCCATCTATTTCCCATGACGTGATGGGACCAGATGCCATGATCTTCGTTTTTTGAACGTTGAGCTTTAAGCCAACGTTTTCACTCTCCTCTTTCACTTTCATCGAGAGGCTTTTTAGTTCCTCTTCACTTTCTGCCATAAAGGGTGGTGTCATCTGCATATCTGAGGTGATTGATATTTCTCCTGGCAATCCTGATTCCAGCTTATACTTCTTCCAGCCCAGCGTTTCTCATGATGTACTCTGCATATAAGTTAAATAAGCAGGGTGACAATATATAGCCTTGATGTAGTCCTTTTCCTATTTGGAACCAGTCTGTTGTTCCATGTCCAGTTCTAACTGTTGCTTCCTGACCTGCATATAGGTTTCTCAAGAGGCAGGTCAGGTGGTCTGGTATTCCCATCTCTTGAAGAATTTTCTGTTATCTTCTTAGGTAATTTAAGTATTTTATTGACCACCTGAAAAATTTTCACAGCTTTTCCTTATATATAGTTCAAAAATGATTTTTAATTTGACCACTATCTAGATAATCAGTGATACTAAATCAGAGTAGCTCAAAAAAAAATTACAGATTTATATGATTTTCTCAAATATTTTAAAGAAAGTGACAACAGGTCATTCTGTTTTAGAGTCAGAAGTTGTATCTATCAATTTGTCCCTAAAGCATAAGGTGAAATCATCAGAAGCAGAAATGGTCACTGAGGTTTTTTTACTTTCAGGCCAAGATGCCAGAGTCAAGTCACATTGTCCTAAAAGGCTGGACAGATATTCTTCAATTCTTTAATTTTATTATTTTCAAGGCAAGGACTTTGGGCTTCCCTGGTGGCTCAGATGGTAAAAAGTCTGCCTGCATGCAGGAGACCCAGATTCAATTCCTGTGTCAGGAAGATCCCCTGGAGAAGGGAATAGCAACACACTCCAGTATTCTTGCCTGTAGAATTTCATGGGCAGAGAAGACTGGCAGGCTACAGTCCATGGGATTGCAAAGAGTCAGACATGGCTGAGCAACTAACAACTGCATTTCCACTTGTTTCTTTTAGTACACAAATTACCTCTTGAAAAGTGTTGTCAGAGTTTATGGGAATGCAAGATTTCAGGTCTATTACTTAGACATTCTAGCCTGAATTCATGGTGACACACAATCCTTCAAAAATTTAAAAATAAAATTTGCAAGGAAACTCAAAAACTTTGATGACAGTAAACTGTTATGTTATCCTGGAAATAGTAGAAAGAAATTATTCATTAACAAAAAATTTTTCATCAACTCTGCAGTTTATATACTTCCTTCTGTACACACACGTCCTTAGGTAGAATGTGCGTGCGTCCAAAGTTGCTTCAATTGTGTCTGATTCTTTGTGACACCATGGACTCCTCTGTCCAGGAGATTCTCTGTCCATGGGATTCTCCAGGCAAGAATACTGGAGTGGGTTGCCATGCCCTCCTCCAGGGGATCTTCCACAACCAGTGATCAAACCTGCATCTCCTGGGGCTCCTGCACTGCATGCAGATTCTTTACTGATTTCATAAATTTATTATTTACTGCTCCACTTTGACAATGAAGTGCTAAATTAAAATGCCACCCAGATGGCAAACACATCCTAATGACGTAAGGAGGGCTGCAGTACAACTTCCCCAGTCAAAGAAAGCAAGCAGTGCAGCCCTCTGGGAAAGCATGTCTCTCCTGTTCAACTGAGACCTTGAAAATGAGAGCACTAGGGGGTTAGTGCCGGGAACCTGGCAACAAGGGCCCAGACAGATCCTCACTGCACAAAGCCTCTGCGTGTTCATTCCATGCTACCTTCTGTTCAGGAGACCTCCACGTATTGAGATTTACAAGGACCTTAGGTACCAAACTGATGAAAAACATCTCAGGTCAAGGCAAGCTCTAAGGAGAGGTCTCCCTCCTCTTTCATCGTAAGTCACAAAATGTTATGTAGTTTTTAGGAGAAAGCAGAGATGGTTATTAGACATTTTATATTAGACATTTTGTTTCTGTCCATTAAAAAATTCCTTGAATTAAAGAACAAATGGATTCTTCTTCAAAAATAACATTTGGATCAATAAGGCATGTGATTAAAAAAACACACAATTAGAAACCTAGTTTCAGTATCATTTTGAACCTTAGATTATCAATAAAAATGATCTTTCTATTATACAAAAAGTTAGAGGTAAAATTAAACCAAAGAGAAAACTAGCTGATTTTGCAACAGTGTAAATCTCAAACAACAACAACAAATTGCTTTCTAGAAATTGCAGGTTCTTCAAATGAATTCTTCAAATGAACTACAAATGTGTTCTCATAAAACTCATATAAATAATTTCCAAGAAGGAAAGAAGGCATTTAGAGAGGGCTCATCTGTTTTATTTCATCTAATACAAAGTTGTAAAATCCCTTTATCTCTTCAAATCTGTGCTGCCAATGGAAAATTTGAAGAATTCCCAAGGATGAGAACTATGAGTCAAATGCTGAACATCATTCTAAATTATAGAAACAACTACTGAAACAGGTTAGATTACTAGCTGTAATAAATACAATTGCTATCTATAAATTCTGGCTTGTGTGATCCAAAGCCTCTTCACCACGCCTCCCCCCACCCCCACCCCAATAAAGGGCATGAAATTCTGGTTTAATTTTTCCAATCTTGTTATTTTAAATCCGTGGTTCATTTTTGCTCTATGCTGTTAACTATTCAGGGGTTGGTTTGAATGACCTTTTGTAAGCCAGCTTGCTAGTTTACAGATATTCTCTCTACAGTAGAGTCTGATCACTGTGCCATAAACTGAATCATTTATTCAATAAAATTTATATCGAGTAACAACGCACCAGGCACTTTTTTTAGCACTAGAGATACAGCAGTTTTGAAATACACAAGCCCTGCCCTTGGAGGGGAGGGGCTAATATTCTAGGACAATAGCTGGATGAAATAACTCTCTTGCGTGTTAGATCATATGGGTTATAAAGAAAAATAAGGGAGAATCACTCGGGGTTGTAGAGAGGTGGCACATTTTAATTACATTCAACATTTGACACTTAAGAAGTGTCAGGGAAAATAAAGATTTAGTTTCTGGAGTCCTCTTAGCCTTCCACCAGAGACCTGTCTAGTTTAGCAGCCACTGGTCACTGTGATATGGATTAGTAGCTACTTGTCATGGAGGTGTGCTGGCAGAGGAAAATATCCAGTAGATTTCAAAAACATCATAGGAAAAAAAGAATGTCAAACATTGTAATAACTGTGTATACTGAACACATTTTTTATATGGTAATATTTGGATATATTGGGTTAATAACCTATAATCTTAAAATTAATTTCACTGCTTTTTAAAATACCTCTTAAATACAACTACCAAAGAATTTTAAGTTAAAATTTGGCTTTCATTGTATCTCTATGGGCCGCACTGTTCCATTTCAAACGTCCATTTTAACTGAGTGCAGAATGGAGAGGAAGGAAGACGTAGGGAAAATATGAAGACAGCTTAATAGGTAGACAGTGGGTTCTAATCTTTCACTTACTAGCTATGTGACCAGAGATCAGCTTGTAGATAATTACCCCTCTACTTCTGTTTTCTAAAAGGTAATAAGAGTAATATTTAAAATAAAAGTAACATTTACTGTAAAGAGAGGTTGTAAAGGATAAATGGATCCATGTAAAGTGCTTAGAATAGGGCCTAGCATGTAACTGTTTCCTCTTATTAAATATTATTTTTGGAAAAAGTGATTGTACAAATCACCCTTGGCTTTTGTGATGCATGTGAGTGGTTTATCAGAAAATGTCATGACTTTGGATCAGACAGCCCTGGAAGGCAGGGAAGCCAGAGGAAGAGCATGGAGAAGGCTATGGTGACTGAGGAACATGGGTGCAAATCTCAGGTCTGCTGAATTTTAATCGCAGCATGACCTCATGCAAGTTGCTAACTTTTTCTAAAGTCTCAGTTGCCTCATCTGTAAAATATTCATTTTGAAGAGCAGTTTAAGAAACTATTGAAGCAGCATAAATGAAAAACCCCTGGGGCAACAGGCAGGTCAATAGACGACAAAATAATGACAAACCCTGGATGAATTTTATTCTTTGCATCGTACAAACTAACTGAGGATAATGATTATAATGCTCAAGAGAGTACTGTTTCAAAATTTTATCAAGCCTTTAAGCTCCTCCACATGCAATTGATACTCTCATTTTTACTCACTGTTAAAAGTACCTCCAAGAACATTTATTAAGCAACCCTGTTAACTTGCAACCCAATGCAACTAGAGGAATATAACATTTCTTGAAAACCTCTCTTCTGTTACTTCAGAACAGTCTTCCATGGAGGGTATCTTTCTCTTCCATTCACTTAAACTACTGAGACTATACTGATTTTTTTTTCTCTTTTCTATGCAAGCATTTAATTTTTTAAAAGTCTTTTTCCCAGAGTCTGCAGCCTAGACAGCTGAGAAATGGCAGGGATGTTAAACCCAAGTGAAGGGGAGACTGACTTTCATCTGGTGGAAGTCAGTACACAGGGGACACCAAGTTTCACAAGTAGGGCAACTGCCTCTGCTCCATCCTTACCAAGGCGAACTGTGACCCCGTCTCATTTCACGGGGGCAGAAGCGTAGCCACTGTAGGTTGGGGATCAGGACACCTGACTCTAGTCCCAGCTGGCTGACTTGTTTACTCTATGGCAAATGGGAAAACCACTGACAAGCCTGGACTTCTTGTCTGCAAATTACGTAAAAACTATTTTCAACAGAAATGTTTGGGATAAAATGCTCTAAAAGGTTTTGAAAAAGTTTGTTAAAGAGCATGGGACTGTGGCTCTCACAATGGGCTGTCATGAGAAGGGAGGAGAGTCTCATATTCTTTTCTGAATTCCTTTTTTTCTAAAGTGCACTTCAGCGATCATTGTAGGTGTGTTCTTTCCCCTTTTCTTCGTTCTGAGTGTTTTGTTCCTGACACTTTCTGAGGTCAAATACTGGAAGAGAATTGAAGGTAGGAAAAAACAAAAATGAAATAGTGTCCTTAATGGAAAACTTCAGTTAAAAACAACCCAAGTAAACTTGTCTATAACACTCCATGCAAAATTTGACTAATATGAGAAAACTAGCATTAGAAAGGTCCATCACTTGTCTCGAGCACCTTTGTTTTCAGGTGGAACTAACTAATGGCCCTTTTGTCTCTCTCCGTAGTGAGTATCTACTTTGTGTCACGGGCACAGTGCTGGGTGTAGGAGACAAAACAGTGAACAGTTTCAGTAGAGACCTTGCCTGCAAGAATCTGAAGCAGAGATGGATGGGATGAACACACAATGGCCCCTGTAATTAAATTAATTACAATGGGAAAAAGTGGTATGCACACACACAAAAGTAACAAAACCTTTAAAAAACCTTAGAGACCTGGAGAAGAACTCTTTCCCAGCAATTTCTTGAGAATGGAGTTTTATAACCTCTGCTATGATGAACAACTTGCAAAGGTAAGAGCAGCTTACTTTTTATTTAACAGCATTATATGTTTTTACTCTCAGGTTATCTTTCGGGAATGATGAAAGGAAGATGGTCCTCTTTTCTAGTTGTAAGAGTCCTTCAGATATTGACGACAGCTCCAAATAAGATTAGTGTACATGCTCAAAACCTGATGCATAACATTAATGCAGCCTAACATGTGTTGCTTTGAACTCATATCAAAAAATAGTACTGAACTTTTGCAGAGATAAATGGCCTATATTTTCCCTACAAAGCATTAGCAATAGCTCCAACAAAAGTCAAAATCTTTTCAGTATCTTAGTCAAAGTGATCAAACAAGACCCCTGAAAGGGAAAGAGCTATTCATCCATATCAAAACACAACACCACCACGTTAGAAATAACGGCACATGCATGCACAAACATTTATTACCTGTTTCCTTTTCTGCTGGGCCTAAAACATAAGAGAAGAAAATTAAGGAGAAAAGCAAAGTCTATCCATGTTGCTCACTTGCATAATGTAAAAGCAAAGAAATCAGCCCACTTCCTACTTCCAACTTAAAGTGGAGTTTGTTCTTGGTCTGACCCTAAGTATGAAACAAAACTCTTTATTTTTGAAGATACAAAAATAGAGGGGAAAGGGAGAAAATGAAAAGCATAAAAGTTTTCCTTATCTAATAAGCATGCTTTTTTTTAGAAAAGAGACTGCTCAGCAGTCCTACCTGACAAGATTTCTAAGATCCCTTTTCTAGAATGTTCTGAGAGGGATGACTCCAGAAAGGAACAGGTTGGAGAATTCTCTGTTCCCACCCCACTGGATTCTATTTTAGGCTTTTCTCTAACACAGACGTGTTTTTGTGTGTGATTCAGAAGAATAACCATTTCTTTCTGATCACGTTGTTAATGTATTTATTTAGCTGATTAATGAAAGAAGCCCATGGTTCTGTATAAATAAAAGAAAGTTTTTCATTTGTCCATATTAAAATGAACTCTACAACTAGAAAATAAATACAGAAATAAAATTAAAAATATATGGCATATTTTTTCAATATTGTTGGATAAGGTAATGGTCAAAAATATTAACTAAAATAGTAAAGACCAAAAGGATTCTCAAAGTTTTTTTTGTACAGGGTTCATAATATTTGGATAAAACAATCTTGTGTTTGCTTAGGTTATCCACAAGTTTTTTCTCTTTGCCAAACTTGAAAGTTTTAGTATCTCTATTTTTATATAAATTCTTTCAATCCATGTTCACAAAACCCAGTATTCCCAAAACATGAAAATTGTTTGGATGAGTATTTAAAACGTGAAAACCAATCTGTTTCTACTTTCCCCAAATGATCTAATATTCATTGCTTTTGCTTTAACACAACATGATATCATAATTAATGATGTTAAACTGGTAACTAAGGAGGTCTCATGTTGTTACTCTCGTGATATAATATTGGTTGCTATAGTGATGGGATGGCTTTTTTGCTAATCACTCAGGAGGTTGGTTATCATGTGCTCGTTAGAAAGCCTGATCAGGTTTGGAGAGAAAAAAGGATATAACACAGCCAATTATAATCACCTATTTTACTGTCCCAATTTTGATGAATCTATCACAATATCAACTAATTAATAAATGTATAATTCATTAAGTACACTTTTATATTAGAAATTATTAAATTTTTTTCTAATGGACAATTATTTTTTATTTTTAGAGATAACTATTTAACACCATAAACTTTTTCTTCCCTAAGTTAAAGCTACATGTATTACACAAGCTAGTTTTATGATAATTAGAGAATCTGAGGTCATTTCTATTGCTTTTAATTATATCAGTCAAAGGACAGTTAGATAAGAGCTGATTGTATGACTTCACCACAAATTTCAATCTATGTATTTCTAAGCATCTTAAACCTTAATGAAGAAAATGAATAATTATCCTTAATGAATAAAACCTGAAGAAAGAGAAAAAATGCACAATCCTCTCAAGAGATCTAATCTTTCAAATGCATCAATATATTGTAAGCAATTAAAAGTTGCAAGGACATTCTATCAGTTTGTTTCAGCCCTCATCATAATCAACAAGTTTCCTCTTTTCTCTGAGAGACGCTGCAGAAGTGAAAATGAAATTATGTAACACTACACCAAGAATGAATACACTGCCCATCCTTTAAATGTTAGACATACTCACTGTAATGTCAAAAAATACAACCCATGAAAACACGTTTTGGTTTCTTCAAAACTCAAAATAAGAACAAAGGACAACTTAAGCACGAATCCCGGGTCTTTCATTCAAGCAGAGTCCCAGGAGGCATATTAAAGCAATGAATAGGAAAAAGCTCTTCAGTTCACCAGCTGAGATTTTAATGAGACATTTCCCTTTGCCATGGCACAGGTTTGCTCAGGGAAGGAAAGGACTTCTCACAGAAAATGCAGTTAATAGGCATTGTTGGCTCTCACGGCCACTTCAGCAATTGCTCACTGCACTGACCTTCTATTTTGGCGTATTCTGTGAGTCTCGTGTAATTGATCAAGGCAGCTTTCTCAAGACATTTTCTGACCACTTTTTTCACCTCTTCTGCTGGTATGGGAGTGGCAATATCTTTCATTAAAACCTAGAGAGAGAAAGAGAAAGACAGAGACTGTATAGAATATGAAAAGCAAGTACACAAATTGTCCTAAACGTTATTAGTAGGAAGGGGTCCTACGTAACCTCAGGGGAGGCAATGAGTAGGCACTTCACAACTGGGAAGGAATCTCTGAGTCTTGGCTCCTCCTGTCTAGGCCTTATGTAAGGACATCAAAAACTCCCATAGGCCAAGCTACCATTCAGGGTGACTGTCACTTTTCCTCCAGGGAAACACAAAGCCACTAGAGCAGCTGTTTCAGATGAGGGTTACGGTCCTTGGGACGAAACTTTTGTCCTTGTACGAAGTTTACCTTGTATATCCTTGATTTAAAAGCCTTAAATATTTGGAGCAATATATAAGAAAATACAAATTTCATTAAAATAAGCATTATTTACAGACTACAATAATCAAGATCTCTACTCTTACTCGGAGAAGGCAATGGAACCCCACTCCAGTACTCTTGCCTGGAAAATTCCATGGATGGAGGAGCCTGTAGGCTGCAGTCCATGGGGTCGCTAAGAGTCGGATACGACTGAGCGACTTCACTTTCACTTTTCACTTTCATGCATTGGAGAAGGAAATGGCAACCCACTCCAGCGTTCTTGTCTGGAGAATCCTAGGGACAGTGGAGCCTGGTGGGCTGCCGTCTATGGGGTCGTACAGAGTCGGACACGACTGAAGTGACGCAGCAGCAGCAGCAGCAGCAGCAGCTACTC
Source organism: Oryx dammah (assembly GCF_014754425.2). Classification (NCBI taxonomy): domain Eukaryota; kingdom Metazoa; phylum Chordata; class Mammalia; order Artiodactyla; family Bovidae; genus Oryx; species Oryx dammah. The sequence continues at coordinate 87,097,756 of NW_024070202.1, forward strand.
TTACTAATTGTACTTTATTTTGATCTGCTGGGGGCCGAGGCAGGGGAGGTGGGCTTCTTTGTTTTAGTGAAATGAAAGGACTATTAAATGTCAAAACAAAAGGAAGCTTTCTGAAATTTAAAAAAAAAAAACAAACTGATTACTTTCCTAAATTATTATTATGGGTTCCTAAATTATACTTTTGGATTTTCCATTTACAAGTATTACTGTTGGCAAATGGAAAATGCAATTATATCCAGAATTCAAAATATAACTCAGTTATGTACTTTTATAATGACTCCTTGACAGTTTTCCTTAAAACTTTCCAAGTGATTAAAAAAAAAAAAACTGCTTACAGTAAGTTTTAATTATACAATTAGTCAAACTCTATCTTCCCTATAAGTAATGTGATTTTTCTTGCTTTGCTTCCATTCAAATTCTACAAAATACAGGTACGGCAAAATCTTAACATAAAGAAGACAATACTTTTGTAAGTGTTCTTACTACTCTGTCTTTCACTTTGAAAAAAATATTAAAAGAACATGAAGATGTCCATTTCATGCTTCATTATTTCATTCTATTTTGACCAGCCTCGGCACTAAGGATTTTATAATCTCAAATTCATTCAATTATTCTAGCACTGGTGATCCTTGACAACATGTTTTCATCTTGTCAGGCAAGGTTTCCTTCTGAAAACAGCCACCTTTATCACTTAAAACTTTCCTTTCCTATCAAATTAAAATTTCTTCATATTCTCATATTAAAAATCTTTAACACATGACATATATTTGGCACTTTAACTAGAACTGCACATTAGACTCTTTATTGCCACACAAAAAATATCCTTCTGCCTACAGTTAAAGCATTAACAGGCACTATTCTTTTTAATGTGATTACTACTAAAATTTAAGATTAATTTTACTATTAGACTTTCCCCATGGTGCCAAGCTTTCAAATAACAGTAACAGCTTTAAAATTAGAACACCTGTATCTAGGGTTAAAATCAGGCAGTATTTCATAGTATCTAGAAGCTGGACACTGTCTGAAGTGTGTGTGGGGAAACTGAATCCCCTTTCCTGGAGAAGTACAGATAAAGGACTGGCAAGTGCAAAAGGGAGGCACAACATATGTTTCATGCTTCCTCCCCATGTTTATTCAAGGCATCGTAAGTATCAACAATTCACATGCAGATTTTATTTTTCTAAGATGTCAGTAAGTACAGACATGAAAATGCAGAAATAGCCCTTACCATTTCCTCAATTCAGTAAGAGACATGATCAGTTACTATAATTGAAATAAAGGTCACTGTTCATTCTGCCACCTGTCAGTGTAGGGTATGAGGGCATCTCTGCTATTACTCACTCTTCCCTGCTGGGGGAAGGAAAGTAGCTCTGCCATGGAAACCAGCACATAGCCAGGCTGCGCTGGGTACCCAGGATGGGATGCCGTTCTCAAAACCAAAGCTGCCTTTAAAGACTTTTGTCTCATCAACAATACCTTAACGCATAGGATGAAATGAAAACTATGAAAAGTCTGAGTTACATGCAGCTTTTAATATTATAAAAATTCTAGTAAAATAATTATGACAATAATATTCACAGTGATCAAGGATAAGACAGAGATAGATAGATAACACTAATCCGTATTCCAAAGATCTCACTACAGTCATCAGTTTAACATCTCCTCTCCTAAACTCTTAAATCCCTGAACACTGTCTCCCCTTTTTGCTTTTCAGAGAGGTGCGAATAAATAATGCATTACCTGGAATTCCTTGAGCAGAAAAATCAGTGAGAACAAGTGCTCTGAAGTCAACAAATCAAGACCAGAATAATCAAATCATGAGGCAGAGATGATCATTAAATATACTTTTTAATATGCATAAGGAATAAAACGTCCACATTACTCAACTGCTAGTTTCCAACTAGCATGTGAATAGTTTTATAGATAGATGAAATGATACTTCCCTTTCTCACCTAATCTACCACAAAAAAAAGCAGTGGAGAATATACTTTCATTAAAAATTGATTTTTAACATGGACATAAAGCCTTATTTGCTGTTTACTTTTCATATACTTATATAATTTCATGACTTCTATCATCATCAATTTCTGTCATTTGTGAATTCACTTAAAGTAACACATAAATTGAACTGAAATAAATTTTGAGACAAATTAAGAAATGATACGTGTGTGAATATTAAATGCCGAGAACGCTTACAGATATGAGCAATATGACAGGTAGAAGTACAAATAAGGGGGGATAATACAAGACAACTGTACAGTCTGAGAAACAGATGATTATATTCAACTGAAATAAAAAATGACTATTTCCTGAGGAGGAAAAAAAGAGGTGGGAAAAATGGATATTACCAAAAGGATGCTATAAACTCAGGATGGCAGTGGTGTAGGCTTCAGAAAGGTTTTGGAGAGGAAAAGGAGGATACAGAAGAATTTGAATGTAGTAAGAAAAAGTGAGAAACTGATGAGATGCAACAAACCTGGAAGATGTCACACTCCTAAGGAATGGGGCCGGCGGCCTCGTTCAATAACTACACAGACACTGAGAATGCAAATAGTACTTACAAAGTAATGTTCAAACATACCCGTTCAAGTAATGAAAGTGTAGCTTTCAGCGCACCCTCAGGTCGTCCAAAGGGAAAACAGTATCTTTTAAAAAAGGAGGAACAAAAGAGTGAAACATGTAATATCCAAGAATGCTAAATAATTCCCTTTTCCATTACCTGACATTATTGGACAGCAGTAAAACGTGGTTAAAAGGGCACTGAGCCATGCAGGAGATTTTTAACTGCTGAAATTTATATAGTCCCATGATTTAAATGTCTTAAAACGGTGAAGGTATAAACTGTGATGAAAGAGAGTCTCAGGTTTCGGTGATACAGGAACATCGAAAAATATGGTAATCAAAGCAGAATCCCTCAGGTCCTATAGAGGAAACTTAAAATGCATTTCCTTCTAATTTCTTGTTTAAGTTTTGCTATTCAAACTCTGTGATAAAATAAACTGATTTCCCCCACTTCCTCGTGTATTTATGTGTGATTTTAAGATGGAAACCCACCCCACATATCTGACTTCTGTGGGAAGCAAGGTCCCGGCTCCCCGCCTTTCCTCATAGTTGCCAGTCTCCGCAGGGGTCACTGCATCGCCCCTCCACCCCAGCCCTCCCGCCTTCTGCAGCTCTTTTGCCAGAAGTCATTTATCCAAAGTATTTCTAGTCCCATGTAACCCTCATACACACCGATAACTGGAGGGCAGGCCACGTGGATATTATGAAATGAGGGTCGGAGCTGGGATGGTGTGTGGGCTCCCCATAAGTCAGCTGCCACATGGTAGGGGCAGGTTTACTGCTTTTTACAAGGGGTCCCTCTTAGGGTCACTTTCCACTTAGAGAGCACAGAATGTCAGTCATTTCATCCCGCAGGAGCGCCTCCGTTGTTCAGTTAGGTTCAGCAAAGCCTCCTTCCCTGATCTCTTCCACTCATCCCACCCCCACCTCAAGATCAAGTGCTTGAGGCAGCTGGGCTCTAGTGGTGCCATTTTGCTCTGATTTAGACACCTTCACTCTAATAACTTGGAAAGTTTACCCATTTCCATGTCTTTTATCATTACCCAAGGACTTAGTAGACATATTTTCTAAGGCATAATTATCATGGGAATGATTATTTTTCACACTGTAATTTGAAGAGATTTCCCTCCAAAGCACACATAGTTTAAGCTCAAGTTCTTTTACTGGACCCAAATTTTACAAGGAAAGACTGATTCCTCACAAAGCAGTAGTTGAATTTATATTCAGATTAGGTTTTAGTTTTGTGAAACTTTCATTGGTGTCAGGTAAGTGCAAATAAGTGTCATTTAAATCTAGCCACTCACATTTCTCTTTAGAACACTGTGCATCATTTCATTTACTGTTCAAATTTTCCTTCATTGAATCTTGCCTCTCTGTACCCTCTTAACCCTCTGCCCCACCCATACATAAAAAAGAAATCACCAATTTATTTTGATAGAGTTCCCTGCCCCCTACTCCCACCCCACTGGTACTTTTCTTTAGAGTATTAGCAAATTAGGAAAGTAGCTTTAGTCATTTTGTATACCATAAACCTTAATCCATGTTTAAATAAAACACAAATTGGGTTCTTGTAGTCCCCTCCTCCTGCTTAAATCTTTTCAGCATATTTGCATAATCCACCCATTGTCTTTCCTATTGTTTATTTCCATTAACCTGTGGGTGACACATTTTATGAATGGAATGTTACTGATCCGCAGATTACATTTAGCATTTCAGGGCTCTGAGGTCCCACTGGGTATGTTCTGAATTAGCATTAGCTGCCCGCGATGTGTAAATAATTTAACACATTTATCCTGAATCAATAAAATACAGAAAATAACTATACAGAAGCTTAATTAATCCTCACAAAACAAGTTTGAAAAGAAGGGAATCATTTTGTTCTGCTTTTCAGGATAAATATTTTGGGTTTTTACCACTTTGATAGCTCTCTAATAGCTAAGCAAAGTGAAAAACACTGAATTATCAAATAAAATTCAACCGAGTTTAATACTTAATCTGAATAAATTAAAGTCACCCTGATTTTCACGTTAGTCAATTAATTACACAGAAATATGAGCCTGCATCGATCTACCCAATGATTAAACTATTTCTTTTCTTTGAATTTTAAATTAAAAATTTAAATACAGTATCTATTTTTATCAAAGTTACATATGCACAAAGCCTAAAAGGAAACTTCTTCTAAGGGGATTTTTATGAAAAATCTAAGTCCATTTTTGTCAGTTCCATCCCACTTTTCAAGTAATTTCTCTAGGAAAACATGCTCTAAACTTTTAGCTGATTCTTTTGGTATATAAATGTCATATCCCTGACCTACATGATAACATTTTAAATTTTTAATTTTCCAGTTTTAGATATTATCCTACTAAGTTCCCACAATGAAAGAGAAGTACTTAACTTAAAAAAGTAGATTTAGAGGTATAAGTGACATAGAATGAACTACACATATTTATAAAGTATTCAATTTGATAAATTTTGGCAATACGTATGCACGGCATACATGTGTGAACCCATCACGAGAACAAATGCAATATTCATATTCATGACCCCCAACGTTTCCTTCCAACACCTGGGGCCCAGGCAACTGCTCATTTACTGTCATTTAGTTTATATTTTCTGTAATTCCACGTTAAGAGAAATCATACAGTATGAACTTTTTTAGGTCTGATTTCTCTCAGCTGTTTTGATATCCTTTCATGCTATTGCAGTGCATTAACATTTCATTTCTTTTCATTTCTCAGAAGTAATCTAGTACTTTTTTTAAATTCATTTTTTGTTGATGGTCACCTGACTTGTTTCCATATTTTGGCTATTATGAAAATGCTGGTATAAATATTCATATCAAAGTCTTTCTGTGGGTATATGCCATCATTTCTCTTGGGGAAATACCTAAAAGTGGAATAGCTGGGTCATACCTTAGGTGTTTCATTTTTTAAAAATCACAAACTATTTCACAAAGTGAGTTGTATCATTTTACATTTCTGTCAATCAGTGTGGCTTTAGGTTATAGTTCCCTAAAGAGTAATGATGGTGAGCATATTTTTATGTGCCTTTTCACCATCATGTTACATCTTCAATGAAGTATCTGTCAAAACAACTTTCTATTAGGTTGTTTTATTTCTTATTGTTTTAAGAGTTATTTATAGGGAGTTCCCTGGTGACCGAGGAGTCTAGGCCTTTACTGCTGTGGCCCAGGTTTAATCCCTGGTCAGAGAACTGAAATTCTGCAAGTCATGTGGTACAGCTAAAAAAAAAAGTGTTATATTGTTGATAGAAGTCTTTTGAGGAATATGTATCGTATAAATATTTTCTCCCATTCTGAGATTCCCTTACAGAGTCTTTGGAAGATCAAAGTTCTTAATGCTGAAAAATTCAAGGTAACATCTTTCCATTTATGAATCATGATTTTGGTGTTTCATTTAAGCATCTGTGCTTAGTCCAGTGACACAGATTTTGTTTTCTATGTCTATCCATCTTGAATTAAATTTTGGACCAAGTATGAGGTATAGATCTAGGTTATTATTTTACATTTGGATATCCAATAGTCAGTTTCATGTGTTGAATAAAGTATACTTTGCAAATTATTTATACATTTGTTGAAAATCAACTGACCATATGTATGTGAGTCTATTACTGGCCTCTACACAACATTAATTATTGATTTTTGAGTACATAGTCTTGCCTTGCTTTTGATCAAAGGTGGAAAACATTCACTCTTTCTTCCTTTTCTATCATTAAGTATGATGTTAGTTGTAGGTTTCCCACGATGCATTTCACAGCTTAAACCTATGGCATGCGGTAACAATAATTATTTTAATACTGTTGTTCACTAATTCTATCTTCAGTGTCATTTTCACTTTTGCTTGTGTTTATTCTCTTTATTGGTTGTATTTTACTATTTCTTTGTATGCTGAGAATGTTAGACTGGATGTTAGACACTGTTGCTTTACAATATTGGTGGCTGAAAACTTTTGTTTTCCTTTAAATATTCTTGAATTTTGTTCTGGAAGGCAGTTAAATTACCTGAAAATAGTTTTCTTATATGAATCTTGGTTTTAAATGTCCTTAGGAAAGACCATGACAGTGTTTACTCTAGGGCTAATTTTTTCTCCACTACTGAGGCAAAACTGTCTGTATTCTACCTGATGCTCATGATTTAGGTTTCTATTTTAGATATTGAAAACTGAAACTAGTCCTAGCTCTGTGTAAAGAAATCCCTTATAATCATTTCACATAATTCTTTGCCCAACTTCGAACAGTTTCTTCACAGTGATGCACAGATTATTACTTAGCTGAAGACTCCAGGGGGACCCTCAGCAAATAGCTGCAGGTCTGTCTACTCTCTCCTTTAGAACTTTGAGTTGAAAACTCTGGCTGCCTTACACTTCCTGGACTCTCAGCTCTGTCTTCTCAAGTCAGGGTGTCATTGGGATCTGCCCAGACTCCTCCTTCCTGGATCATAATCTAGAAACACTGACTTGGTAGTGAAAGTCTCTCAGTTGTGTTCTACTCTTTGTGACTCCATGGACTATACAGTCCATGGAATTCTCCAGGCCAGAATACTAGAGTAGGTTCACTTCAGTTCAGTTGCTCAGTGGTGTCTGACTCTTTGCAACCCCATGAACCACAGCATGCCAGGCTTCCCTGTCCATCACCAACTCCTACAGTCCATCCAAACCCATGTCCATTGAGTCTGTGATGCCATCAAACCATCTCATCCTCTGTCATCCCCTTCTCTTCCTGCCCTCAATCTTTCCCAGCATCAGGGTCTTTTCCAATGAGTCAGCTCTTTGCATCAGGTGGCCAAAGTATTGGAGTTTCAGCTTCAACATCAGTCCTTCCAATAAACACCCAGGACTGATCTCCTTTAGGATGGACTGGTTGGAGCTCCTTGTAGTCCAAGGGACTCTCAAGAGTCTTCTCCAACACCACAGTTCAAAAGCATCAATTCTTCTGCACTCAGCTTTCTTTATAGTCCAACTCTCACATCCATACATGACCACTAGAGTGGGTAGCCTCTCCCTTCTCTAGGGGATCTTTTCAACCCAGGGATCAAACCCAGGTCTCCCACATTGCAGGTGGATTCTTTACCAGCTGAGCCACAAGGGACGCCCAGGTGAAAGTGAAAGTCGCTCAGTCATGTCCGACTCTTTTCGACCCAGACCAGAATACTGGAGTGGGTAGCCTTTCCCTTCTCCAGGGGATCTTCCCAACGCAGGGATTGAACCTAGGTCTCCCGCATTGCAGGCGGATTCTTCACCAGCTGAGCCACAACAGAAGTCTGTCCAGCTAGGGGACTTAAAGGGCCTCTTCATTGTCTCCCATCTCTTAGGAATCATTGTTATTCATTGTCTTACATTTACTAGCTTGAAAAGCATTTTTTCCCACATATTTTGTCTTTAAAAAATCGTTTCAGGTGGAAAGTAACTATCATTCCATTATTCCATCTTGGATGTAAAGTTGCTTTTTTCAAAGACCACTTTGTACCACCCTAAACATAATTTCAGTACCTCCTACCCTTCTGATGCAGTTACATCATTTCTGTGGGTTAGATCTAAATTCACTATCTACATTAATTATATAAATGTCCTAGATAACTGAGATGTATTTAATATGATTACTTTCTATGTGCCACTATTTTGTTTTAAATTAATACTTTGCTAAATTTGTCTCTTTTAATTTCATTTTTATAGACTTAGTTTAATACAACTTCTCTCGTTATGTTAAAATATCTCTGTGGTCTGTCACTTTGACCTATTTGAAGAATTTTCTGACCTGCTCTGGTCAGAACTATTTCCTTTCTAGGCCCAACTCCTCTTTGGGAGTCTCTACTAGCTACCACTATGAAGAGTCCTTCCTCTCTCACATTGATTTCCTGTTGCAGGCATCTTAATTCTCCCTCTTTGTCTTCTCCTTTGTCTTGGTAAATTTCATTCTCCAGAAAGGGAATATGGGAAGCACGTGTTTTCAAAGTATCATTATTTTATGATATCCTGAAAATATCATTATCCTACCACTACCCTTAATGGTGGCTGGTGGCTCAGACAGTAAAGTGTCTGCCTGCAATGCGGGAGACCTGGGTTCGATCCCTGGGTGGGGAAGATCCCCTGGAGAAGGAAATGGCAACCCACTCCAATATTCTTGCCTGGAAAATCCCATGGACGAAGGAGCCCGGTAGGCTACAGTCCATGGGGTGGCAAAAAGTTGAACATGACTGAGCAACTTCACTTTCTTCTTTTCTTTCTACCCTTAATGGAGACATTTACTAGTATAGAATTCTAGGCTGGAAATAATTTTTTTCTCAGAATTGTGAAGTCTTTGATGCATTGTTTTCTGAATATCAGTACTGCTCCTCCCATCAAAATGAAAGCTGAAGAAAAGGATCATTTAAAAAAATCTGTTCACTGCCTGGCACATAGTAGGCTTTAATAAGTTATTGTATGTGTCAATGTAATTTTTTAAGTTATCACATAAGATGTTAATTTTAGGTGAACCTGGGAGATGCATATACGGGAACTTTCTGTCCTCTTTATGCAATACTTCTGTAAATATAAAATAATTTCAAAATAAAATATTAAATAAATGTACAAAACAAACAAAAAACTGGTGTAGAATAAATCAGTGTTGAGAAGTAATTTTGATTCTTTTTTGTGCTTTAGGATCCCCACTTTTATGTCCAAGATTGTGAAAATTCATAAGAACATACTCTAAATGAGTGTCTATTTTAATTCATTGTGCTTGGTACTCAATGAACTCTTTTAACCTGAACACTTATGTCTCTTAATTCTGGAAAATTGTTCGAATAACTTTATTGATAATTTCCTACTTTCAGTCTTGACTGTTTCTGGAATTCCTATTATTTATGATGATGAAATCATGGGAGAAGTATCAATAACCTCAGATATGCAGATGACACCACCCTTATGGCAGAAAGTGAAGAACAACTAAAGAGCCTCTTGATGAAAGTGAAAGAGGAGAGTGAAAAAGTTGGCTTAAAGCTCAACATTCAGAAAACTAAGATCATGGTATCTGGTCCCATCACTTCATGGCCGATACATGGGGAAACAGTGGAAACAGTGGCTGACTTTATTTCTCGGGGCTCCCAAATCACTGTAGATGGTGACTGCAGCCATGTAATTAAAAGACACTTACTCCTTGGAAGGAAAGTTATGACCAACCTACACAGCATATTAAAAAGCAGAGACATTACTTTGTCAACAAAGATCCGTCTAGTCAAGGCTATGGTTTTTCCAGTGGTCATGTATGGATATGAGAGTTGGACTATAAAGAAAGCTGAGCACAGAAAAATTGATGCTTTTGAACTGTGGTGTTGGAGAAGCCTCTTGAGAATCCCTTGGACTGCAAGAAGATCCAACCAGTCCATCCTAAAGGAGATCAGTCCTGGATGTTCATTAGAAGGAATGATGTTGAAATTGAAACTCCAGTACTTTGGCCACCTGATGCAAAGAGCTAACTCATTGGAAAAGACCCTGATGCTGGGAAAGATTGAGGGCAGGAGAAAGGATGAGATGGTTGGATGGCATCACAGACTCAAAGGACATGGGTTTGGGTGGACTCCAGGAGTTGGTGATGGACAGGGAGGCCTACCGTGCTGCGGTTCATGGGGTTGCAAAGAATCGACACCACTGAGTGACTGAACTGAACTGAATGATGATGAAATGCCTATGCAGATCCTTCATTTATCCTGTCTTTGTAGAGCTGTCTCTCAGTATCTGTGGGGGATTGATTCCAGGATCCCCATGGATGTTAAAATCCACAGATAATCAATTCCTTTATATAAAATGGTGCAGTATAATCGGCACTGTATACATGCAGATTCAACTAATCCAAATCAATAGAGCCAGGGATGTGAAACCTTAGGACAGGAAGGGCCAACTGTATTCCTATTTTCCTATCCTTCTCACTCTCCTACTTTTTGGAAGGTTTCATTAACTTAATTTTTCAGTAGTGTGTATGTATTGTTTGTGTCATCTGCATCAATTTATAAGAGCTCTTATTTTTCTGTAAGATTTTTTTTTTAAATCTTGTTTTTGTTTTATAAATACTCTATATTCTCAAATCTCTCTGAATATATTAATAATAGATTCCCACCTCCTCCACCATTTTTTCCCCCATATAGTCTGTTTTTTACCCCAAGTTGCTGTTTTGTATTACTTGTTTGGGCTTTGAGTCCTACAGAAAATACTTTCCTCAAATATCTGAAGCCTTACCTTGGCTGTCTGATCATTTTCAAAACTTCATTATTAAGTAACTGAACACACCTAGGTGGGTATGTGTATACTGTGGTCTTTGCTGACAGGGACTAGAGCTGAGCTGTTTTGTGGGAGTCTATTTTTCACAGCTTTAGGTCTTTTCTCTTGGGCTAGTCAGAGTCCCAGGGGAAGACACTTATAATATGTATGGAAGGTGTAAGCCTGTTTGCCTGCCTGCCAGCATTTTGGGTGCCAAGTACGTGAGGTGGAAGGAGAAGGCTGTGATTCTCAGATTTCAGAATAAACATTTATTTAATCCCCATGTTTCTATATAATCCCAAACTCCAACTGCGCCTGTTTCCTCCCCTCCTCCACCTCAGCCCAGGTACCCTCTAATTTTACCCTCTCTAGGGAAAAAACCTGCAGTGCTCTGCTAGGGAAGGGGAGGGACAGCAGCCTAGCTGATGAGTTAGAAAAGAGATCTGGGGATCTAAGTGTGTCTTAAGCAGATTTACAGCAAATCGTCCTAGTCTTAATTTCCAGGAGGGTTTACAACTGGCAGTTCCAAATGTTTTGGCGATTGTATGACATAAATCAGATTGCTTCTTTCTTTTTCCCTACTTTCAGTTTATGATCCAGTTTTTCCTGGGTGGCTAAATGCGATACCACCCATTCATCTGACTTACACATTTTAAACTTTTTTTTACATTTTTTCCCCTTTTATTCTTGTCTTTGTAGGTTTCTATCTTCTGAAAAATACTGTTCTGTTGTTTTGGTTAGGTTCTGTTAGGAAGCTGAGCCAGACATGCATTTAACCTGCTGTCTTTAACCAGAAGTCCCTTATTTATGTTTAATTTAATTTGCCTTACTTTATCTGTATCTTTGAAATTCATTTCTGAAACACAGTTGGGCCTGAATAAATTTTTTATGCAAGAGCTATTAATAGTACTCTGGTTACTTCTTTAGTGTGAGTTGATAAGTAATTTATGTTCTCTCTAAATTTTAATGTATTGATAAATGGCTAAGGAAGATCATTTGATAGAATCCTTAGGAAAATCTTCATGGATAATTTAAATATGCTTCCAAACTTGTCTATATGGAAACCTAAAATTTCCTCTGTTTTATTTTAACCTCATTTCCTCTCTCTATGGACTCAGGAAAAACAAGACTCATAAAACTTATACAAACTGTACATATATCAAAAGGGAATATAAAAGTCAGCCAAAATATCTAGAGCAGTGTGGTTTAGCTCTTATCTTTAGTAACATCAAAGAAATAAAAATGAAAAAGAATTCGAGTAGATCTTTACAGATTTTACACAGAAAAGTAGAGAAATAAAACCGTAAGAGAGAGGAAATGAATACAATAAATGATGTGGGCAATAGTTATTCTGCTGGCTCAGATGGTAAAGAATCTGCCTGCAATGCAGGAGACTTGGGTTCGATCCCTGGGTCAGGAAGATCCCCTGGAGGAGGAAATGGCAGTCCACTCCAGTATGCTTGTCTTGAAACAATCCCATGGACAGAGGAGCCTGGCAGGCTATAGTCCACGGGGGCGTAAAGAGTCGGACACGACTGAGCAACTGACACTTTCGCACTTCACAACGCCAGCTGTGGTGGTAGGCCCCTGGCGGGCTGGTTCTGACCAGGCTGACTCAGTCATGGTGGTCCCATGGCTTGTCAGTGAGTAAGCACCTGGTACATGGGCTTCCTCTGGCCCTGGGTTGGGTTAAGGACCAGGCCTATGACCTATCTGGGGCAAATGAGATATGAGAGGTGGTTTACCAGGATCTTCTAAGGCAACTTTCCATCTTAAGAGAGAATCCCAGAAAAAGAGAGCCTCTACTAGCTTCCCTTTAAACCTCCATGTATGAATGTGAGGCCAAGGAATTCTTGGTCTTGCTACCCATCTAGGGCCCTGAAAAAAGAGAGCCATGTGAGAAACACAAAGAAATGGAGCTCTGGCTACTAAATTCAGCCTGTATCCAAGTTCACCTTATCTGAGAGCTGTGTGTAAGTAAACATATGCATCTATTTGTTTAGACCAATATGAAGTGATCTGTTATTTGGACATGAGAGCACTACTACAAATAACCATGGAGACTTATGTAGTTCCTGATACAGATATTTAACTGAATGATGAGCTGCGTCTCAATAATGCCAACAACAGAAAAACTATATATTCTCATTAAATGACATACACAATGAATATAATGGTGTCTATACAGCCTGAAAGATACTAATTTTGGCAGCAAATGCATAAATATCCTCTGCAAATGTGCTTGCTAATGTGAATTTATTGGCCTTTTGGACAGAATAATTCTCATAATTCTCCAATAATTCTGTCTCATGCATAGCATTTCTAAATACAGCACTGAATGACTGGCCCAGGCCCAATTATCATGACAAAGTAAATCTTCCCTTATTCACTTACCTTAAGTTGGTGGTACCAGCTCCAGCTGAAATCACTAATGCAGGGAAACAGATGAATAGCATATCCTATGATAATATTTTCCTTCAGGATCATTTAAAAAAATCACAGAGTCTAAGCTTTTCATATTACAAATAAGGAAATGGAGACTCAGAGCAGCCATACACTGTTCACATGGTTAAATCACAGTGTTTACAAACTGTTGAGGGCAATATTAACTAAATTTATTTTTTAATAAGTTCATACAAAATGATTCCAAATTACATACCCACAACATGAGAGATGTGCTATAAGACACAATACATTGACATGGCAGCATTTTATAGGATCTAATGATGAGAGTAATAGAAAAAGGCATCATTTTGTTTTTGACCATTAAGTTCTATTAAGCCCTCTATAATCAGGGAAAAAAAGGAATATGATCAGGATATTTATCTTTCATCCTGCAAATGTTTCTTAGGTCAGTACTTCATTTTTTTGACTGAGAAACTGTACCAGGTGCACTGTGGTCCTTATTCTCACAGAATGTAAATAAAAGGATAACTAAGGACTTGAGAAATGTATGTCCTTACTAGGTGATGGGTGACTAGGGCATAGGACAGATGATAAACAATAAAAGACTTCAGGTTTTCCACTCTCTGTTGGAATAAATGAGAAAGTCTCCTTGCCTGGTGATGCAGGAGGAGGGGGTAAACGTGCCCAGAGCTGACGGAACAGCTTATGCAAAGCTGAGAAGACAGTGTGAGCGGAATGGATATTGCAGGGGGTGGGTGCTACCTAATGAGTTGTGGAAATTGAAAAGGCAGGCTGAGAAGGAGACCACAGATGGAGGAATGTGTATATCATACCTTGCAAACAATGGAGGAGAAGCTAACTGATAGTTCTTGAGCGGTAGTAGAACAACATAATCCACATTTGTAGGAGATTGAGTGAATTAAACAAGCAAACACTTGTACTAATGGAGTATATACCTGAAATGGCTTATCTGATTCTCTAAAAGGGAAGAGAGTCTTTCCTTTATCTCCTCAAATCTCTCTTTTTCTTCCACTGAAACAGTTCCAATTCCATCAGGCCTGAAACAAAAGTAGAATCAGTAATTTTAGTGATAGAAAATGAATATATTTTATATTTTTCTATTTTCCTGAAAAATCAAAATCATAAAGGAAAATGCACATTGGTTCACAGTATACATAAAGCTTATGTCTACAGTGAAATTTTATTGGAGGTATTTGCAGTTGTTTGCTCCATATTTTGACCTGGAATGAATGGAAGGCATTTATTCTCTTTTAAAGAGCCTTCAAGGCAAAGAATAACAATAAATAGTTTGCAGATCCAGAAAACAATAACTAGTCCTTGAGAATGGCAATGAAAAGTGTTTTATAGTGATACCAAACAGTTGACCAATTAAATATCCTGAATGGAATTATTATAAAGAATATACTGAACGTAAGCTAAAATGTCTTAACTGCTTCTCTTCCAAATAAAATTTGAGCTAATGTGAAATTAGAGATTTAATTTTAATTGCTATAAGGAAGACGTTTTGGATGTGTGTAGTGGGATTTACTGCTCTTTTTCTTGTTTAAATATAAATTAAATATAAACATTTGAATGAAAACACAGAGAAGAAAGTCTACCTATGTTTCAAGATTTTTGTGCTTAACCAAATATGCTTATGAAATAAAGGTAATGACCTAACAGAAGTATTCTTTTACTAAGAGATTAGAATTGAAAATATAAAATATACCTAATAGCATGGATTCAGAATTTATTCTGTATCAATTTAAATATCTGGTAGTATAGCACTCATCTAAAATTTTCAATATGTGAATTTAACTGTCTTTGTTAAAAACAGAGAAAAAGGTACAGGACTTTTTCATTAACTTTACATATTTATACACTTCAACAAAATGAATCTTTCGCATTTCTTAGCACCAATCATTCTTTGTCCAATTAACTTATTTTTTTTAAGATTATATTTTAATTCCCGAAGACTTATCATTTGAACTTACTAATTTTTAATGTTTATGTATAAAATAGGTAGAAGTGAGGATTATGAAAAAAATGGATTTTAAAAATAACTTTCCCAACAAGATTTGTATTTGCTGTTCCAACTGTTTTCTACAAAAGGATCTCTGTATGTGTGTGTGTGCAATTTTGATATTTATAAACTAGTCAAGTAGGATAAAAGCAATTAATTCTAAGATTATACCTGAATCAGACTGGCTTAAAGACATTCTATTCATATCAGAAAAAAACAGCTATCAGTAAAGTCTGAGAATTTTTTTCTAAAACAGAGTAAATAATTTATTATTTCAGAAAGTTGTATCTTGCTTGAATTTATGCTTTGAAAATATTACATACAATTATATTTCATTCTGATCCATCAAAATGTAGTTTGAAAGTTAACTGAAAAAAAAAAAACTAATGGCAAAACATTGGTCTTTCAAAATTTTTAAGAAGAAAAAAGAAAGTCTGATTTTAAATTCTGGAGCAATGAAGTATGAGCTAAACCCAATGGTTTATAATAATTTAACAATGGATTTTTTCACATGTTTACTTTGGAGTTATTACCTATCGAGCAAATAATAGCACAAAACCCAGACTATAACCTAAGAATGCCTATTACCAATGATCACAGAAGTTGAACTGGAGAGTTTTATCTATATAATTCATTAATTTGGGAATTTGGGTAGACGAAAACTGTTAACTACATTATGTTATTACTAATACATAGCATAAAAACTCTTACCACCAAGTTGTAGGTGATTATTTCACTAAATACACCTATGCAAACTTGATGAAAAAGAGCAGAGCCCTTATCTTTTTTGTTCTGATGACTGACACAGCCCTTGATCTGGCTCTCTGACGGATGCCACGTGATTATATTTGAGTGAATTTTACTGTTTGTTTCAACTATCCAAGGAGACTAATCCACAGTGATAGACTATGTCGCGAGGTGATATGAAGGTTCACGGGGGCACGTCACCTGCCTGACTGAATGGAGCCAGGGGTTCAGTCGGTAAGGAGTGAGAAAGTTAGTCACCTTCACTGAGATACAGACGGTTATTCATACTGAAGGGCTGTCATTTTACTGAGCTTATTACTAAATTAGGTACACATCTGACAGGTTAAATACATTTTATATTTTGTACCTGCTCTTATTCAAATGTCCTTATTTTAGTGTGTATGTCAGTGAGTGAAAGTCACTCAGTGGTGTCCAACTCTTTGCGATCCCATGGATTGTAGCCTGCCCGAATCCTCTGTCCATGGAATTCTCCAGGCAAGAATACTGGAGTGGGTAGCCATTCCCTTCTCCAGGGGAATCTTCCCAACCCAGGGATCAAACTCAGGTCTCCCACATTGCAAGTGGATTCTTTATCATCTGAGCTACAAGTGAAGACTCAATATACCAGACTATGTACTAAATATCAGGTGTATTAAGTGGCCTTCTATATCTAAAATATTGAGGCTAAATGGCAACTTTGCTGTACTCAAGCCTCAAAGTAACAACTCCTTCTAAAATTATTCTTCCCAGGAAATGCAAATACTTCTGTGTCATTAATATCTTGTCATGATTGTTATTAAAACAAACACAGTAATGATCAATGCACTGGGTACTGTGCTGTTTTATATGTATAGTAACATAGGCTGAACACAGTAATCTCTCTAGTCCCCAAGAGAGGCTCAGGGAGGTTAGGTGACTTCCTTAAGGTCACACAGCTTGTAAGGACAGGATCCTGGACTTGAATCTAGGTCTCTTACATTCCAAATCCAGGGCTTTTAGTGCTCATGCATTATTGTCTCTCCCCCCCACCCCCTTTTTTTTTTTGCTGCATCATGAGGCATGTGGGATCTTAGGTCCCCACCCAGGGATCAAACTTGTGCCTCTCGCAGTGGAAGCATGGAGTCTTAACCACCGGACTTCCAGGGAAGACCTTCCTCTATGTTTAAAAAGAAAATACAGAGCAATAAAAGGAACCCCTAATAAAAAATGGAAGCTATATTTGAGAAGTAGCAATAGTGGAACTTTTCAGTTTCAGTTCAGTTGCTCAGTCGTGTCTGACTCTTTGCGACCCCGGGAACTGCAGCACGCCAGGCCTCCCTGTCTATCACTAACTCCCGGAGTTCACCCAAACCCATGTCCATTGAGTCATTGATGCCATCCAACCACCTCATCCTTTGTTGTCCCCTTCTCCTCCTGCCCTCAGTCTTTCCCAGCATCAGGGTCTTTTCCAATGAGTCAGCTCTTTGCATCAGGTGGCCAAAGTATTGGAGTTTCAGTCTCAGCATCAGTCCTTCCAATGAATATTCAGGACTGATTTTCTTTAGGATGGACTGGTTGGATCTCCTTGCAGTTCAAGGGACTCTCAAGAGTCTTCTCTAACACCACAGTTCAAAAGCATCAATTTTTCGGTGCTCAGCTTTCTTTATAGTCCAACTCTCAAATCCATACACGACCACTGGAAAAACCATAGCCTTGTCTAGACGGACCTTTGTTGAGAAAGTAATGTCTCTGCTTTTTAATATGCTATCTAGGTTGGTCGTAAATTTCCTTCCAAGGAGTAAGTGTCTTTTAATTTCATGGTTGCAGTCACCATCTGCAGTGATTCTGGAGCCCAGAAAAATAAAGTCAGCCACTGTTTCCCCATGTATCTGCCATGCAGTGATGGGACCGGATGCCATGATCTTAATTTTCTGAATGTTGAGCTTTAGGCCAACTTTTTCACTCTCCTCTTTCAGCTTCTTCAAGAGGCTTTTTAGTTCTTCACTTTCTGCCATAAGGGTGGTGTCATCTGCATATCTGAGGTTATTGATATTTCTCCCAGCAATCTTGATTCCAGCCTGTGCTTCCTCCAGCCCAGAGTTTCTCATGATGTACAATGCATGTAAGTTAAATAAGCAGGGTGACAATATACAGCCTTGACGTACTCCTTTTCCTGTTTGGAACCAGTCTGTTTTTCCATGTCCAGTTCTAACTGTTGCTTCCTGACCTGCATACAGATTTCTCAAGAGGCAGGTCAGGTGGTCTGGTATTCCCATCTCGTTCAGAATTTTCCACAGTTTATTGTGATCCCCACAGTCAAAGGCTTTGGCACAGTCAATAAAGCAGAAATAGATGTTTTCCTGCAATTCTCTTGCCTTTTCCCGATCCATCGAATGTCATGCTTATCCACATCACACATTTTCTGTTACTTGTATAAGGCAGAGAGCTTAAATATCACTACAATTTAAAACACCTACTATCACATCAGTAATTCAGTTAAAACAGACGTTAACAAAGGAAATCCTAAAATTTGCTCTTTCATACAGCATAGGTACTCACAGAAGCCTTGAGAGAGATTCAAACCAGTCACATTTATGAACATTTACCTAGTAGACTCAGGGTAAGGGGAGATGTAAAGTACAATAGATTTACAAGCTCAGTTTATAAACTGTCAGCGACATGTTCAAAACCTATTCAGAACTGACCACCCCGACCCCTTCTGCTGCTCCCCTTCTTGCTGTCATTCATCACAGGCTCTCCCCCGCATATGACTACAGCAAACATAGTCTTTCTCTCTCAGCCTTTTCTTTATCAGAGTATTGGCTGCACACTACTGTGAGCCATTTTCAAGCAGGAGTCATACCCCTGCAGAGGTAACGCTCACCGTAAAAGCCAAAAGCCCACTCTGTTCTCTGCCTTCACTGCAGCCATGCTGGCCTCCCTACCCCAGCTGTCAAACACAGGAAGTGCGCTGTGCCTCATGGCCTTTCCTGTGAAGCTTCCACCGCCTAGGAGCCTTTCCCTAGGCACACATGTGGCTTTCTCACTTCCTTCATTCTCATCTCTAGTGATATGACTCAGGATTAACGAGGTGATCTCTAACTACCCGATGTAAGAGTGTCATCTCCCATTTCCACAGGCCTCTTTATTGTCTGCCATTATATATTAGATGACTGATGTCGTCTAACATGATATACATTTGTCTCCTCTGTGCTGTACTAATGCCCTGAACAGTAGCTGGCATATGGTTAACATTCAATATATAAATGCTAAAAATATGAATGAGTGCAACGTAGAATAGACAATGTCAGCTATATAGGACTATAAGAATTCATGAATTAATAATATCACATATATTATTATTACTTATTAGTATTAATATGGCACGCACTATTTGGAATGTCTTCATTATACAACAGTAGGTAAAGTAGGAAATTTTTGAAAAGCAAACAGTAGCAGGAACTAGAGTCAAGAATTCTGGGTAAAAAGATCTCTAACAAAAGTTACCGTGAATTTATACTAAGCAGAAAATCTTTAGTGTTTACCTAAACACTATTAGTAGTAAAATGAAGTGCTTTAAATCTTAAGAAGAGATTATTTTTCCTGAGATAATAAAAGTAAAAATAACATTGCCTCTTTGACATTGACAAAAATGATGCTAAAATGTGGTTATTTAAAATTCTAACAAAGAAGACCAGTTTTCTAATTCAAATGTTAACTGGGGTTTAACTCTCTGCCTAATTTTTAAACTGGTTCCAATGAGAAGGAAGGGCATGCTCATGCACCAAGAGTTAATATATATTTTCATTCTTTCCTGAGGTCTGTAGTTATTGAAGTTACATGATTTTAATAAAAATAGAGTGTTAGGAGAAATAAGTTTAAGATATGAATAAATTATAAAGTATAGTTCAATAGTAGATATACTTTTTAAAACAAAAGATACTGTCAAATGACACAGAGCTTCCTTCTGGTATTACATAAAAAGCGACTGAATGCCACAAAGCAGTTGTGTCTATGTTAATTATTACCTCAAAGAGTCTTAAAAAACAATCATATAACAGAACTGTCTCATTCATGCTTAGTAGACTGATCTTACATCTGTCTATGGGTCATATTCTGTTTTCACAGAAGCCATTACATGTGCACGTGTGCCTGCCTGTGTGTACACACACACACACACACACAGAATACCTTGAAGGGCAGATTCATCCAAAAAAATAGATCCCATACACATATTAAGGCCTATAAAATTAATTTCGCTCAATTCCTTCATGAACTAAGCAATTTTATATTTGTACTATCTATCAATCTGGCACATTAAGCACTTTAAAGCAAACAGAACCCTTTCCATATATGCGACATCATGTCATGATTACCAATTCCTTCCATAATGAGCACAACATAAGCTCTAAGTGAGGTGGTAGTTTAGTCACTAAGTCCTGTCTGACTCTTGCGACCCCATGGACTATAGCCCGCCAGGCTCCTCTGTCCATGGGATTTCCCAGGCAAGAATATTGGAGTGAACTGCCATTTTGTTCACCAGGGGATCTTCCCAATCCAGGGATTGAACCCGGGTCTCCTGAATTTGTAAGGCCTCCTCAGACAGCCATTTTGCTTACTCCTTGGAAGAAAAGTTATGACCAACCTAGACAGCATATTGAAAAGCAGAGACATTACTTTGCCAACAAAGGTCTGTCTAGTCAAGGCTATGGTTTTTCCAGTGGTCATGTATGGATGTGAGAGTTGGACTGTGAAGAAGGCTGAGTGCCAATGAATTGATGCTTTTGAACTGTGGTGTTGGAGAAGACTCTTGAGAGTCCCTTGGACTGCAAGGAGATCCAACCAGTCCATTCTGAAGGAGAGCAGACCTGGGATTTCTTTGGAAGGAATGATGCTGAAGCTGAAACTCCAGTACTTTGGCCACCTCATGCGAAGAGTTGATTCATTGGAAAAGACTCTGATGCTGGGAGGGATTGGGGGCGGGAGGAGAAGGGGACGACAGAGGATGAGATGGCTGGATGGCATCACTGACTCGATGGACGTGAGTCTGAGTGAACTCCGGGAGTTGGTGATGGACAGGGAGGCCTGGCGTGCTGCGATTCATGGGGTCACAGAGTCGGACACGACTGAGCGACTGAACTGAACTGAACTCCTGAATTACTGCAGTCTCCTGCATCACAGGCCGATTCTTAGCTGACTGAGCCAAGGTCTAAAGTGAGGCAGATGCTCTGAAAAGACACCTGCAGAACAAGAGGGATACACAGTATTACCCATCCATTTTCTATAATCTCTGATGGCTTTTGGGGTAGTTCAGGTAATAAATTAGTTTCCATGAAGGGAAAGGATGATTCCACTGTATTTCAAGAAAGAGCTGAGAGGAAAAGAGTGCAGAACTGTGTTGCAGAGTTGGGTATTTGAGCAGAAGACAAAATATCACAGAAGGGACCTGCCTAAATGTTCAGACATGGACTAATCAGGTAGCTTCCCTTCCCTTGACAGGACAGCAGACAGTTTATGTGTTTTGTAGCCCTTTTCTCAGTATCATACAACATTTCAGAGGCCTGTAAGACCAATACAAATTCTGGCATTTTAATATCCATTTTATCTGCACAAATTTAAGTAAAGATGATTTACCAGCTACTACCGTATTTTAAGGAGCAACGGTGCTGTGACAAACCCCAACCAAAAGGGTGAAACTGCCCATGTATTCTATTTTTGAATACCACAAATCATGAGAACTTGTTGGAGGTTCTGAGTGCAACCATGAGGTCGGAGAAGGTTGACAGTAAAGGAATCGGTTTAATTTGCTTTAATGGTGCATCCCGGAATTATTCAGTCATGGGATCTTCCCACAATTACCACTTAAAAAACACCATTTGGGGATGAGGAACATTTGTGCTATTACTCAATGAAAACCATAACATTTCTATGATCATTTTCTTTGTATAATTTTTTTATAATTTACTTTTGGCTGTGCTGGCTCTTTGTTGCTGCACTCGGGTTTTCTCTAGTGGAAATGAGGGGGGCCACTCTAGTTGTGGTGCTCGGGCCTCACATTGCAGCAGCTCCTCTTGTTGCAGAGTAAGGGCTCTAAGGCACATGGGCTTCAGTAGCTGAGGCATGTGGCCTCAGTAGTTGCAGTTCCCCGGCTCTATAGCACAGACTCAGCCGCTGAGGCACATGGGCTTAGTTGCTCCAAGGCATGTGGGATCTTCCCAGACCAGGGATTGAACCCACGTCTCCTACATTGGCAGATGGATTCTTTATTACTGAGCCACAAGGTCAGGCCTATGGTTATTTCCTTAACCACTTCCATCATCAGGACAGCGTCTAGATACTTAAAGGATAAATGTGCCCTTTGCTTTATAATCTCTAGCAGTGGGCATACCACCTGCAACACAGTGCCTGGGAAATCTGTGGGTTGAATAAATACCCCAGGAATTAATACTGCATAGAAAAGTCTGGTAAATTGATGAGATTTCCTTTCCCCTCCTCACACACCTCTTCCTTCCTCAACTCCTCAGGGAAGTTTGCTTATCTTGGGCAGTTTGGTGGTTTGTGATAAAAGATATTTTACAAGTAAAGAGTAGGCAAATGATAAAGTTCATGGTGCCTCTGAGTTTCTTACTGGCTGCTTTTTACCTGGCCTCTCTGATGAGGGATATATGACATCCTGGCTTCCACCAGAGAGAGTGAGAAGGGGAGAGACACCTGGAGGGTGGTCTTTCTGAATTGTCAATTCTGCCTGCAGCACAGCAGGTAAAAGTCACTTTGTACTTCGTGTATTTCCCACCAATATCCATTTGTGAACAGAATGAAAAAAAAGAGAAAGACACAGTGCGAGAATGAGAAATGGTGGAAGCTGAGGGAGAAAACAGTAACCTCTCATTTTTCTTCTCTAACCTATAATACCTCCTATTGTTTCAAACAAAAGGATATATCACTTAGATGGTCATACAATACATAATCAGTGTTCTTTCACTTCCCCTGAAATTTTAAATATCTAGAAGCAGATATTAATTCTACACCTATACATTCACTGAAATAGAAGAAACCAATTTTCTAGGTGCAAATATCTTGGAGATGAAATTTAAAAATCATATTCTCTTTGTCCAAACCCTCCTCCATCCTAATCCTTTCCATATTTGAATTTCCAACTGTATGCTATTTTCTTTGGAGGTTTTAGATACTTCTACAAAAAGAGCAGGAATTTGACACTATGAAGATATGCAATTTTGTGACTTAGTTTTTATGGTAAAGTAGGAGAAGGCAATGGCAACCCACTCCAGTGTTCTTGCCTGGAGAATCCCAGGGACGGCGGAGCCTGGTGGGCTGCCGTCTATGGGGTCGCACAGAGTCAGACATGACTGAAGCGACTTAGCAGCAGCAGCAGTGATAGACAGGCAGGTAAAGGATAGTTATCAAGTATTTCATAACTGGCCTTTCCTAGAATCAAACTAAAATCATTATTGCACACAATTCTTGAGTTAAAGAAAAATAAAATATTGAGAGGATTTTAAAATAAAAATAAAGAGAATTAAGGTTAACAGTGTTCTCTGATATAAGTATTATATCTAATCAATACCTAATATTATTTTCAAAAATAACTTTATTTATTTTATTATTATTATTATTTTTTATTTTACTTTACAATTCTCTATTGGTTTTGCCATACATTGACATGAAATTAAAGAACTATATATACATCACAATTTGGGAGAATTCAGAAAAACACAAAGACCAAAAGTTTTGTAAATGTCCCAATCAGAAACAACTGGTAATGCCATTTTGTAAATATAACCCAGTCTTCTTTCTATAAATCTATATACATATACTGCACGTTCTGATGCATAAATTGATTCTTTTAATGAAGTATAAACATTTTCTAACATCATTTAACTATCCTAAGATATGCTTTTTAATGGAAGTATGGTATTTCATCATGTGGATATACCACAATCTATTTACCCAATATTCCATTAGTAGAAATTTAGACTTTTTCCATTTTTCATGACCATAAATACTGCTGCAATAACCAATCTTACACTACATATTTTTAACCTCTGATTGTTTCCTTGGGATAAATTCCTGAAAGTATATTGTTGGGTTAAATGGTGCTATGGATCAAAATGCATTTCCCTAAAAATTCATAAGCTGTAGTCCCAATCCTCAATATTACTGTATTTGGAGACAGGTCTTTTAAGTAGTACTTAAGGTGGAATGAGGTTTTAGGGCTGGAACACAAATCTGATTGGATTGGTTGCTTTGTTAAAGAGGAAGAGTGAGTCTCTCTCTCTCTCTCTCCTGTAAAAACACAGAGAGAAGACAATCATCTGCAAATTAGGAAGAGAGTCCTCCTCAGAACCCAAGCACACTGGCATCCTGAACTCAGATTTCTAGTCTCTGGAACTGTTAGAAAATACATTTCTGTTCTTTAAGCCACATAATCTATGATATTTTGTCATGGTAGCCTGAGTTAGGACAAATAAGATGACATTTGCAGGCATTTGATATATATCGCAAAACTGCTTCTTAAGAAAGCACTTAGCTTACATTCTGACCTATAGCACATGGAATTATTAATTTCCCTCTAACCTTATCAACTGTGGTCTTTTATCATTTGTTATAATCACTTTCAATTATATATATAAAAGGGTATTTCATTGTTTTAAGTCATTGATTTCTATGTAGCAAAATGACACAATCTTGATGGTTATATGGGGTCTTTCCAAGGGCCATAAAATTCACTGTAATTGATTCATTAAGAACACTTAATTGTGAGCTGTATTTATGAAGTGTTCCAACATGTCACCTATAAAATCTGTAAATAGATGGTCCAATGTCATTCATTTAACTTACTCAACGAATATTTACTGAGTACTGGCCAGGCACTGGGGACAAAATATAAACCTAACAGAAATGTCTCCTGCCTTAGCAGAGTTTATAATACGGAAAGGCATAAAACAGAAAAATCAGACAGTAAGTGTACCTTACATTAAGAAGGACATAAACACAAAGCTCTGTTGTAATTTGAATTTTAGGTAAGGATATAGTTTGGGAACGATATTTAAGCAGAGATGCAATGGATGAGCAGCAGTTAATCAGGTGCTGCTTGAAACAGAAGGATTAGGGAGAGGGTCTCAGGAGGTTCTCTTTAGAGATATCCAAATATTTTTCTCAAAATGCAAGTTTTATCACATAATTTTTGCTCCTAGTAGGCTGACACGATACTCCAAAAATTGCTCTTCACTGCAAAGCACCTAAACACTGAATAAAAAAACACGTATACTGTTAAGTGTTATGTTATACTTTAAAAAAAGTGAAAAATTCTCCTAAGGGCAGGAAAATAAAAAATGAACTAGGTGCTGAAACTGAAGGGGAATGTGAATACCAGAGCTGCCTTAGAGGCAAATGTCAATTTCAAGGAAGTCTATGGCTACGTTCAGGGCTTCCCTGATAGCTCAGATGGTAAAGAATCTGCCTGAAATGCAGGAGATTCCCATTTGATTCCTGGGTTGGGAATATCTGCTGGAGAAGGGATAAGCTACCCACTCCAGTATTCTTGGGCTTCCCTTGTAGCACAGCTGGTAAAGAATCTGCCTGCAATGTGGGAGACCTGGGTTCGATCCCTTTGTTGGGAAGATCCCCTGGAGAAGGGAAAGGCAACTAACTCCAGTATTCTGGCTTGGAGAATTCCACGGACTATATAGTCCAAGGGGTTGCAAAGAGTCGGACTCAACTGAGTGACTTTCACTTTCATGGCTATATTCAAGGGGATGGATGCACCATGAGTCAGAGACCATTTCTAGGGGCTGCTGAACCTGAAATGCTTGCAAAAAATGGGTGCTTGAATGGGCTATACCATCAGTGAAAGGATGGGCTAGAAAATAAATACCCTTGCAAAGGAGAGCAAACAAGGAAATCAGTCTGTTTCTACCACATCTATAGACTGAATAAAAAGAGTCATTCCTGAGCATATGCACCACATGCCTGACTTCATTATCTGGGTACCACCCATGCAATCAAGGAATTTCTAAGATGGAAAATAAGAGAGCTCCTGTAGCACCTCCTATCACTAAGTGAAAACAAGAGCAAGTCCTTTTGGGAAGAAAGCATTCTCAACCTGGGCCTTGAATTAGAATTTCCTCAGATTAATCCAAGAATATGTGCTTACTACAAAAAGTGTTAGCAGAATAAGCAAACAGTGACCCTGGCAAAAACATCAGCAGAAGCAACAGATAAACACACCTAGAAAACGGAAGTTAACAATTAATGAGTAGATCAAAAGGCAGATGTCATAGCTTATTGAGAAACGTGGAAGTAGCCCCCCCCCCCCCCTATCTTTGTGAATAAAATTTGTACAGAACACAAGCCTCACTCACTCATTTACATACTGTCCATTGACTCCTTTTGCTCTACAGGAAGAGTAAAGTGACTGTGATAGACACCATATTGCCCATAAAGTCCAAAATATTTCCTATGTTTACTATCTGGCCCTTTATAGAAAAAATTTGCTGAGTTCTGAACTAGAAGATAGAACTAAAAATATTACACAGAATGAAGCTAGAGAAATAAGCAGACAGAATATACATTAGACATATTTAGAGATACAGAAGATAAAATGCCTAATATATGGTTAATTGGCATTTAAGAGAGAGCACGTTTAGAGAGGAGACAAAATTTAAAGAGATTACAATATTCCAGAACTGATGACAAGCATGGATCCTCATATCCCAATCAAGGTAAAATTCCACAAGAAATTTATACCTACCCAATATCAGGACATGTGGATCAGAAATCCACAAAAATCCCAAAGATATTTCTTTAAAAAGAAATCCACATGTAGTCATATAACAGTTAATCCACAAAACATAAAAAATCAAAATAATCTTAAAAGTCTTGTTAAATTCCCCTTCAAAGAATGATAATGAAGTCTTCTTAACAAAGGAAGCCAGAAGACAATGGAGTGCTACCTTCAAAGTTCGGAGAGAAAACAACAAAGCAGAATGTATAACAACCAAAATTTTCTTTCAAAAATGTCAATGAAACAAAGATAACTCCAAATAAAAATTTGTGATCTATAGGTATTCTATTTTAATAATATACTTTGGGAAAAATGTAATTTCTAAATTGAAGCAAGTATTGAGTATAAAATAATAAAAACAATAAAAATAATGTCTAATGCTTAAGATTAGAAAACAAGTAAGGATAAAATTAAACTACTAGACAGCATAAGTGTGTTAAGTCACACACAAATATTCTAAGGCCTCTACACTCTCCAATCTCCAGAATGAGAGGAAATTTGCTGATTAGTGTAAGATTTAAAATTTTAGCAATACACAAGGTAAAATCTCAAATGGTGAAAACTGTAAATGAGGAGGAAACAAAAAAAAAAAAAGAAAATAACCTGTATGAAGCAAAAAGGAGGCAATAAAGAAACAGAAACTTAGAAACATGAGCCAAAAAGAGTCTCAAATAAAATGGTAGAAATGCATTTAGTTATATCAATACATCTGATAATTGTAAATGAACTAAAATGATTAAAAATAGAAATTATTATACAGGATAATTAAATCAGAATCTAGTTTGCTATTTATAAGACATAAGAGTACAGCAGTGTCAGTATGATGCTAAAAAAATAAACATATATCAGACAAATGCCAAAAGAAGGCTACACTAATAACCATCTAAAGAAACTTCAACATAAAATGCATTATTAATTACGTAAAGGGTCTCTAAATAATGAGAATAACTGCCATTTGCCAAGAAGATTTAATAATTTTTAAACCTGAAAGTATCTAATAAATAGCCTCAAATTACAAAGCAAAAATTGGTAGAAGCAGAGGAAGAAACCACAACTGCAGTGGCAGCTTTCCATTCACCTTGGTTACAGCCTTAGAGATCAAGTATGCAAAAAATCAGCAAGAGTTTGGAAGATTTGAACCACACAACTCCTGCTTGCCCCACCAAACTACACAATATACATATTTTTCAAGCAAGATGAAACATTTATCATATTTAACATATCAGTTCAGTTCAGTCGCTCAGTTGTGTCCAACTCTTTGCGACCTCATGAATGGCAGCACGCCAGGCCTCCCTGTCCATCACCAACTCCTGGAGTTCACTCAGACTCACATTCATTGAGTCCGTGATGCCATCCAGCCATCTCATCCTCTGTCGTCCCCTTCTCCTCCTGCCCCCAATCCCTCCCAGCATCAGAGTCTTTTCCAATGAGTCAACTCTTTGCATGAGGTGGCCAAGTACTGGAGTTTCAGCTTTAGCATCATTCCTTCCAAAGTACACCCAGGGCTGATCTCCTTCAGAATGGACTGGTTGGATCTCCTTGCAGTCCAAGGGCCTCTCAAGAGTCTTCTCCAACACCACAGTTCAAAAGCACCCATTCTTCAGCTCTCAGCCTTCTTCACAGTCCAAGTCTCACATCCATACATGACCACTGGAAAAACCATAGCCTTGACTAGACGGACTTTAGTTGGCAATTGGCCATAAAGGAGTCTCTAGTTACGAAGAATCAATATTACATGGATTACATTCTCTGAACGCAGAGAAATTAAGTTAGAAATCAATTTTCAAGAATCTAACCCAAAGAGATTCACTTTTGTAGAAATCCTAAAATATAAATAACTCTGTGTCTAAGAAGAAATTATAATGGGAAGTTAGAATTGCTTACAAAGAATTTTAATCAGATACACTATCAAAATGCATATATATAATAAAAGCAGTACTTAGTGGAAATTGAACCTTAAATACTTATTTTAGAAAAAGAAGAAAAGAGGACTATTAATGAGTTAAATTTAATGATTTAATTTAGGAAGGTAGAAAAAAATAATCCATGAAAGTAGAAGGAAGGAATAATAAACTTAAAGACAAAATTTAATGAAATGGTTGACAATAGAAGGGAGCACACAGGGGAACTTTTAGGGCGACAGAACTGGCACGAGGGTAGTGAATAGATGACTCAATGTATCTGTCAAAACTGACAGAACTGTAAGAGCCATACAGCAAAAGAGTGAGCTTTACTATATATAAGCGTAAAGGAAAAAAAACATTCTGTATCAACTAGGATGCTGAGGGACCCTAGGATGGAATGCATATTGTGCACGTGATTCTAACTCTACTGTATGACAGAACCTCACTAGAGAGAGGGAGGGAGGAAAGCAAGTGTCATATTGAACCTTGGAAGACAGTTTTGATTGGAAACTCAATGACTGAAGGACCTGTACACAAAGTACTCTAGTTGGTGAATTCTGAAACTGCTTTCCACATATACTGCTGCTGCTAAGTCACTTCAGTCGTGTCCGACTCTGTGCGACCCCACAGACAGCAGCTCACCGGGATTCTCCAGGCAAGAACACTGGAGTGGCACTGAACAAATAAGTAAATGGATGGGATAACGGAAGCCACGTTTTTCACTGCTGAAGAGATAAGTTACAAATAAGTAAAAAAGGACAGTGAATATGAACTCTGGGGTACTGGATTGGAGGCAGAGACATCAGTATGAACTCATGGGTTAGTATACATATACAATACAGGGTTAAAGCACCAAACTGTCGTGCAATAGTGATAGCAAATGGTTTGGATGGATATATATATATATATATTTTGTTTCATTGGATTGTTTTTAATGCAATAGCATCACACACTATATTCTTTACAAACCTTAGTATGTTAGAAAACCACACCGAGATCCAACTTGAGACCTCAAACTCTCTTCCACATTTCAGATGCTAAAAGGCTTGCAAAGTCCTAAACTTTCGGCTACACCAGAAAAGCAGCTCTTGCTTCTCTTCATTGCTAACTTGATCTATATTCTAACATGGGAGTCCCCAACCCACGATACTGGTCCATAGCCTGCTAGGAATTGGGCTGCACAGCAGGAGGTAATCAGTGGGTGAGTGAGAGAAGTTTCATCTGTATTTACAGCCGCTCCCCATGGCTTATATCCCCTCAGTCTGTGGAAAAAAAATATCTTTCACGAAACCAGCCCCTGGTGCCAAAAAATTTGGGGACTGCTCTTCTAAGGCATACTGAAAAATCTCTTTGCCTTATTTGTTCTGCAATTATTTATGTTCAGTAGGCTATTTAATGCATTGCTTTAGGGGGAAAAAAAGGAGTTGTTTGCTGTGCATGCATGGTGTGGAGTGACAAGAAAGGAAATTGATTAGGTGACCTTGGTAATTACCGCCGCAAGGTGCAGTATGGTGACTCACTTACCCTGGGTAATGGAGTACCTGCTTCCTGCTTTGCCTGTGTCTACGTGGCTGCCCTGTTAGACCCTACTGCTTTCCAGCAACAAGAGGGGCTGGGACGGAATGTGGGGGAGGAGATCCCAGAACCTTCCTGTGGCTCCTTCTAATGACCATGGACAGTAGATGAAGTGAAGCACCTATTTAAGGCTTTCCCAGTCTCATCTTCCTGCTTGAGACTTGTGTAGAGTGAGCTACTTGATACCACTATCAAGTCCAGCTCTGCACTGTCAGTCTTTCACAGAGAAATTCCCCAAAGTTTATTAACTACTTTGTGTGTGTGTGCGCACTCACTCACTCAGTTTTGTGCAACTCTTTGTGACCCCATGGACTGTAGCCCTCCAGGTCTTCTGTCTAAGGAATTTTCCAGGCAAGAGTACTAGAGTGGGTTGCCATTTCCTCCTCCAGGGGATCTTCCCGACTCAAGGATCAAACTTGCATCTCCTGCATCGACAGACAGATTCTTTACCACTGCACCACCTGGGAAGCCCTTTAACTCCCATACCCTATGCAAAATATCACTGCTTGATATTTAAGTGATCTATTATCACTTACAAAGTGTTTACATAATCATATTTGACCGATTTAGCAATTCTATGGAGTAGGCAAAATTGATGACATTAGTCACAAGGAACAGTCAGGGAAACTGAGGCTCAGACAGGACCAATTGCTCCAAGAAAAATAGCTCTAAAGTGAGGGAACCTGGGCAAGAAGACAGATGTGCTGACTGGTAGCTCAGCGCTCTTTCCAACATAGTAAATCTCTCCCCACCTTGCTCAGTTTCTGACTCTGTCTTACTTTAAAAAGCATAATTATCAATAGTACTGAACTCCAAGTTGGGTAGGTATAGGTATTTCTGTTGGAAAGTCTGATTGAGGCAGATTTAGGTTGTAATATAGTTTCTGACAGAGTCAATAATAGTTCCTCAGTGTGTATTTAAAAGGCCCTCATTGCTAACTGTCCTTTCTGCTTCTACACATGTGGCACCTGGGATAAAATCCGTTAGGTCAGCCACATGGTATAAGTTTCACCTTGCTATGGTATTTTATCTGCTTGCTCCCCTGTCCCAGAAGTGAGTCTCTAGATTCATAACGGGTGTGATACTTACACTTAATTTCTGTAAGTCATGTATCAAAAGAGCAGAATTAAGACGTGGTAATGAAAACTCTTAATGACACTATTTGAGGCAATTTTCTATGATTTGACTCAAAATGTGCACCCCTGTCTCTAAAATGAGAGGCAGGAAGTTGAGGCATGATTTCCAAAGTGACAGGTAAGAGGAAATGTCGTCTCTGAAGACAGAGGTATCATGATACGATGATTTGACTGATACCTGTGAAGGGTGCGTACTACTCTGTGGTGTGATCTGGAATCCACAGAAAGCAGGGACTGCTTTACACATAAACTGCAGTCACATTGTCCTCCCTGGACTTGAAAAACTTGCACAGCTGAGCTGGCCTTTGTTGGGTACACAGCAGCTCAAAGATGGCCTTACTAGATCACACAAGACTCAGCGTCTCCGCTGCGTCTCTCACATCAAACAGGGGCACGAGAGCCCTTCTGTGTTCTTGCTTTAGTTTCTCCACCCTCAGCCTGACTCACAAAACCAGGATGTCTAAGCCCGTACATCAACCTAGAACTCTGCCCAACAGGCATTGTCTCTGAAAGTCTCTTTTCTCCT